>NC_052353.1:58337943-58468860 GCF_009727055.1 Benincasa hispida | reverse complement strand
CAATAACCCACTATTGCATCCTTAGCTGCTGAACTAGCAGATATGCGGTCCCTTCTTTGCCCAACAACAGGAATTCTTTCTCCACCACAAAATAACTTCTTTTGCCAGATAATAGATGCGGTAAACGAGCGAGTAGAAGACTTGCAAACGCAGTGCTGCGATGACCAGGCAGGTGATGATCATATTCAAACGCCAACATCTATACGATCCACCTAAACCAAAGGCAACTCGCGGAGCGCACCATGAGTACTTCAACTTCTTGACAGCATATCTTCATGGTCCCATGGTGCTTCCGCATCCTCCAGCAGAATCTACACTTTGAGAAGCTTCTCGTGTACCTCACCAAAATCCTTCACTAGAACCTCCTCCTCCTCAATAACTTTACAATTTTCTTTTATTGCGGTCATTCTTTTATTTTTACTTAATTCATTATTTCTATGCACAAAAGCTAAATTCCTTGATTCTTTGTAAATGCTAAAATTTTGTATTGCGTTAATTGTAATCCTTGATACTTAGTTAATTTTTAATACAACTGAGTAGCAATTCTTCGAATATGCATTAGCCTCTTCTTTATCATCGTTTGTCAATAATTGCAATGTTCTTTATCTTTTACTGTGCGTTATTTATTGCACTGCCATGATGACTAATATGCAATATACTTAGTAGCATTTCTCATACTTTATATTTTTCTGACTAACACTTAGTTAATTTGTAGCATTAGCACTACTTTACCTTTTATCCTCTAAAATTCTACTCAAACTTCTTTTCAAAATTTTAACTAAGTATTTGTCTATTCTGTCCAAACAACGCAATGAGGACCTTGCGCATCTCTAAATTTAGGGGTGGGGAAAGTCTGAGCAGATGAAGATCAAGTGATGCGGTCATTAAGAAAAATGCGTTCATTATTAGCATTAATTAAAAAAAAATAATGTAAACTCCAATGTCAATGCAAGGAAAAACTAAAAAAAATCCCAACCTGATAAGAGTTCAGTTGTGAAAGGAACCTGCTCGTAGTTGAATGTCGCATGACAATGTGGGAGCAAGCCTTTGTTAATTTGCCCTTCAAGCCCTCCCGCACAACCTTCTTCTTCACTTCCCGAGCACTTCACCAACCTTCTCCTTGCCTCTGATTCTCCAACACGTCAATGGCGAGAAATCGCAGGCATAACCCACCATTGCCTCCTTAGCTGCTGAACTAGCAGATATGCGGTCCCTTCTTGCCCAACAACAGGAATTCTTCTCCCAACAAAATAACTTCTTTTGCCAGATAATAGATGCGGTAAACGAGCGAGTAGAAGACTTGCAACGCAGTGCTGCGATGACCAGGCAGGTGATGATCAATATTCAACGCAACATCTATACGATCCACCTAAACCAAAGGCAACTCGCGGAGCGCAACCATGAGTACTTCAACTTCTTGACAGCATATCTTCATGGTCCCATGGTGCCTCCGCATCTCCAGCAGAATCTACACTTTGAAGAAGCTTCTCGTGTACCTCACCAAAATCCTTCACTAGAACCTCCTCCTCCTCAATAACTTTACAATTTTCTTTTATTGCGGTCATTCTTTTATTTTTACTTAATTCATTATTTTCTATGCACAAAAGCTAAATTCCTTGATTCTTTGTAAATGCTAAAATTTTGTATTGCGTTAATTGTAATCCTTGATACTTAGTTAATTTTTAATACAACTGAGTAGCAATTCTTTCGAATATGCATTAGCCTCTTCTTTATCATCGTTTGTCAATAATTGCAATGTTCTTTATCTTTTACTGTGCGTTATTTATTGCACTGCCATGATGACTAATATGCATATACTTAGTAGCATTTCTCATACTTTATATTTTCTGACTAACACTTAGTTAATTTGTAGCATTAGCACTACTTTACCTTTTATCCTCTAAAATTCTACTCAAACCTTCTTTTCAAAATTTTAACTAAGTATTTGTCTATTCTGTCCAAACAACGCAATGAGGACCTTGCGCATCTCTAAATTTAGGGGTGGGGAAAGTCTGAGCAGATGAGATCAAGTGATGCGGTCATTAAGAAAAATGCGTTCATTATTAGCATTATTAAAAAAAAATAATGTAAACTCCAATGTCAATGCAAGGAAAAACTAAAAAAAATCCCAACCTGATAAGAGTTCAGTTGTGAAAGGAACCTGCTCGTAGTTGAATGTTCGCATGACAATTGTGGGAGCAAGCCAAAATGAAGGTAGGTTTCCAAGAACAACGCAATATGAAAAAATAAAAAGAAAAAAAATAAATAAATAAAAGAGCATAAGAGACAACTCCTCTGACCAGCAAAAGTAACGCTTAGCTGAAAATCAATAGTTAAAGTTGAGATTGGCACACAACCGTAGTTGGATGTTCGCATGACACCCGTGGAAACAAGCCAAAACGAAGGGTGTAACCATGATCAATAGTCTCTAAGAAATGGCGCAAAAATTTGACCACCGCATCCAGACGCATCAAGTTGTTTTGACAAGAAGAGGTAAACATTCTTTTTAAAACTAGAAAAGCATTTTTGAGCAGAAATTTGTTGTATAGAAGAATAAAGTAGGGCTTTGCTATGAATTTTCAAGAATAGAAGGAAATTGCGTTGTTAAGTAATGTTGCCTAGGTGGAGCATTCAGAGCAACCAATTGACGCAAAATTTAGGATAGGAATTTAGCAATGTTGCCTTAATAGAAGATATGCTTGAGGACAAGCATATATCTAAAGTAGTACTTTCCTTACTAATCGATTTTCTCTTTTAGTGCATGACCCACACTTCTAAAGGTTCTAGACAAGTGTATTTTGTAGAAATTTCTAGGGAGGAGCGGAGAATCATGAGAGAGAGGAGACAACAATATGTGCTTGATAGAGATATTCGCTTTGAAGACACGTCCAGAGAAGAAAGCGTTACTAAAAATTTACCAATAATGGCTGAACATGAAAAGACTTTAGAGAGCTTGCAGCACTGGACTTCACTCAGAAACCCCTATGCATTGCTAATCCTGAAACAAAAGGTAACTTCGAGCTTAAGTCTGGGTTAATTCACTTACTTCCTGCATTTTCTAGTCTATAGGGTGAAGACCAGTACATGCACTTGAAGGAATTCTATATGGTGTGTGATGGGATGAGACCGAATGGGGTGACTCAAAAACAATCGATATGAGGGCATTCCCATTTTCGTTGAAGGGAGATGCCAAGGAGTGGCTCTACATCCTTCAGCCTAGAAGCATCACATCTTGGGAAGAATTGCAGAGGCAGTTCTTGGAAAAGTTCTTCCGAGCATCTTGAGCTGCCAGTATCAGAAAGGAGATCTATATTATTATGCAGTTCGATGGGGAGACCTTTCACGAGTATTGGGAACGATTCAAAAAGATTTGTGCGAATTTTCCCCACCATCAGATCTCAGATCAACTGTTGATCCAGTATTTTTTTGAGGGGCTGCTGCAGACTGACAAGAGTAGCATAGATGTAGCTGCAGGAGGAGCCTTAGTTAATAAAACAACAACTGAGGAAATGAAACCGATAGCTACCATGGCAGCAAATTGTCAACAGTTTGGCACTAGAGCTGCAGTTAGTGTTAAGTCGGGCAACGAGGTAAGTGAACATAGAAAAGAATATCTGACCTGGTTTCTGTTTTTAAATAGATGGTGAAGACAAAGAATCAATAGCCTGCTACTTTTTTCCAAATGTGTCATAGAGCTGGACATACAGCTAACATTTGCCCCAATGCTCTACAAGGAGCAATACCTGAGGTAAATGCTATTGGAGGCTACAATTTCAATGGGTAAAACAGATTGTGGGTCCCATTTATTGGGGATGATGCCTTAAAATCTTGTTGGGTCCTATAGTTTGTAAATACAGTTTTTAACAAACACTTGTGATGTAATAATATATGATATTTTTCTTCACTTTTGTCAATGGAACATTGGATGTTTTATTTGCTTTACCACAAACCAATAAACTAAGATCCCTGGTTGTTGTTTGTAACTTAAGCATGTCTTTGGAGACATACAGGTGGATCATGTCTTAAGTGATAACTAAAATGGTTTGTAGTATATGGATATAGGAGAGAAATCTTATCCTGGTAACGCTACGGATGCGACCCGCTTTATCGAATTGTTACAAGTGTTGTGACTTGTTATAGATTGTCTGATCCTGATCATTCATGTGGAGACATGGGAGTGGGGGTGTCCTATACAAAGAAGTTTGTATAAGTTCAGACCATTAAGTGATTTAGTCTCGTTATATAACACCGTTTATGACAGAGACTTCACTTCACTAGGATGACCATAGGTAACATGACCTCAATCCTGTGTGAGTTGGGAACTCCTGACTTTGAGGGCAGTTCTTTGATTTGCACAGGTGCAAGTGGCCAGATCACCGACTCAAACCTACCATTTTGGGGATTCGTCTGATTTGGGAGTTGGGAACTCAGCTATACAAGATGGAATTCACTTCTTCCTCGAAGCATGGTGATAACTTGTAGAAATACAAGTTATTTATATCATCTTTCTGATGCGTTATTTTATGAAGTGAAATTGTGGATGATATGCGATGATGAAATTGCATTGAGCACTCAAGTTTTCTCAGTGGAATCCAAGTGTAAACCCCATTGAGTTCTTGATAAGTCCAGGGTCGAACTTAGGGACTTGGGAAAATAATATGCGGTGGTAATTTTAGAGAACTTCACGATGATCGGTAACTCAATAATTGTTGATTTGTTTGTTGATTGCAGTAATGAAAATAAATAAATGCGGCGTACTTGAGAAAATTCTGATTGTGTGATAGATGCACTGAGTATGCGGATAAATAGGTTGAGAAGGTCTTTAGCTAGCGTTACTTGGGAATGCATCAGATTATGCGGTCATGCTACAACCATGCACAACAAGTCATTTTCCAACGCAAATGCGATGCTCCTAAGTCTAGAACGCATGTGTTGAATGCAAAATTGTCCATAAAGCTTATTCCTAAGTCTCTACTCTTTTCCTATGTGATGATGCGTGATGCACAAAGGCAAAGTGACCGCATACAATCATATCCTATCTCTAGGATGCATGTGGTGCGTTGATAGCAAATAGTGCTCATTCTAAAGCTCCTATCTCTTGATTATGCATTCTAATCTGACTCTCCCAAGCCTTGATTCTAACTTGACTTTCCCAAGCCTAGATCCTATCCTTAGACTACCCGAGTATCTCTAATAGACGAATGAAGCATATATAATACAAGATAATCACATAGAATGAAGATTCCCAGTTGTGCTAGCTAAATGCTTCTCAACCCATTCAACATATTTAGCTACTCATGCATAAATAATAGAGAGTGAACAGATATAGGGAAGTAAATTCCATTTCGATAAATGAGTTTGAGTAGAAAGTAATAATGGAAGTTAAAGGTAGAGAGCCTGGTAGCAATTCCTTGCTGACCGAGGCTTTTACACTGTCAATCTCTATTCGGTTCAAAAGATATTCTTGCTTCCGCAGGAGTCAACCCTCTCTCTGTTCTTGAAGCTTTCGACGCTCTCCCAAGCTTACCGGAACGATCTGCCGGCACAACCTCCTCTCTCGCGTCCGCCTTAAAATAAAAGAAAATCTAGGAATAAGGCTAACTATGAATAGAACTCGTGAACTCCTGAGATGGTAAACTCGTGAACCCCTTTTCTGAAGGATGCCTTTGATATTTATAGAACTTCCAGGGTGAAAGACGGCTTCTCTCTCATGAATGCACAGATGGGACAGCTTTAATTCCCTAACTGATGCGTCGAATATTTGTCACCGAAAAGCTGAATGAACTTGTTATCGATAGCGGCTGTCAACTTAATTCAGATTCGACTGTCATCAGCTTTCTGTCCCATCATGATTAATTATGCCTTTCACCCAGATACGCCCACCATGTTGCACTGACCAAGTTACAGCAATCCTTCTTAAGCAAATGTTTGCGAACACAATCATCGCAAAGCCTTGTGATAATGCTGCGCTCGACCAATGATTTCCTATGATTGCAATTTCTTCCTTGCGTCAATGCATATTCTACATAAAAATACAAAAATCAACTGTTCCTATGCGATGAACGCATGCGACCGCAATATTATGAATTTGATGCTTTTTGGACGTAATTCAACATGTTTTATCAATGCAAGCCAACATTGTTTAAGAACTTAGCACTATGATAACGTGCATTTCTGCCCGTTATCACACCCCCAAATTTAAACAATACTTGTCCTCAAGCATAAGCTAAAGATTTCCTTTAGCAAGTTGAACGCAATGTTCTTTTCCTAGATTTCTCAAGGATACTTCATTCAACTCCTATACACCAAAATTTCCTTAAGTCTTATTCAAGTCTCTTCTTAAAATATTTCTAAGACCTAGGGATCGCAAGCTCAACCTTCAAAAGGACTTTACTAAATTTCAGGACATCGCATGATTTATTTCAAAAAAGAAAACTTTTCCACCGGGGTGTTAAATGATTTTATCCTTGCATATTTCTTGACATTATTATTTTTTTCTAACCTTGCGCTGATCCAAGTGCCTTGCCTTCGTTTTGGCCTGCCCCCACGTGTGTCATGCGGACATCCAACTATGAGCAATGTGCTCTTCCTCAGACTAAACTCATACCTATTTGGCAGCAGAGTTGTGATCATTTATTTATGCATTGATCCCGGTGACTTACTTTCGTTTTGGCTTAACCCCACGTGTGTCATACGGACTACGGGTAAGTGCTCTTCACAACTTAACTCTTATCAACATGGGTTTCCCATTGCGTTGACAGTGGAGTTGTCCCCCTCTTTTTTAGAAAATAGCAAGGACGAGAATAAATACCTCACCCCCAGATTTAAAATGCGACAATGTCCCAATTTCATAAAGATTGAAATAAGTCATGCGATGTTCTTAGAAAGCTTCGTAAAGAGAGTTTGAAAGAAAGCTAGCGAACCCCTAACTTCTAGAAATATTTCGTGAGGTGACTATCTTAAGATTAAGTTGACTCTAGTATATATGAAAGAAATAGAAGCATGTTTTTCATCATTGAAATCATAATTGGTAAAGAAACAACATGTGGTAACTTACTAAATTCATCAATATTAAATGATTGCAGTAATCAAAGAGGATGCGATGATAAAACTTTTAAGACTAAAATGCGATGCGATAGTGCAAAATTTGAAATAACATGAAGGAAGAATACAACCCCCAAATTTTTGTTGTCGCCTACATTGTATATTTATGCATCTTCTTTGTAGCAATCTATCTTCTTTGGTATGCGGTGACGGGATAAGATAAGTTGCTTCTTTATGGTAACACCTCCGCAATCCTGTGTCTCGATCGCTTCAAGAAAAATAGAGAGAGGGTTAAATAATTTTAAACAAAACAAATGTTTTTTTTTTTAGAATAATAACGACGTAGATATGTAATAATATGTAATAGCAAGATGATGGAAGTTCATAAAGTATAGATGCAGGAGAAAGGATATTCAAAAGGATGGCGTCCCTAATGAGGTTGAGTCATATATTAACTCAGGGACCGCTTATTCCAGGCTGGGTTGTTCACGTCCACAGTGGCTTTTCCCTCATTTCTTTGACCTCTAGAATCTTTACTGCCTTAATCTGGAGTTTTTCCCCATGGATGTTCATTACAATCTCCCCATGGAAACTTTCTATAATGGCTTAAACAGAGCAACACAAGTGGTCGCAGATGCCTTAGCAGCTGGAGGTTTTATGGATAAGACATATATCTAAGCGAAAGTCATCCTAGATTTCATATTGCGAAATACGAATGAATGGGTTGACGATGGATATGGAGGCCGGAGCACGAAACGAAGGAAAACAGATAGCGCCATTGTACCAGTGGACACAATGACAATACTGGCCACCTAGATGGCCACTCACCTCGCTCTTATAAACCATGGCCATAAATCAAGGAGCACTCTCTCAGAATGTAGCATAAGCCAACGCATTGACGCAAGTGGTAGCAGTAAGTTGTATACGATGTGGAGAAGCTCATTCAGTGGAAGCTTGCCCGTCAAATCAACAATCAGTATATTCGATCCACAAGAGGGAGTTTGATTATATATGATATGATTGAACTGGTTAATTATATATGATATAGTTGACATGATGTACGAGATACATTAATTGGAGGAAAATGATATAAATATGATTTATATCTAGTTGAGGAGAAAAGAACTATGGTTCATATGTTGCATGTGATGTAATATTAAATCATAGGTTATAAATATAATAAGATTATATTTATTTTTTATTTGAACAATTATGGGATAATTGTATTGGCTTTTTCTGCGTAACCGAATGAGTTAGTGGGAGGTTGCATTCAATTTTTGTAATTGAAGGATAAAATAAAAATTGTTTTCATTTTGCAAAATGATCAGACATTCGCTCATCGAATTGTGTATACTCCCTATCGCATAGCAAATCGAGAGCATACACGACATCTCAAAGTTTCTAAACGATTGTATACATATGCACGGTTTATTAAACGATCGCATAGGTTTTACTAAATGATTGTCTAGCTTTTTCCTACATGATTGTACGCTCGAGTATTTACTAAACGATCGTCTATACGATCTTGCCCCTTTTACTACACGATTGTCTACTTTACCTAAATGATCAAGCATCATCTATATGATAGACACTTGATATCTCCCACTTGCTTGGTCGTGGTATACGATTGTCTCTTCCTCCTTCCCTCTACCAAATCCAACAGAGCCCATACCTCCTGGATTCTCACTCTGAGAATATCGAGGGTTCCAAGTGGTGGTGTCTTCCTTGCCGTCGAGTTCGTGAGGAGTCCGTGCATGGGTAGACAATCGTGATTTGGTGGATGATAGTTTGGACATTCTCAGCGAGAGCGAGAGGTGCAGTATATAAACGTATTTTTAGATCTTTAGCATGCGATAACAATGGAATGTGGATGAATGAACAAGTCCATGTTCATAAACTTTTACGCTAAAAATGGAATGTGATGCTGTGTTATCGCTTATGCACACTACTTCTAAATATATGCGTTATTAATGATATGCTTGTAGTATGCTACGGAGTAATGTGTGTCACAAGTTTCCTTGCGCTAAAACCAAGTATAATTCCAATGCAAGTTTCTCAGAATAATCCGAGGTTGAACACAGGGATTGTTTTCATTAATGTGTTACTTTTGTGATACATGCGACCGATTTTTCCAATTAATAAAGAATTAGTTTGTATAGGAATCTAAAGTGCGATGAAATTAAATTGCATTGATAAAATAAATTGCATTGAAAATAAAATCCTAAACTAACATGATACAAGATACAAGATACATGATATATGATACTGAGTTCGAGACTGACTGTGAAGTTACACAAAGGATCGTGTTATGTGATGGCAAGTCTTTATGGAAGAATCAGAAATAGAAAGGAAAAATAGTAAAAACATCGCAAGTTTGTTAATAGCGTTAAAGATACAACTAAGGTTCCACTTTCCCTTGGCGTATACCTCTCGATGATCGACCGCATTCCCATATCTCTATGGTGAAACAGGGATGAACGTGATGAATCCAAGGTTGCTTCCATCTCTAGAAGTACTTCTCGCATTAGTTAACGCATTCTTCCAACCCTCTCTCGATAGGAAAAATAACATCTTCACTTCTGCTCTCACAGGTGAAGATGCCATCAAGCATGCTTTGACTAAACATAGTTATTTCCTTAACACAAATTAATTTACTTGCTTAATTATTGCTATTTACCCAGGTAATTAGGAAAACATCATGGAGAAAGTGAATTATGGATGAACAGAAATAGACAGAGAGATGATGATGGAAATGATCATAACATTTAATACTAAGATTAAGCGTTCGATACATGGTGTGAATGAAAGATTAAGAAGATGAATAAAGTGATGAAAAAGAGATTTAGAGACAAATACAGAAGGAGTGTCAACGTCTTGATACAGATCTGCACGGAGATTTTCTTGTCAGTATGTGAAAGTAATGGAGAGGAGAGCTTCCCTCTCAGGCTTGCTCTTCTGGTAGAAGTGACTTTTGCACAGAGCTCCAATGGCAAGGATTGGAAGGATTCTTTGCCCGGAGACTCACCTCTCGGCCTTGTCTCGTGATTATCCCGGATCTTCTCTAGAAATCGCTCAGACCAGTCTCTCTCTCAGCTCAGTATATGCATGTTTCTATGTATTCAAGTATATCTTTCTGTGAAATTTCAGAAGCTATTTATAGGCTCAGCTTGACTCTCTGGATTGTGGTCCCCACTTTATGGTTATGGCAGTTCCTGAAATGGCGGAGTGAATATTCCTTCTGTTACGCAATCAATCTGTGAGAAATGCACAACTGAAGGCTGTACATTTGTCAGACTCCTGCACAAATGCATTGCTCTCTACATCTTCGATCGTTCGCCAACATGCGGTGTAGTTTTTTATTACCGCATGCAGTTGAATTTGCATTGATCACTAAGCTCTTGATCGATTGTTGCATGCGCGTCATTGCGTTGATCATTTCTTCATTCCTGAATGATGGGTGCAATGCGACGTAGATGCGTTGTTCATTCTACTTTGAGCCGTGAACGCATGCGGTGACTAATTTCTTGCAAAACAGAATCAGAAACATTCTATTCTACCATCACAATGGTGTTAGTGGGTGTATTGACGACAATTTATAATTTTTGCATTTCTTAGCCAATTTCTATACTATCGATGCAACTTTTCTTTCTTTTAGCCACAATATCTAAATAAAACAGTATAAATAACTTGTATTTCTACAAGTTATCACATTCCATTGCGCGAGAGCGAGATTTCGTTGAAGAAGATTTCTTCAAATGGTGTGTATTTCGTTCTCTTTGTTGTTTAAATGTCAAAGCATGCCTGTAATTTGTTGTTAAATGCATATTTACTCTGTTTGATTGTGAATGCGGTAATTCTGTCACAATGAGTTTGGAACGATCTTGCTTCCACTCAGAGATACTCTTTGATAGGAGTTACTTCAATTGGTATTAGAGTCAGGTTTTGATAGTCCAAATTCATTGATGCAAAGAATAACATTTACTTTCTCGGTGGGTAAAGCATGTCAACATTATGTTTAATTGTTAAATGGTTTAGTGGATGTGGATTAATGGAGTTTTCTGGGATGAAGCCTCTGGTTATTTAAATTCTTTTACATTCGAAGTTAATTGTAAGGGCCCCTGAATTTTTTGGGTGTATTAACTTGCTATCGAGTCTATAATTTCAAAGTGTTTTGAGTCTTTGTGAGTCGTTCGTGATGAAGCTTCAAGGAAAAAGGGTTGCTGTTCTTCGAGGATGACGACCAAGCATTGGTCGGATCGTGTAAACAATGGGGTAAACGATGCAGAGGGTATCAGATACTCGGGAGTAGGTTAACGCACGCGCACTAGACGATCGTGTAGCTCAGCAAGTGTCATCACTTAGTTTCCGACTACACGATCGCAAATTAAAATGTTTACTTAAGTGCTTGTTATGTGATCTTCTAGACGATCGTGCTCCACAGCAACGTCGTTGTCTAAAGTACAGACGTCGAAAGATGGTAAGGTTTATGTTATACATGATGCTAAGTTCGAGACTGATTGTGATATACATGATGCTAAGTTCGAGACTGATTGTGAAGTTTATACAGAGGATCGTGGTATGCGATGGTAAGGCTTTATGTATAAATCAGAAATGGGAAGGAATAATTAGTACATACGTCGCAAGATTGTTACTTGCGTTAAAGATGTAACTAAGGTTCCGCTTTTCCTTGGCGTACACCTCTCAGTGATCAGACGCGTTCTCATATCTCTATGGTGAAATAGGGATGAACATAATGAATGCAAGGTTGCTTCCATCTCTGGAAGTACTTCTCGCTTTAGTGAACGCATTCTTCCAACCCTCTCTCGATAGGCGGAATGACCTCTTCACTTCTACTCTCACAAGTGAAGATGTCGTCTAGCATGCTTTGACTAAACCTAATTATTTTCTTAACCCAATTAACTACTTGCTTAATTCATGCTAATTATCCAAGGATTAAAAAGACATCGTGGAGAAAGTGAATTACGGATGAATGAAAATAGAGACAGAAATGGAGATGGAAATGATCATAACAATTAATTATAGAATTAAGCGTCTGATACATGGTTTGAATGATAGACTAAGAAGATGAATATAATTGATGATAAGAGATAGAAACAAATACAGAAGAGTGTCAACATCTTGACATAGATTTGGACGGTGGATTTGCTTGCTGGCGTGTGGAGTGGATGAAGAGAAGAGCTTCCCTCTCAGGCTTACTCGTCCAGTAGAAGTGACCTCTACACAGCTTCATGGCGGGGAAAGGAACGATTCTTGCCCGGAGACTCACCTCTCGACCTTGTCTCTTAATTCTTCCCGGATCTGCTCAGATTAGTCACTCAACCAGTCTCTCTCTCAGATCAATATATACAATTCTCTATGTATTCAAGCATAATTTTCAGTGAATTCTCCGAGCCTATTTATAGATGAAGGCTTGACTCTTTGACTTGTGGTTCCCACTTTATTGTTATGGCAGTTTCGAAAATGGTGGAGTGAATATTCCTTCTGCTATGCAATCAATCCCATCAGAAATGCACAACAGTTAGCTGTACATTTGTCAGACTCCTTTGCAAATGCGTTGTTGCTCTTTCACATCTTCGATCGTTTGCTCGTATGCGGTGTTGTTTTTTATTACCGCATGCCGTTGAAGTTAAGCTCTAGATTGATTGTCGCATGCGCCGTCATTACGTTGATTGTCTATTCATTCCTGAATGATGGGCGCAATACGACGTAGATGCGTTGTTCAGTTTATATTGAGCCATGAACACATACGGTGATTTGATTTCCTGCAAAATAGAAACAAAACATTCCATTCTACCATCGCAATGGTGTTAGTGGGTTTATTGGCGACAATTTATAATTCTTGCATTTCTTAGCAAATTTCCATACAATCGACGCAACTTTTCTTCCTTTTGGCAACAATATCTAAATAAAATAGTATAAATAACTTGTATTTATACAAGTTATCACACCCCCAAATTTAGATATACGCTTGTAGCATATCTTCTACTAAGGCACTATTGCTAAGTTCCTATCCTAAATTTTGCCTCGATTGGTTGCTCCGAATGCTCCACTTAGGCACATTACTTAATGATAACTTGTAGAAATACAAGTTATTTATGCTGCTTTATTTGAATATTGCAGCTAAAAAAGAGAAGTTGCATCGAATGTATGGAAATTGGCTAAGAAATGCAAGAATTATGAATTATTGCCAATACACCCACTAACACCATCGCAATGGTAGAAAAGGATATTTCAAATCTGTTTTGCAGGAAATCAAGTCATCGCTTGCGTTCAAAGCTTCAAGATGAACTGAACAACGCATCCCCGTCGTATTGTGCCCGTCAATCAATAATGAAGAGACGATCAACGCAATGACGGCGGATGCGACAGTCGACCCAGAGCTTAAATTCAAACCGCATGCGGTAATAAAAAACAACACCGCATGCGAGCACATGATCGAAGATGCAAAAGAGCAACGCAATTGCGGAGGATTCTAACACGTGTATAGCTAACCATTGTGCATTTTTTACGGGATTGATTGCATAACAGAAGGATTATTTATTCCACCAATTCCGGAGCTGCCTTAATAATAAAGTGGGGTCCACACTGCAAAAGTCAAAGTCGAGTCTATAAATACCCTATGGAACTCCATTGCAATGTATACTTGATACGGGACTATTTTGATACTTGTATATTGAGAGAGAGATCGGTCTGAGTGCTGATCGGAGAAGATCCGAGAAGAATTAAGAGACAAGGCCGAGAGGTGAGTCTCAGGGAAATTCCTTTACATCATCGCCGTGAAGCTCTGTACCAAGATCAACTCTACAAGACGAGCAAGCTTGAGAGGGAAGCTCTTCCTTCCATTCATCCTATACGCTGGCAAACAATTCCATTGTCCAGATCTGTGTCAAGACGTTGACACTCTTCTGTATTTGTTTCTATCTCTGTTCATCATTTGTATTTCATCTTCTTAATCTCTATCATTTACACCATGTATCATACGCTAAATCTTAGTATTGAATGTCATGAGAATTTTCATTTCCATATTTCTGTCTATTTCTGTTCCTCCATGAATCGTTTTCTCCATGATGTTTTCTTAATCCCTTGGTAATTAGCATGAATCAAACTAGTAAATTAATTTTTTCTAAAGAAATAAATATGTTTTGCTAAAGCATGCCAGACGACATCTTCACCTGTGAGAGTAGAAGTGAAGATGCCATTCTGTCTGTCGAGAGAATGATAGAAGAATGCGTTAACTAAAGTGAGAAGTACTTCCAGAGATGGAAGCAACATTGCATTCATTACATTCATCCCTGTTTCACCACAGAGATGTGGGAACGTAGTCGATCACCGAGAGGTGTACGCCAAGGAAAAGCGGAACCGTAGTTATATCTTTAACGTAATTAATGAACTTGTGATGTTTGTACTAATTATCCTTTCTATTTCTGATTCATACATAAAGACTTGCCACCGCATAACACGATTCTTTGTATAATCTTCACAATCCGTCTCAAACTCGATATCATGTATCATGTATCCTGTATCCTGTATCATCATAGCTTAGGTTTACTTTTATCACACTTTACTTTATTATCGCAACCTTATTTTACTGCACATCTTTACTTTATCGCATTTTAAATACCTGTACACAGACAACTTTTATTAATTGAAAAACCCTGGTCGAATATATCACGAATGTAATGCATTAGTCTAAAACAATCCCTGTGTTCGACCTCGGATCACACCAAGAAACTTGCGATGGAATTATACTTGGTTTTAGCACAAGGAAACTTGTGACAACGCATAGCATACTACAAGCATTTCATTAATAACACGTATCTAGAAGTAGTATCGCATAAAGTGTGCATGAGAAATAACATAGCAGAACATACAGTTCTTCGTTACAAGTTTATGGCAACATGAGCTTGTAGCGCATTAGCATGCACATTACAGCACTTTCAATTTACAAGTCATCACTTAACATTGCAATTTCTTCCTATCCTTGATAATTCATAACAAAGTCCTACTTTATTCTTCTATATAACAAATTTCTGCTAAAAAATGCTTTTCTAGGTTTAAAAAGAATGTTTACCTCTTCTTGTCAAAACAACTTGATGCGTCCAGATGCGGTGGTCAAATTTTTGCGTCATTTATTAGAGACTGTTGATCATGGTTACACCCTTCGTTTTGGCTTGTTCCCACGGGTGTCATGCGAACATCCAACCACGGTTGTGTGCCAATCTCAATTTTTAACTCTTGATTTTCAGCTAAGTTTAACTTTCGTTGGTCAGAGGAGTTGTCTCTTGCATTCTTTTATTTTTTTTTTATCTATCATTTTTTTCTTTTCTTTTCCATATTGTGTCGTTCTTGGAAACCCACCTTCGTTTTGTCTTGCTCCCACGGGTGTCATGCGAACATCCAACTACGAGCAGGCTCTTTTCACAACTTAACTCTTATCAGGTTGGGATTGTTTTTAGGTTTTCCCTTGCGCTGACATTGGAGTTAATATGAAATTATATTTTTTTTTAAAATGAATGCATTTTTCTTAATGACCGCATCATTTGATCTTATCTGCTCAGACCTTCCCCACCCCCAAATTTAGAGATACACAAGGTTCTCATTGCATTATTTGGACAGAATAGACAAACACTTGGACAAAATTTCAAAAAGAAGGTTTGAGCAGAATTTTGAAGGATAAAAGGGTAAAGTATTTCTAAGCTACGAATTAACTAAGTGTTAGTTAGAAAATACTAAGTATGGGAAATGTTACTAAGTATATGCATATTAGTCATCATGGCAGCGCAATGAATAACACAAAATAAAAGATTAAGAACATCACAAATAATAACAAAGGATGATAAAGCAGAGGCAAATGCATAATGGAGAGACCTGTTACTCAGTTGTATTAGAAAATTAACTAAGTATACAAGAATTATAAATAATGCAATACAAAATTTGTAGTATATAGAATCAAGTAATTGGCTTCTA
This sequence comes from Benincasa hispida, assembly GCF_009727055.1. Taxonomy (NCBI): domain Eukaryota; kingdom Viridiplantae; phylum Streptophyta; class Magnoliopsida; order Cucurbitales; family Cucurbitaceae; genus Benincasa; species Benincasa hispida. Next base: position 58,452,828 of record NC_052353.1, on the reverse strand, counting down.
TACATAGGAAAATAACGAATGAAATTACCTTTTGTATTTGATTCAGACGGGTGCATGATTAAAAATTAACACCGCACTTCCATTAACACAAATGCATATTTGTAGAGGATAGGCAACAACGCATGTATTTCCACAACACACCCCTTAACTCATCGCATTTCTGGAGGATGGGCGCATGGTATTTCTACCAGCACAACACTACCTCAACATAGTGCATTTTTGCTAAGGACGGGTAAAGAACACATACTAGCGCAACACACCCCTCAACGCAATGCATTTATGTTGGATGAATGCAAAGTGTATCTTGTTGGTACAAGATGCACCCATCATCGTACTGCATACCAGATGTGTTTTATTAAATTTTATTAAAATATTTTTTTTCATCAACGCAAGTCACTAGGACTTGCAGTATTAATTTTCTTCTTATTAATCAATCATTCACCAATTTAAGACTACCGCATTTAACACAAGAAAGTAAAGAAATTAAAGAAAGCATGGAATTAAACGCAAGAGAATTAAATGAAGAATAAATTCATAAAGTCATAGAAATGAATTGAATGAAGCAATGAATGACAAAGTTCATAAAGCAATAAATTTAGAAAGCAAGAGAACATAGGATTGAGATATGGACCGGAAGACAATTTCTTCATGATGAATGCAATCCACACCTCGCAGGCGGTCCAACTTGCCTGCCCAATGTCTTCAGGGACATTGCTTCTGCCCGTGAGATCCAGGGGCTTCAAAATTGCTTGGCAACGTTCCAGATGTTCTATTTCGAAGTTCGGATGCCAGCTGCCCCACATGAATCTCCAAATTCCTAATTGAAGACGTCTGCGCCTGCATCACCGCATCATTTTTATCCATGTATTGCTTGAGCAGGGCCTCCAATGAATTTCCAGAGGTGTTAGAAGAAGAGGATTGTTAGTTGTGTGATTGTCTCTATTACCCTTGATTCTGATTGTGGTGAAAGGGTGGAGGGTTTCCTCGATTCCTTGTGTTGCTATTTTGATGGTTGCTTGGCCCACCTTGGTTATGATTCCCTCCCCAACCGAAGTTAGGGTGATTCCTCCAACCAGGATTATACGTGTTGCTGTACGGATTGTTCTGGATAGCGCATACTTGCTGCAGGTTCGATGGGCACATTTCCACTGCATGGCCTCCTCCACAGTTAATGCAATTGATTGCGGCCACTTGTGGTGGCGCATTGGGTTGTGCTAATCCTTGGGAGAGGGCATCTTGATTAAGCGCCATCGACTGAAGGATAGAGGTCACTGCAGCCATCTGTGCGCCCAAGGTTGTCATTGTCTCCACAGGGACAATGGCAGTTTCATTTCTTCTTCTTTCGGAGCCTCTTCCTCCGTACTCGTCATCAACCCAGTCATCCATATTCCGCGAGATGCAGTCAAGGATGACCTTGGCCTCAGTGTATGTTTTATCCGTAAAACCTCCTGCCACGGAGGCATCATCAACAGCCTGCGTTGATCTGTTCAGGCCATTATAGAATGTTTCCATCAGGACGCAATCGGGTATCCCGACATGTGGAAAATTCTTCACCAGTCTTCTGAATCGCACCTAGGCAGTGCTAAGGGTCTCGTTATCCATCTGTTCAAAGTTCAGCACATCCTTTCGACGTCTTACATTGACTGCTGGAAGGAAGAACTTCTTCATAAATCGCTCAACCAAGTGATCCCAGGAAGTGATTTCATTTGGCTCTAGTGAGTGAGCCCACCTCTTGGCCTCATCCCTCAAGGTGTAAGGGAAGAGATATAATCTAATACCTTCTGGGGTAACGCTAGGTAGAGAAGTTACCGCACATCTCGACGAAACTGGTCAGATAGGCATGTGGCTCTTCACCTTGAAGACCCCCAAATTGCCCCACGTTATGAATCATTTGAAGCATCACTAGTTTGATCTCGAATCTTGCTTCTCCTCAACTATCAGCCTTGAAATTTCGGGCAAAAAATCATACAGATTGGACGCCGCATAGTTCCTCATCGGGATATTGCAGTCAGCTGCAAGAAAAACGGGATCTTGCACTGGCCGTCCCACCCCTTGTTCACTTCAGGTGCCACATTATCATTGTTATTATCTGCCATGTTGGCTTTCTTTTGCCTCGCTAAGTTCTGGTGTGCCCTTGCACAAAATGTACGCGTGATCTCTGGGTTAGCCTCGAATTCTGGGTCAGTCATAGTACTCATAAACTGTCAGACAGCTCTCCGCGATAAACAACCAGTACAAAGAGATCTATCCTGCAAAATATCACAAACGTACTCAACAATAACCGTAACCAATCCCCGGCAATGGCGCCATAAACTTGTTGACTTGGAATTGATTAGTGCAATGTGCATGCATGATAATGCGCTACAAGCTCATGTTGCCATAAACTTGTAATGGGAAAATGTATGTTTTGCTATGTGATTGCTCATGCACACTTTATGTGATACTACTTCTAGATGTATGCGTTATTAATGAAATGCTTGTGGTATGCCATGCGTTGTCACAAGTTTCCTTGCGCTGAAACCAAGTATAATTCCAACACAAGTTTCTCTGTGTGATCTGAGGTCGAACATAGGGATTGTTTTCGTTAGTGTGTTACATTTGTGATACATGCGACCGGGGGTTATACAATTAATAAAAGTTATATTTGTACAGGAAATTAAATTATGGTAAAGTAAAGTTATGCAGATAAAGTAAAGTTGCGTTAATAAAATAAAGTGCGATAAAAATAAACCTAAGCTAACGTGATGTAAGATACAAGATACATGATATAAATGATGCTGAGTTCGAGACTGATTGTGAAGTTTATACAGAGGAACATGGTATGCGATGGTAAAACTTTATGTATGAATCAGAAATGGGAAGGAATAATTAGTATAGACATCGCAAGATTGTTACTTGCGTTAAAGATTTAACTAAGGTTCTGCTTTCCCTTGGCGTACACCTCTTGGTGATCAGCCGCGTTCCCATATCTCTATGGTGAAACAGGGATGAACGTAATGAATGCAAGGTTGCTTCCATCTCTGGAAGTACTTCTCACTTTAGTGAACACATTCTTCCAACCCTTTCTCGATAGGCGGAATGACATATTCACTTCTGCTCTCACAGGTGAAGATGCCATCTAGCATGCTTTGACTAAACCTAATTATTTCCTTAATCCAATTAACTACTTGCTTAATTCATGCTAATTATCTAGGGATTAAAAAGACATCGTGGAGAAAGTGAATTATGGATGAACGGAAATAGAGACAGAAATGGAGATGGAAATGATCATAACAATTAATTATAGAATTAAGCGTCTGATACATGGTGTGAATGATAGACTAAAAAGATGAATACAATTGATGATAAGAGATAGAAACAAATAATGAAGAGTGTCAACATCTTGACACAGATCTGGACAGTGGATTTGCTTGTCGGCATGTGGAGTGGATGAAGAGAAGAGCTTCCTTCTCAGGCTTGCTCGTCGGATAGAAGTGACCTCCTACAGAGCTTTACGACGGGGATAGGAACGATTCTTGTCCGCAGACTCACCTCTCGGCCTTGTCTCTTAATTCTCCTCGAATCTGCTCAGATTAGTTGCTCAACTAGTCTCTCTCTCAAATCAGTATATACAATTCTCTATGTATTCAAGCATAATTTTTAGTGAATTCTCTGAGGCTATTTATAGGTGAAGGCTTGACTCTCTGACTTGTGGTGCCCACTTTATTGTTATGGCAGTTCTGGATATGGTGAGTGAATATCCTTCTGTTATGCAATCAATCTCGTCAGAAATGCACAACGGTCAGCTGTACATTCATCAGACTCCTCCGCAAATGTGTTGTTGCTTTTTCACATCTTCGATCGTTTTCCCGCATGCGATGTTGTTTTTAATTACTGCATGTCGTTGAAGTTAAGCTCTGGATCGATTGTCGCATGCGCCGTCATTGCGCTGATCGTCTATTCATTTCTGAATGATGGGCGCAATGCGACGTAGATGCGTTGTTCAGTTTATCTTGACCCATGAACGCATACGGTGACTTGATTTCTTGCAAAACAGAAACAAAACATTCCATTCTACCATCACAATGGTGTCATTGGGTGTATTGGCAATAATTTATAATTCTTGCATTTCTTAGCCAATTTCCATACAATCGACGCAACTTTTCTTCCTTTTTGCAGCAATATCTAAATAGAACAGTATAAATAACTATTATTTCTATGAGTTATTAGGAACCTACATGGAAAGGTGAATTAGCTAGATTTGATGCGTTTATGAAAATTTGAGGACAGTCCATTAAAGAGTTTAATGTGACTAATTGAACTTGTTTAATTTCAATGACAAGAGTTGTTTTTGGACAAATTAAACCGACTTAGATTAAAATCAGTAGTTGGATCGTCTAAGTTAATGAACCCCTAGGTAGAACATTCAGTGGGAGGTACTTGGGGTATCTGATACTTCATTTAAACCTATCGCGTTTCTCCTTTTATTGTTCACACCGTGAGATCTATCCTTGGCCTTGTCGCACCCTGGGAGTGTCACCTCTAAAGGATGGTGTTTCGGTAGGTCAACATCAAGGTGGATGGAGGGAATGTTCATAGTAAGTGGGAGCGGGACGTGCGACAGCATATCCCACGGTCTTTCTCGTTAGGTTGGATAAAGTTTCTGTGCATCGCCTCAAGGCACCCTGGGAGTGTCCCCCTATAGGATGGCAGTTTTGCATGTCTCTTTATTTGATCTCCTGTATAGGATAAGGTCATTTAGTATTTTGTCCTAATCTTATTTTTCCCTACGGTAGGCACATTAGGGCGGGATCTAGGGTCGAAAACGAGAGGTTACACTTACGCGAAATTGTTAAGGGTTAACAGTTTTTTATCGAAGGAATGGTGACTGTTAGGTGCAGTTCCAAGAGTTAGTTCTGCCTAATGGTTGAGAGTGTCTCATCCTAGTGAAGAGGCATCTAATCACCTCACCGGTGAAGTTTGTCCTGCCTCGCTGGGGCATCATTGCAAAATAGAAGTCTTATCACTTAGTGTAATTGGAAACTATTTTGCTAAAACTAAAATTGGTTTAAAATGTGGTTTTGCATAGACTTATTAAGTTTGTTATGTTTTTAGCAACGTTTTAAATGGCTACAGCCACATTAGTTCTACCTAGCGTCGATAAACTGATTGGCGAGAATTACCCTACTTGGAAACATACGATCCCCACAATACTTAACATCGATGATCTCATGTTCATCCTTACGGAGGAATGTCCTCCTATTCCACCTTCTAATGCCACTCGAAATGTTCAGGAGGCCTAGAGCGTTGGACACGGGCAAATGAGAAAGCCCGAGCCCTATATCTTGGTCAGTTTTAATGACGTTTTGGCCAAGAAGCATGAGCCCATGGTCTCAGCACATGAGATCATGGAGTCCCTGTAGGGGATGTTTGGACAACCGTCTGGACAGCTCAAGCATGAGGCTCTCAAATGCATCTTCAATTCCAAAATGGAGGAAGTGGTGGGAATGTCCTAGTACTCGTAGCTCGTGTTAATAAATCTATTTATCAATAATAATGACTGGTTGATTTTGCATCTTATTATGAAAATCCAATAAACATATCCTTGGCTATAGTCTAAATACTGTAACTTTATGTAGTGACATAAACAGGATCAAGTTGACAATATATAGAATAAATGGTCTAATAAGTATATGGATGAAATTGGGTATCTCATCCTAGTAACACTATTGGATGCGACCCACTTTGAAGTTGTTACAAGAAGTTGTAAAGTGCTACAAACGAAATGATCCATAAATCGTTCATGTTCAGACATGTGAGTGGGGGCATCATATGTAATGATTTTGCATATAGACTAGACCACGAAAATAGCCATTTTTCTTTATAATGATCGTGTACTGTTAAAACTGACTATTTCATTTATCATATAACCTAGGTTAACTAGATCTTAATCCTGAACTAGTTATGAACACCTATTTGTTCGGGATTATCCTTTGATTTGCAAATGGTGAGAGTAGTCTAACAGCACTACTCAATAAGCTTCCCATTTTGGGGATAAGACCGGATGAATAGCTGGGGACATAGCCTTGCAAGATGGAATTTACTCCTACCCGATTAAGGGTTAGTAGATAGATTGTTCTTTTAAGTACTAATTCCAGGTCTTGAACAATCGGGGCCCCACCTTCTCATGATAGAGAAAGGATTTGATTCATAGAGATTATGAATCAAAATTGTTCATTAGAGGGTCAGTAGGAACTTAAAGAAAAAAATGTATTCACAGGGGTAAAACGGTAATTTTGACCTAGCCGTGATTACGAACAACCTATGAAGGATCTACTTACTGATTATGGTTATAAAGTGGATATAATATATCTACAATGAGGGGAGTTCAACTATGGGCTATAGTGGAATGTCCCATTAGTTAACGAATGGGGGTTTGATCGGACTAATGAGTTTAGCCAATTAATCTCGAATCGTTGGAGCCCATGATCTGTAGATCCACGAGGTGCCCCTACTAGATCATAAATGGTCAAGCTTTAAAGTAGCTTGAGAAATTAATTTGAAACGTTCAAATTAAACGGAATAGGAGAATATATATTTAAATATGATTTAAATATATGAAGATGATTATTATGCAAAAATTAATTTAATATTTGATATTAAATTAATTAATATTATAAATTAATTTATGAAATTAATTTTCAATTATTAAAATAAAAACTGAATTTTGAAATCAAATGGTTTTAAAGATAAAGTTAGAAAAATCGATTTGCATGCACTAAAATGGAAAAAATTTGATTTTCCAATATCATCTTCTTCAAGCTCACACAAAGCCCACTTCCTCTTCTTCATTAATACTCTAAGCATGAGCTGCTAGCCATGCATATCTCTTCTTTGCATGTTCAGCTACAATAAATAAAGAAGATTGGAGTGAATTGAAGGCATGCATAACACATAAATTTTGAGAGAAAATTTCAGTGGGAAGAAAGGTTCTTCGAAGTGTGTTGCTGTGAGTATCTCTCCGTTCTTCGTTGTTTCAAGTTGTTCTTGGGTCCCACAACTCAATCTAAAGCTCCAAGAGAATAGTGGGGAAGATCTTGAAGTGTTCACGGTGATCTTTGGTGAAACTATTGCTAATTGATCAAGTTCTTGAAGAGTTCTTCAAAGGTATGATCTAAAACCCTCTTATTTAGATGAGCACGCTTTAGTTTCTACCAAAATTAATGAATTTGAATGCTTGTGGATCCTTGATACTTCTGCTGCATGTTTTCTTACTCTAACAAGAAGGTACCTCTGTTTAAGAACATGTGCTTAATATGATGGTCCAATTCATTGGGGGTGGAGATGAATGGGTCTAGGATCGATAAGGGCAGCCAGGTCATTATCCTGCATTCGTTGCCAGATAGCTTCCTGCACCTTCTAAGCAATGCAATTTTGAATAAAGTGGACTATACCCATACAACTCTTCTCAATGAGTTGCAGACATTCCAATCCTTACTGAAAAGTAAAGAGAAGAAGGTTGGTGAGGAAAATGTTGCCTCATCATCAAAGAAGTTCCACCGAGGTTTGACCTTTAAGACTAAGCCTGCACCTTCTACTTCTAACACTACTAAGTGGAAAAAGAAGAAAGGTGGTAAGAGGAAGAGAAAGGTGCCTGCTAACCTACCGCCTGTCGCCCAGTGAGAAAGGCAACCAGTGCCTGGAGACAAAGGAAAATGTTTCCATTGTAACCAGGATGAGCACTGGAAGAGGAATTGTCCTCGTTGGATCAAAGAGAAGAACAAGGCTAAGGCTAATGCCAAAGTGAAACAACGTAAATATGATTTACTAGTGTTTGAAACTTGTTTAGTGGAGAAAGATGATTCTACCTAGATTATTGATTCAGACGCAACTAATCATGTTTATTCTTCTTTTTAGGGGATTAGATCCTAGCGGCAGCTGAAGGCTGGTGAGATGACGATGCGAGTAGACACCAGACACATCGTCTCAGTTGTGGTAGTAGGAGGGATCCAGTTGACTTTATAGAAGAAATTTCTTGTTTGACATGATGTATTTATGGTTCCTGAGTTGAAAAGGAACTTAATTTCTGTAAAGTGCTTGTTACAATGTAAATATACTCTTGAATTTAATTTGAATAAAGTGTTTATTCATAAAGATGGAGTAGAAATCTGTAAAGCATATTTGGAAAATAACTTGGATGTTTAGCAATGAGTTCCCTCCATAACATAGAGATGTTTAAAACTACTGTAACTCAAAATAAACGTTAACGGGTTTCTCCAAAAGAAAATGACCAACTTTGGCACCATCGATTAGGGCACATCAATCTCAATAGGATTGAGAGGTTAGTGAAGAATGACCTTCTAAGTGAGTTAGAAGAAAATTCTTTACCGGTGTGCGAATCTTGCCTCGAGGATAAGATGACTAAAAGACCTTTTACTAAAAAAGGTTATCGAGTCAAAGATCCTCTAGAGTTAGTACATTTTGACCTTTGTGGTCCAATGAATGTGCGAGCCAGGGGAGGCTATGAGTATTTCATCACCTTTACTAAGGATTACTCTAGGTATGAGTATGTTTATTTGATGCAATGGAAGTTTGAATCCTTTGAAAAGTTTAGAGAGTTCAAGGTTGAAGTTAAAAATGCATCGGATAGACGAATTAAGACATTTTGATCGGATCGAGGTGGAGAGCTTTTAGATTCGGGGTTCCAGAACTATTTGATAGATCATGGAATCGTTTCCCAAGTCTTAGCGCCGAGTACACCTCAGTAGAATGGTGTAGCAGAGAGGAGAAACAAAACCTTGATGGACATTGTTCGGTCGATGATGAGTTACGCTTCTGTCTCTTATACACATCTAGATGTGTATAAGAGACAGCTCAAGAGTTGAAGGAACCTCGACGCAGTGGGAGGATTACGAACCTGCTTGACCACTATTTGGGTTTCACGAGAATCCTAGCTATGGCTGTCTCTTATACACATCTAGATGTGTATAAGAGACAGACGCAGTGGAAGAGTTGCAAACCCACCTATTCGCTATATGGGTTTCACGAAAATCTTGGCTATGGTAGCCAATGGCGATGTTGAAGATTAGTTGTCTTGTCAGAAGGCAATGGAGGATGTTGACTGGGATGAATGGGTCAAAGCCATGGATCTCGAGATGAAGTCGATGTACTTCAACTCAGTGTGGGATATTGTAGGTCAGCCTGATGGGTAAGACCTATAGGTTGCAAATGGATCTAGAAGAGGACACGGGGTGCCGATGGGAAGGTGCAAACCTTCAAGGCTCGACTTGTGGCAAAGGGCTATATCCAGATGGAGGGAGTCGACTATAAGGAGACTTTTTTGCCTGTTGCCATGTTGAAGTCGATCTACATCCTCTTGTCCATTGCCATTTATTATGATTATGAGATTTGGAAAATGGACATCAAGACTACCATTTTGAATGGCAATCATGAGAAGACCATTTATATGGTGCAACCCAAGGGATTCATTGCCCAAGGTCAAGAGCAAAAAGTTTGCAAATTGAATCGGTCCATTTATAGGCTGAAACAGGCATCTTGATCTTGGAACATTCGGTTTGATACTACGATAAAATCGTACGGCTTTGACCAAAACATTGATGAGCCTTGTGTCTACAAGAAAATCATCATCAGTTCAGTATATGTAGATGATATCCAAATCATTGGGAATGGTGTAGGACTACTGACTATAGTTAAAAACTGGCTAGCGACCCAATTCCCAACGAAAGATTTGGGGGAGGCTCAGTTTGTTCTTGGTATACAGATCTTTCGGGATCGTAAGAACAAAATGCTAGCGCTATCTCAGGCATCATACATTGATAAAATGTTGCTCAAGTACTCGATGCAGAACTTCAAAAGGGGCTTACTGCCGTTCATGATGGAACACAAGACATACGCAGCGGAATTAGGACCTAATTACACTCTAATTGCTGTTAATTTAAAGGAAAAGATGCATGAAATTGAAGGAAAAAACAATGAATTAAAAAGGATAGGATACAACCTTTGTAGCTCCCGAACAACGCTTTTCCTCGCTGAATCTCGACCTGAACTCTTCCAAACCACCCTAGAGTTGACCTATTATCCTCTGGACTCAGAACCGGGTTGTGGGACTTGGTGGATGAAGAAAACCGAGAGAGAGAAAGAGATGGAAAAGAAATGGAATTTTGGTTTTTGGGTTTTCCTTTTTTTCAGCCCAATTTTGAAAAACTAAAATTGGCAAATTGCTAAAACTTTTTCAACCAAATTGAAAAGCCCAATTTATAGAAAAAAGCCCTGCAACAATTGCATGAACCAAATCCATAAAAACCCAACACCTATAATCCACTATCTTAGTGGGTTTAATGTCTCCACTATAAGCCAACACCTAGTCCATTATTTTGTTAGTGGAATTATCCAACAAAATTTTAGATTTTCCCACTAGCTATAGTCAAAGGGTAAAATAATCATTTGGTCAAAGTCAAACTTTGAACAAAAAGTCAACATTTGGACTTTTTATGATTTTTTTCGTGTTGACTAATTTGGACCTCCCGAGCATGAATCCGCATTCATTTTCTCCAAATTCAAATCACATTTGAATATAAGGTCGGTCAAAGTTTGAATTTTCAAAGTCAAAAGTCAACTCTTTGACTTTTTACATCTTTGACCATTTCCATTATTTCCGAGCTTCCGAATATGAACATATTCATATTCTTGATATTTAAATCACATTTAAATATTAAAGCTATATCTCTAAACTGAAAACCCGACCACTATATCACATATACTTATCGGTTTATCTCTCTTCACCTAATTCGAACAATTCGAATTATTCTATCATACTGTTCTAAGTTTATTCCATATGAGCTAATAGGGGAACCTAATGGACCTATAGATCATGGGCTTTAACGACCTGAGATTAGCTAGCTAAACTCTTTAGACCAACATTTGTTAACTAACGCGTCATTCTACTATAGTCCCATAGTTGCACTCCCTCACTGTAGATATATTTGTGTCCATTTGATATAACCATGATTAGTAAGCTAATCCTTCACAGGTTGTTCGTAATCTCGGCTGGGTCATAAAAACCGTTTTACCCCCGAGACTAGTTCGTAATCTCGGTTGGGTCATAAAAACCGTTTTACCCCCAAGACTACATCTTATTCATTAAGTTCCACTGATTCTCTAATGAACAATTGGTTTAAGGTCCAACCTATAAACCGAATCCCTCTCGGGCCAAGGAGAGGGTGGGGCCCTTGTTAAGACTTGGATTCAGTACTAAAAGGAACAACCTATCTACTATCCCTATAATGGGTAGGAGTCAATTCCGTCTTACACCCTATGTTCCCAACTATTCACCCGATCTTACCCCTGAAATGGGAGGCTTATTGGGCCAACGATGATGACCTGCCCTCACCTATGCAGATCTAAGGATAATTCTGAGTAAAGAGTTCATAGTTAGGTCAGGATTAAGATTAAGTTACCTAGGTCATCAATTAATGAAATGGTCAGTTTTATACATAAAACGACATTTAGAACGTAAAAAATGACTATTTCATGGTTCAGTCTTATGCAAACTCATTGCATAGGATGCCCCCACTCAGGATCACATTGTTTATACTAACTACAAAGTGGGTTGCATCTATAGTGTCCCCAGAATAAGACGCCTAACCTTATTCATATACTATAGACCATTTTGGCTATATATTTGAACTTGATCCATATTTATGTCACTACATAAAGTTCAAACTACATTAAATAGCCCCAGGACATTAGTTTATTGGATTCAAGATTACAATTTCAATTACAACTTTATCGAAAAACAAAATAGAATATGTTTATTAATTTATAAACTACGAGTTTTAGGACATAAAATCCAACAAAATCCCATTTGGATTAAAACTCCTAGTGGAGTATTAGAAGGCATGGAGTTACTTTGTCTAAGGAAATGTGTCCAAAGATGCCTCAAGAGGTTGAGAAGATGAGACGGGTCCCATATGCATCTGTCGTTGGTAGTTTGATGTATGTGATGCTCTATACTAGACCAGACATCTGCTATGCTGTGGGAATAGTCAATAGGTATCAGTCTAACCCAGGCCAAGGTCACTGGACCGCAGTTAAGAACATCCTCAAGTATCTACGGAAAACGAGGAACTACATGCTCAAGTATGGAACTAGGGATTTGATTCTTACTGGATACATGGATTCTGACTTTTAGACTGATAAGAACTCTAGGAAGTCCACTTCAGGGTCAGTTTTGACTCTTAACGGAGGAGCAGTAGTGTGGCGAATAACAAGCAGGGGTGCATCACCGACTCCAAGATGGAGGCTGAGTACGTAGCGGCTTGTGAAGCTGCTAAAGAGGCCGTCTGGCTCAAGAAGTTTCTGACAGATCTAGAAGTGGTTCCGAACATGTCTAGGCCCATCACCCTCTACTATGACAATAGTAGTGCTGTTGCGAACTCCAGGGAGCCCAGGAGTCACAAGCGCAGGAAACATATAGGCAGAAGTATCATCTCATCTGCGAGATAGTGCATCGAGTGGACGTGATAGTCACGAAGATCGCTACGAAGCACAATGTTGCTGACCTGTTTACGAAGGCTCTCATGGCTACAGTTTTTTAGGGTCATCTTCAGAGCATGGCTCTACGGGACCGCCCGCGGCTGGACTAGGGTAAGTGGGAGATATTTTATATTGGACCTTATTGTCCTAGTATATTTTTTTGTACTAGTTTTTTGTACACCCCTCTTGCTTTAGGACATGTGGGAGATTATTGGGGATGATGCCCTAAACTCTCGTTGGGTTCTGTAGTTTGTAAACACAGTTTTGAACAAACACTTGTGATGTAATACTATATGATATCTTTTTTTACTTTTGTCTATGGAACATTGGATGTTTTATTTGCTTTGCCATAAACCAATCAATTAAGATCCCTGGTTGTTGCTTATAACTTAAGCATGTATGTGGAGACATACAGGTGGATCATGTCTTAAGTGTTAACCAAAATGGTCTGTAGTATATGGATATAGGAAGGAAACCTTATCCTGGTAACGCTACAAATGCGACCCGTTTTGTAGAATAGTTACAAGTGTTTTGACTTGCTACAGATGATCTGATCTTGATCATTCATGTGGAGACATGCTAACGGGGCATCCTATGCAAAGAAGTTTGTTTAAGACTGGACAACGAAGTGTTTTAGTCTCGTTATATAACGTCATTTATGACAAAGAATTCACTTCACTAAGATGACCATAGGTAACATGACTTCAATCCTGAGTGAGTTGGGAACTCCTGCCTTTAAGGGCTGTCCTTTGATTTGCATGGGTGTGAGTGGCCAGATCGCCAACTCAAATCTACCACTTTGGGGATTTGTCTGATTTGGGAGCTAAGAACTCAGCTACACAAGATGGAATTCATTCCTTCCTTCAAGCAGGGGTAAATAGATAGATTACTCCCTTAAGGGCTGATTTCGGGGCTTGAACGATGTGGCACCACACACCTTCTCATGGTCTGAGAGGTGTGCACACTGTTGGATTTTATGTCCTAAAGCTCGTGGTTTATAAATAGTAGAGCTTATTCTGAAAATTCAATAAAGTTGTTATTGAATATATTGTTTTTTAGAAATCCAATAAACTTAACTCCCTTGACTATTATATGAGTACTTGAAGTTTATGTGGAGTCATACAAGTGGATCAAGTTTTAGTAAATAGTAAAAAATAATATATAGTATATGACTAAGGTTGGGAGCCTTATTCTGGTAACACTATTGGATGTAGCCTACTCTGTAGTTGTTACAAAGAGTTATAAAGTGTTACAAACAAAGTGATCGTAATTCGTTCATATTGGGACATGAGGAGTGAGGGCGTCCAATGTAAATGAGTTTTGTGCAAGATCGGACCAAGAAACCAGTCACTCTTACTTTGTTGTTTACTGTTTAAGATTGACTATTTCAAAGTGATGACCTAGGTAACTTGACCTTAATCCTGAGCTAACTATGAACTTCTGTTTGTTCGGGATTATCCTTGATTTGCAAATGGTGAGAGTAGACCAACTGCCTCAGCTCAATAAGCCTCCCATTTTGAGGATAAGATCGGATGAATAGCTGGGGACATAGGGTGCAAGAAGAAATTCACTCCTACCCGATTAGGGTTAGTAGAGAGTTATTCCCTTCAAGTGCTGATTCTGGGTCTTGAATAAGAAGCCTCACCCTCTTATTGGTCCGAGAGGGATTCGATTTGTTGATTGGATCATAAATTAATTGTTCATTAGGGGATCAGTGGGACTTAAAGAACAAGATGTAATTTCAGGGGTAAAACAGAGATTCAACCCAACCGTTATTACGAACAACATGTGAAGGGTTAACTTACTAATCATGGTTATATCGAGCGGATATAATATATCTGCAGTGAGGGGAGTTTAGTTATGGGCTTTAGTGGAATCACCCATTAGTTAATGAATGGAGGTTAGATTGGTCTAATGAGTTTAACCGATTAATCTCGGATCGTTAGAGCCCATGATTTGTAGGTCTGTGAGGTCCCCCTATGATAACTTGTAGAAATATAAGTTATTTATACTGTTTTATTTAGATATTGCTGCTAAAAGGAAGGAAAGTTGCGTTGATTGTATAGAAATTGGCTAAGAAATACAAGAATTATAAATAGTTATCAATACACCCACTGACACCATTGCGATGGTAGAATGGAATGTTTTGTTTCTATTTTGCAGGAAATCAAATCACCGCATGCGTTCATGGCTCAAGATAAAAAGATCAACGTATCTACGCCGCATTGCGCCCATCATTTAAGAATGAATAAATGATCAATGCAATGATGGCACATGCAACAATCGATCCGGTAATAAAAAACAACACCGCATGCGGGTAAACGATCGAAGATGTAAAGAGCAACGCAATTGCGGAGGATTCTGGCGCGTGTACAGCTGACTATTATGCATTTATGACGGGATTGATTGTGTAATAGAAGAAATATTCACTCCACCATTTCAGGAATTTCCATAACAATAAAGTGGGGACCACAAGTCAGAGAGTCAAGCTCGCCTATAAATAGCTTCTGAAATTTCACTGAAAAATATGCTTGAATACATAGAGAATGGATATACTGATCTGAGAGAGAGACTGGTTGAGTGACTAATCCAAGTAAATCCGGGAATAATTAAGAGACAAGGCCGAGAGGTGAGTCTCTGGGCAAAGAATCCTTCCAATCCCCGTCGTTGAAGCTTTGTACGAAGGTCACTTCTACCAGAAGAGCAAGCTTGAGAGGGAAGCTCTTCTCTTCATCCATTCCATACGTCGGCAAGCAAAACCACCGTCCAGACCTATGTCAAGACGTTGACACTCTTCTGTATTTGTTTCTATCTCTCTATTCATCACGTGTATTCATCTTCTTAGTTTATCATTCACACCATGTATCAAACGCTTAATCTTAGTATTAATTGTTATGATCATTTCCATATCCATCTTTCTGTCTATTTTCGTTCATCAATAATTCACTTTCTCCACGATGTTTTCATAATCACTTGGATAATTAGCATGAATTAAGCAAGTAATTAATTAGGTTAAGGAAATAATTATGTTTAGTCAAAGCATGCTGACAACATCTTCACCTGTGAGAGTAGAAATGAAGATGTCATTCCGCCTATCGAGAGAGGGTTGGAAGAATGCATTAACTAAAGCAAGAAATACTTCCAGAGATGGAAGTAACCTTGCATTCATCACGTTCATCCCTGTTTCACCATAGAGATATGGGAACGCGGCCGATCACCGAGAGGTGTACGCCAAGGGAAAGTGAAACCTTAGTTATATCTTTAACGCAATTAACAATCTTGCGATGTTTTTACTAATTATCCCTTCTGTTTCTGATTCATCCATGAAGACTTGCCATCGCATACCACGATCCTTTGTATAAACTTCACAGTCAGTCTTAAACTCAGTATCATGTATAGCATGTATCTTGTATCTTGTATCACGTTAGCTTAGATTTATTTTCATTGCAATTTATTTTATTAGCGCAACTTTATTTTACCGCACTTTAATTTCCAATCTTTATTAATTGTAAAAACCGGTCGCATATATCACAAAAGTAACACATTAACGACAACAATCCCTGTGTTCGACCTCGGATTACTTTGAGAAACTTGCGTTGAAATTATACTTCGTTTCAGCGCAAGGAAACTTGTGACAACGCATTACTCCATAGCATACTACAAGCATTTAGTTAACAACGCATACATCTAAAAGTAGTATCGCATAAAATGTTCATGAGCAATAACATGACATAAGATTACATTTAGCGTTAAAAGCTTATGGCAACATGAGCTTGTAGCACATCATCAAGCATTACACAGATACAATTCCAAGTCATCACCCTACTAGCTCGTAAATGGATTAGCTCTAAAATAGCGTGATAAGTTAATTTGAATTTTTCAAATTAGAATTAAATGAAATTAGAGAAATAATGTTTAAATATGATTTAAATATTTGAAAATGGTATTGTGTAAAAACTAAATTAATATTTGATATTAAATTAACTAGAATTATTTAAATTGTTTAAATAATTATTTATTAATTTTTTTAAAATTAATAGCATTTTCAGTTTTATTAAAAGAAATAGATTTATGAAATCAATTTATCAAAATTAAAAAAGAAAAAAAATTACAAAATGGAAAATAAGCATTTTCCATTGTCTTCTTCCAAGTAGCTCACTAACAACCCACTTCAAGCTTCATTAAACTCCAAGCATGAGCTACATCTCATGCAGCGAACCCGTTTGCATGAGTATCTGCAATATATTGAAGAGATTGGAGTGTTTTTGAAAAAAGGCAATCAATCAAATTTTTCTGAAAAATTCGATAAAAGAAAGGTGTTCTTCACATTGGGTTGCTGTTGTGAGCTTGTCTCTGAATTTCCTTAATTCAGGCTTATTTTGAGTCCCACTACTCAATCTAGAGTACCAAAAGGATAGTAAGGAAGATCTTGGGGTGGTCTACAATAAGATTCAGAAGAGATTTGCAGCTGAATTCAAGCTTAGAGAAAGTTCTACAAAGGTATGTCATGAAACTCATTTATTTCTGTTGAAGTATGTTTTCATTTCTGCCAAAATTAATGAATTAGAGTACTTACGGATCCTTGTCACTTCCGCTGTGCAATGGTTTATTCCAACAACCGGTATCAAAGCATCATATAAGCATTCAATTCAGTTTAATTTTGGTTTGGTGGGTGTTTGATATGAGTTATATGAAACTGTTGTTTTTCTGAAAATGAACATTTCATTTAAAACAAAAATATGTATAATATGTTCATTACAATATTACCAAAAGCAGGTAATATCAACAAGTAGCAACTTCTCCCACTGGTCAAGCAGAGTAAGCGATCTTCAGGTATTAAGTTGCCTATTTTGCTTTCTCTGTTTTCTCTACAAGATATTTAGGGCAGTTTCTCTTCCAGTGCCCTTCTTCGTTGCAGTGGAAACATTTTATTTTCTATACATCGGTTTTCTTGCTTTTCTTGCCAGTAGGCTTCTCTGCGAAGAGGAGGCAACATTAGGCTTGGAGCACGTTCCTCTCTTCTCAGCAGAAGCAACATTTACTTTCGATTCCAGACCCTTAGTTCTTAACATTGTCTGGAAATCCTGTAGCTCATTCAGTAGAGTGGTCAAGTTGTATTCAATTTTATTCATCAAGGCATTCGTACAGAATTGTAGAAAACTCTTCGGAAGAGATTCTAGAATAAAGCCAACTTGACTTCTCTTGTCCATCACAGCGCCGTTTACTTCTGCCACATTAAAGTGGACCATCATGTCCAGGACATGTTCACGAATTGAGGTCCCCTCTTTCATGCTACTGTTATAAATGTATTTGATAGCATCATGCCTCAGGGTGAAAGATGATTGTCCAAATATCCCTATCAGAGATTCCATAATCTCTTTGGCAGTACTCATATTCTCGTATTTTTTCGCCAAAATGTCAGATAAGCTGGCGAGGATATAAGCACGAGCTTTATCATTCGCCCTGATTCATCTATCAAACGCTTCCCAAACACTTCGCTTGGAATTAGAGCTAGGAATGGGAGGGCATTCCTCCATTAAGACAAATCGTCTATCGCAAGTATCGTGTTCAAATTTGATTTCGAGGTTACATAGTTATCCCCGATTAGTTTGTCCGAAGCCAACAATTGTATAATTGAACTCGTCATTCTGAAATTATAAACAAATTTTATAAGTGAATTGTTTTTAATCCAATAAAGTTTAGCAAAGTGATAATGTACCCATAATCATTATTTTTGCAACGATATTTAACTGATTTAGAACAAATGCTACCGTGGGGCAGTCAAGAATTCCTTCACAAAAGTAAGACAATTCTTGACCAAATACTATCTCCAAAATAACTCATATTCCGATAGTCATTTAGTTATAATTTTCGGTCAAGATCATTACTAATACTTAGTAAGTCTTGTAAGTGTAGACCTGCCATTTTCAAACCTTATAGAATGGTATGAGTATGCCTCCGAAATAGAAGACTAATACCCAAGACGAAACTAGAAGACCCTATTCATTTTACTGAAGCATGGGTTGTTCTGATACCTATGTGACAACCCTCCATGGGGATTGCCATGGTAAACGACTAACTAGTGCCACATGAAAACGACAGTAGGCGTAACATAGGGATCTCACAGTTCAGACTAATGGATGAGACTATAGGACAATGTTGACACATTTCCTTCACCCACTTACTATGAACGACTTCCCCTATTCACCTTGTTATTGACCCATGCAAACACTTTCCGTATGGAGTAGTTGAGGTACAATCGACAAGAAGCGGAGCATGGATCTCACGGTGTGAAATCTTGAGGACGTGAGAGCTAATAACTTTTATTCTCCCACTGAAGTGTTCTAAATGTTTTGGTAAATTTATACGTAGGTTCTTTTTGGCTAATAAAAAAAACCCTAAGTCTCGGTGGTTTATCCAAGTATAACACTTATAAATGGATTTTAAACCTATGATGTCTAAGTGATAAACCATTTTTATTACCTCACACTCACGAATGCTCATAAAACCAGTTACCAATGCTCAATAATTCAGCCATAATCCCCAAGTAGGAGGTGTTTCGTAGACCGTCAACTTAAGTACCCCTAGCCTTCGACAGGATTATATATCGGTTGAGTTTGTAACCATAGTTTTACAAGTTTAACGACTTATTTTAACTATTAAAACAAGTGGTTAGCCTAAGTGAGCATGCAACTATTCTTTGTTATGGATTTTAAACATCTAAACCAATTTTATAATTTCTTACAAAATTTTAGACATGCTAAACATCCACGACAAACAACAAAGACATTCAATATCTAATATAACTATTATGTTAAATAAAAGAAACCTTAACATGCATACTATATATTATAACATTTTATAACATACTTTCAATACAAGAAATATGCTTCCTATGGTAGGATATTAAATCTACATGGCATACTGTATGCACATACAAGATTTATTTATTTATAACATACATCACATGAAAAAATAATTAAACGTTAACTAATATGGCTTTAGTTTTGGCATAAACAAGAAAACAAAAACCAAATTATTACAAAATAGCTTCTGAACTGCTTCCGAACCGCTCGAACCGCTCCAAAACAAACTCAAGTAGCTTGAATCGGACTCGAACTGTCTGAACTAGACCAGCCAAGACCCATTTGAGGCTGAATCGGACCAGACCTCAAGAGAACCAGTCGAACCGACAGCTCTCACTCTTGCTCGACATCTCACTAAGTCTCATCATTTAGCAAGGACGACCATTATCATGCGTTTGCCTGATCGTTTAGAGTTTGGGTGATCGTTTAGCAACTATCGCATAGCTCCTGATCAAACTACACAATCGTGTAGTATTTTCCTTCTATCGCATAGTATCATCGTCTAGTGCGGGGGAAGCTACCCAACACTATCGCACGGCTCCATCGTTTAGCACAGAAAATTTACTACGTGATTGTTTACCTCCATGCGGCAGTTAAAAGATACGTTGAGTTGCTAAGCGATAGCACTATGCGATCGTTTACCTATGTGTGGCAGCTGGGCGAAGCGTTGAGAGCTATGCGATAGCACTAAGCGATCGCTTACCTTGTGCGCGCATTAATCGATCATCTTTAGGAATTATATGATGGCGTTAAGCGATCATAGAGTAGATTGTCCATGCTAAACGATGGAGCTACGCAATAGTGTTGGACACTAAGCGATCATGTAGCTTCCTCCAGTACTAGACGATGATACTATGTGATAAAAGGAAAATACTACACGATCGTGTAGCTTCGGGTAGAAGCTAAGCGATATGGTTACCAACACTCAATAATTCGACCATAATCCCTAGGTAAGAGGTGTTCCATAGACCGTCAACTTAAGTACCCTAATGCATTATTTTATGAGATGAAATAATGGAATGAGATGCGGTAAAGGAAATGCGTTGAGCAACAAGTTTTCTCAGCGGAATCTAAGTATAAATTCCACTGAGTTTCCTGGTAAGTCCAGGGTTAAACTCAGAGACTAGGGAAAACGGTATGCGGTGGTAATTTTCAAGAAAACCTTGTAGTAACCACGAAATCAAATAGTTGTTTTGGGTTGTTGTTTGCGATAATAAAATAAACGAATGTAGTGGAGTTACAAAAAGAGTTGATAATACGAAAGATGCGATGAGTATGCGGTGAACGGGTTGAGAAGGGGTTCAACTAACACTTTCTAGGATGCGTTCATGTTATGCGATCATGCAACACACATACAATAGCAAATCATCTCTCGACGCAGATGCTACGGCTTCTAGTACTAGAACGCATGCGATATATGCGATGAGTCTATAGGACCTACACATAAGCCTCTATTCTTATTTATACGATGACAAAATGACACACACACAAGCAAGACGACCACATAATATCATAACCTATCTCTAGGGTGCATGCGATGCATGTTGGCAAACAGAGCTTATCTCTAAGTCCCTATCTCTTGCTTATGCAGATCTAATCTTGTTCTTTCGAGTCTAGATTCTAACCTAGCTCTCTCAAGTCTTATGTTCTTTCTTTAGACTCTCTCTCAAGTAGCTCTAAAGGGGTGTTGGACACAGCATAAAACAAGATAATCGCATGCAATGAAGATCCTAGGTCATGTTAGCTTAGTTCCTCTCAACCCATTCTCTAAATTTAGCTACTCATGCGTGCTTTTAAGAGAGTAAACAGATGTAGATAAAGAAATTCCATTGTATAGATATAGAGTTGAAATACAAAATAATAATGCAAGATGAGAATAAAGAGCCTGGTAGCAATATCTTGCTTCCCAAGGCTTTTACACTGTCTTTTCTACTCTTTTTAAAAGATAGTCTCGCTCTCACGAGAGTCGACCCGCTCTCTGCTTTTCCATGCCTCTGAGTTCTCTCTTGAGTTTCCCTAAGCGATCTTCCAGCGTCTCTTCCCTTCTCTCACTCCGCCTTCTAAATAAAAAGGAAAACTATGAACAAGGCTATTCTATCTAAGGGAAAATTCTCTAACTATCTGAACTCCTTTTCTGAAGGTTGCCTTCGGTATTTATAGAGCTTCGGGGTGAAAGACATCTTCTCTCTTATGATTGCACTAATGGGATGGCTTTAATTCTCTGTCTGATGCGCCTAATATTTTTCACCGAAAAGCTGAGTGGACTTGCTATCGTTAGCGACTTGTCAACTTAATTCGGACTCGACCGTCATCAACTTTCTGTCCCATCGTGATTAATTATGCTTTAGATGCGCCCACCAAGTTATGTCGGCTCTATGCGGCAATCCTTTTTTAGCAGATGTTTGTGAGCACAAATCACTGCAAAACCTTGTGGTAACGCTGCGCTCGACCATTACTTTCTTGTGATCGCACTTTTCGCTTTACGTCAACGCATATTCTGCACAAAAATACAAAAGTTAATTGTTTTTATACGATGAACGCATGCGACCGTAATGTTACAAACTTAATGCTTTTTTGGACGCAATCTTATATATTTTATCAACGTAAACCTGCATTGTTTAATGACTTAGCACTGTAATAATGTGCATTTTTTCCGGTTATCATACCCCCAGCCTTCGACAAAATTATATATCGGTTGAGTTTGTAAGCCTAGTTTTACAAGTTTAACAACCTATTTTAACTATTAAAACAAGTGGTTAACCTAAGTGAGCATGCAGTTGTTCTTTGTTATGGATTTTAAACATTTAACCCAATTTTATAACAGCTTACAAAATTTTAGACATACTAAACATCCACGACAAACAACAAAGGCATTCAATATCTAATATAGCTATTATATTAAATAAAAGAAACCCTAACATGCATATTATATATTATAACATGTTCTAACATACTTTCAATGCATGTAAGATGCTTCTTATGGTGGGATTTTAAATCTACATGGCATACTATATGCATATACAAGATTTATTTAATTATAACATACATCACATGCATAAATAATTAAACACTAACTGATATGGGTTTAGTTTTGGCATAAACAAGCAAACAAAAACCTAATTATTACAAAACAACTTTTGAACCACTTCTGGACCGCTCGATCTACTCCAAAACGAACTAAGGTAGCTTGAATTAGACCCAAATCGTCTGAACCGGACTAGCCAAGACCCATTTGAGCTAAACCAGACCGGACTTCAAGAGAACTGGTCGAACCGGAAGCTCTCGCTTTTGCTCGACATCTCTTGTCATGCGTTTGCCTGATCGTTTAGTGTTTGCATGATTGTTTAACAACTATCACATAGCTTCTGATCAAACTACACGATTATGTAGTATTTTCCTTCTATTGCATAGTATCATCATCTAGTGTCGGAGGAAGCTACATGATTGCTTAGTGTCCAAACTATCGCGCAGCTCTATCGTTTAGCATGTACAATTTACTACACGATCGCTTAGCGCTATCTATAACGCCTGAAGATGACCATTTAGCGTGCGCACAAGGTAAGCGATCGTAGTGCTATCGCATAGCTTTCAACGCATCGCCCAGCTGCCACACATAAGTAAACAATCGCGTAATGCTATTTCTTAGCAACTCAACGCATTGCGTAGCTACCGCATGGAGGTAAATGATCGCGTAGTAAATTGTCTGTGCTAAACGATGGAGCAGCGGTATAGTGTTGGACACTAAGCGATCGTGTAGCTTCCTCCAACAATAGACGATGATACTATGCGATAGAAGGAAAATACTACACGATCGTATACTTTGATCAGGAGCTATGCGATAGTTGCTAAATGATGAGACTTAGCGAGATGTTGAGCAAGAGCGAGGGCTGCCAGTTTGATCGGTTCTTTTGAGGTCTGGTTCGATTCAGCCTCAAATGGGTCTTGGTTGGTCTAGTTCAGACGGTTTGGGTCCGGTTCAAGCTACTTGAGTTCGTTTTGGAGTGGTTCGAGTGGTCTGGAAGCAGTTCAGAAGTTGTTTTGTAATAATTAGATTTTTGTTTGAATGTTTATGCCAAAACTAAAGCCATATCAGTTAGTGTTCAATTATTTATGCATGTGATGTAAGTTATAATTAAATAAATCTTGTATGTCCATACAGTATGCCATGTAGATTTAAAACCCCACCATAGGAAGCATGTTACATGCATTGAAAGTGTGTTATAAAATTTTATAATATATAGTATGCATGTTAGGGTTTCTTTTATTTAATATAATAGTTATATTAGATATTGAATGCCTTTGTTGTTTGTTGTGAATGTTTAGCATGTCTAAAATTTTGTAAGCTATTATAAAATTGGGTTAGATGTTTAAAATCCATAACAAAGAACAGCTGCATGCTCACTTAGGTTAACCACTTATTTTAATAGTTAAAATAGGTCATTAAACTTGTAAAACTAGGGTTGCAAACTCAACCAGTATATAATCCTGTCTAAGGCTGGGGGTACTTAAGTTGACGGTCTGTGGAACACCTCCTACCTGGGGATTATGGCCGAATTATTGAGCGGTGGTAACACACACATAGTAGGACTATGTTCTATTGTTCATTAGAGGGATCAGTGGTACTTAAGGAGTTAGATGTAACTATAGGGGCAAAACGGTAAATTGGCCCAGCTGTACTTACTAGCATTTGTGAAGGGTTATCGTATTGTTGATTGGTTATATCTGATGGACATAGAAATATATCTATGGTGAGAAGAGTGCAGCTGTCGGTATTTAGTGGAATGCCTGGCAGTTAACGGATGGTTGATCTCGTGGCTAAAGAGTTTAGTCAGCTATTCACGTACTGTTGGAGCTTCGAGCCATAAGTCCATAAGGTCCCCTTGGTAGCTCAATGGATTCAAGCTGAAAATCTGTTTTTGGGTCAGTTTGAAGTGTTCAAATTGACAAGAGGGAGGTTGATTATATATGATATGATTGAACTGGTCAATTATATATGATATAGTTGACATGATGTATGAGATATATAAATTGGCGAAAAATAATATAAATATGATTTATTTCTAGTAGAGGAGAAAAGGACTACGGTTCATATGTTTCATATGATGTAATATTAAACCATAGTTTATAATTATAATAAGACTGTATTTATTTTTTATTTTAACAATTATAGGATAATTTTGTCGGCTTTTTCTTCGTAACCGAATGAGTTAGTGGGAGGTTGCATTCAGTTCTCGTAACTAAAGGATAAAATGAAAATTGTTTCCATTTTGCAAAATGATCAAACATTCGCTCACCGAATTTTGTATACTGCCTATCGTATAGCAAACTGAGAGCATAAACAACAGCTCAAAGTTTCTAAGTGATCGTATACACGTGTGCAGTTTACTAAACGATCGCATAGGTTTTACTAAACGATCGTTTAGCTTTTTCCTACACGATCGTGCGCCCAAGCGTTTACTAAACGATTGTCTATACGATCTCACCCCTTTTACTACACGATCGTCTACCTTTACCTAAACGATCAAGCATCGTCTATACAATAGACACTCGATATCGCCCACTTGCTTGATCATTGTAAATAATCATCTCTTCCTCCTTCATCTACCAAATCAAACAGAGCCCACACCTCCTCAATTCTCACTCTAAGAATACCGAGGGTTCTAAGTGGTGGTGTCTTCCTTGCTACCGAGTTTGTGAGGAGTCCTTGCGTGGGTAGACGACCGTGATTTGGTGGATGATAGTTTGGATGATCTCAGCGAGAGTGAGAGGTGCAGTCCATTGGACGAAAGCGAGATTTCTATGAAGAAGAGTTCATCAACTGGTATGTATTTCATTCTCTTTGTTGTTTAAGTTTTAAAGCATGTCTGTAATTTTTTGTTAAATACATATCTAGTCTGTTTGATTGTGAATGCGATAATTCTATCACAATGTGTTTGGAACAATCTTGCTTTCGCTCAGAGATACTCTTTGATAAGAGTTACTTCAATTGGTATCAAAGTTAGGTTCTAATAGTCTATATTCATTGATGCAAAGAATATAATTTACTTTCTCGGTGGGTAAAGCATGTCCACATTCTATTTAATTGTTAAATGGTTTGGTGGATGTGGATAAATGGAGTTTTATGGGTGTTAGGAAACTGATTCTTGAAATTCTTTATTAACGTAACAGATTGGTATAACCTTCTGAAAAAGCAGTTAAACAATGAACAACTTCTTTATTAAACAATAAGAGTTAAACGATACTAATCAGTCGCTTACAAATTGTTTCTCAATTGCTTACCAAACGCTAAACGATCGTTTAGAAATTCTACACGATCGTTCAGTATTACTAAACAATCACTTACAAAATACTCCACGATCGCTCACCAACTCCTACCCGAACGCATACAATCTATTACACGATCGCTTACCAATATCTATACGATCACCTACCTTTTGCTATACGATCGTTGAGCTTTACTACACGATCGCCTAGTGAAAGTAGATGATGAGCGGCACACTGCGATGGCTTCTCCATGACAATGTCTTCCGAACTCCCACTCTCGAGAGCTATCCTTCATCACTTCTGATATTCAGACTTCGCTCCCTCCCTTCTATTTTCTTTCTTCTTTTTAAACCTCCACTTCTCTCAATAACCTTGACAATAACTCTTAACCGATTCAACTGCCGACTTCCCATTTTCTCTTTTATTCTTTTTGTTTTAATATAGCCACATAATTGGGGTCCTACATTACCTCTGCCCTCCACTTTTACCTTGTCCTCAAGGTAAAGTTCTATTTGTTCAGCTACCTCTTTGACGATCTTTTTCACTTTCTCTTGAGTCATCCTCCAATGTTTCCGAAGCTTTCGCAGAGCCCCATCTCATATCCTCATCGTACATTTCAGACTAATCTTGGCCTCTGTCTGACTTGGATTCTCTTGTAGAGTAATCTTCCATCCCTCACGAACAAATGATATTGTTAGGTTCTACCAATCGACCTCTGTTTTCCCCCAAAGAGTGTAGCCATTGCATCCCCAAAATCACATCAACACCTTCCAACTCCAATGGAATGAAATTGTCACACATTTTCCAATCACCCACCCTCATTTCCATATTTTGGCATACTCCCTTGCCTCACAGAGCAGGTCTCGATCCCAAAATTACTCCATAACTGGTCGTGGTTGTGATGTTCAACTGCAGGTGATTCGCTAAACCCTCTGATATGTGTTGATCATAGTATATCAATACCACTACTGATTATCCTTTGATATCCCATCTAATCTTCATTGTTCGTGGGATCGTCAATCCCACAACTGAGTTCACATACAGTTCAGTAACAGACAAAATTTTCTTACTCAGCGTCAGCATACGCAATTCTAACGTCACTTCTCTTGCTTCATCTTCTTCCTGCAACTCCCACTCCTCTTCAGACGCCTGCACCACCAACAATCTTAATTCACTCGACTCTCGCCCTTTGCACCGATGTCCAACAGTGTATTTTTCATCGCACCAGAATTAGAGCCCCTTTTTCTCTCTTCGACTGGAATTCAACATCTGTTAATCTTCTCACCGGAATTTCACTCCGGTTATCATCACTCGATGTTCCTCGTGATGTAATGGTCCTCAACGGAAGCGACTCTTCGGTCTTCTCCCCCTCTTTCAATTCATTTCTGCTTACTGATTTACTCATATTGTCAGTATTGGATTTTGAAGCATTCGAATTGTGGAACTTACCCTCGTATATTCGCACTCATCCGGCTTCAGCTCGCACATTTTATCTATCTTCAACACGTTGTGCCAGTGACATCATTTGTGCCAACTTGGTGGGTTCCCAGCATTTAACCTCTGTCTTTATCCATGGCACCAACCCATTCATGAATGTCTCCTCAAGAACCTCGTTCGACAGATGCAGCAACGGTGCTGCTAACTTATCGAATAGATTTCGATATGCTTCCACCGTTGTTTCTTGTTTAGTAGCTAGGAATTTTACATAGATCGATCCCTCTCTTAAAGATCGAAATCGCACAAACATCCTTTTCTTCAAGTCTTCCCAGTCCTTGAATAGTTCTCTGCCCTCCTTCGACCAGTACCAATCTAATGCAACACCGTCAAAACTCATAACTTCCACCGTCATCTTCTCAGTTTCAGTCAACTTATGAATTTGAAAATTGTAGTCTGCTCTGAATAACCACGCATCTGGATCACTTTCGCTAAATATCAGAATTTTGATTTCTTGAATCTGCTTCGCACACATTACGGGTATTCAATCTTTCTACCTCTTCCATCACTTTTGCCTTTCCCTTGGCCAGTTTTGTAACATGAGGGAAGAGCATCTGTTGATGCTTCTTTACTTGCAATCCCAAATTCTCTACGCTCTTCGCCAACAATGCCAAGTTCTCCTTTATGGTCGGCAAATTCTGTATTTCAACTTTGAACCCTGAGATCTCTTGTTCTAGTAATTCCAGTTTTTCTTCAAAACGTTTCTGAACCATACTTGCCCAAGTGTTTGCTCTGATACCAATTTGTTAGGAAACTGATTCTTTAAATTCTGTATTAACGTAACAGATTGGTATAACCTTCTAGAAAAGCAGTCAAACGATGAACAACTTCTTTATTGAACGATAAAAGTCAAACGATACTAATCGGTCGCTTATAAATTGTCTCTCAGTCGTTTACCAAACGCTAAACGATCATTTAGAAATTCTACATGATCGCTTAGTCTTACTAAACGGTCACTTAAAAAATACTCCGTGATCGCTCACCAACTCCTACACAAACGCATCCATCTATTACCCGATCGCTTACTATACCTATACGATCGCCTACCTTTTGCTATACAATCGCTGAGCTTTACTACACGATCGCTCACCAACTTCTACACGAACGCATACAATCTATTACACGATCGCTTACTAATACCTATATGATCACCTACCTTTTGCTATATAATCGCTGAGCTTTACTACATGATCGACTAGTGGAAGTAGACGATGAGTGGTACACTGCGTGGCTTCTTCGCGACAGCATCTTTCGAACTCCCACTCTTGAGAGCTCTCCTTTCTCAATTCTGATGTTCAGACTTCGCTCCCTCCCTTCTGTTTTCTTCCTTCTTTTTAACTTCTCCCAACAATCTTGACAATAACTCCTTGATTCAACCGCTGACTCCTCTTTTCTCTTTTATTCTTTTTGTTTTGATATTGCCACATAATTGGGGTCCTATCACTGGAATGAAGCCTCTGGTTATTTAAATTGTTTTAAATTCAAAGTTAATTGTAAGGGCCCCTGCGTTTTTGGGTGTATTAACTTGCTATCGAGTCTATAATTTCAAAGTGTTTGAGTCTCTATGAGTCATTCATGATGAAGCATCAAGGAAAGGGGTTGCTGTTCTTTGAGGATGAAGACGACCAAACGTTGGTCGGGTCGTGTAAAAAATGGGGTAAACGATCGGAGAGTATCGGATACTTGGGAGCAGGTTGATGGTGCGTACTAGACGATCGTGTAGCTCAACAAGCTTCATCACTTAGTTTCTGACTACACGATAGCGGAGTAAAATGTTTACTTAAGTGCTTGTTATGTGATCGTCTAGACGATCGTGCTTCACAACAACGTCGTTGTCTAAACGATTGTTTAGACTCGCCCATTATGTCTTGTGCGCTAAATGATCGGGTACCTCATGCTTCATCGCATAGTTATTGGTACTCGATCGTAGCTAAAAAATTTTGTATACCCGGCCGCGTTTACTAGACGATGGGGGAGCTTCGCCCAGGTGGTTCAAGAACCAGTTCGACTATGAACCGGTTTGCTCGATGGAAAATGTAATAGATAGAATTTTTATTTTTGGTTTTGATGTGGTTCATCCTGGTCCATTAATCTTTGTGAATGTACATAGGATGTATGTTTATTTATATGTCATATGGTATGCCATATAGAAGAAATCCCACCTTAGGTTATGTATTGGTCATGCATCATCTCTTTATTATAAGTGTTATGATTTAGAGAAGCATGATTTAAATTACATAAGAGCATGCTCATGCATCATATAATATAAGAGTTATATTTATGCATGCATAAAGCATAGACATGCATCATCTTTATATTATAAGTGTATAATATAAGGGTGTATGGAAGCATGTTTGCTTGGTTCATTACTTGTATATAAAAGTTATGTATAGTAATGAAGGCACATTGCATGAAGCATGACACATAGGTTAAATTTATGTGTTATAAATATCTAGTTATGTGGCAATGTGTATGGTTTTAGTTGTTTCTTTTATAAAGGTTATAAGGAAATTAGAACTAAAATCTATAAGAAAGACATGCATGTGCACTTAGGTTTGAATCATGGTTTTAAAAGTGTTTTAAAACTTGGTGGAGATAGACCTAAGATCACCTTGATATTGACCTACCCAAACACCATCCTTCAGGGGGACACTCCCAGGGTGCCACGATGCCAATGATAGATCTCATGGTGTGGACAATAAAAGGAGAAACACGAGAGATTTAAATGAAGTATCAGATACCCCAAGTACCTCCCACTGAATGTTCTACCTATGGGTTCATTAACTTAGACAATCCGGCTACTGATTTTAATCTAAGTGAGTTTAATCTGCTCAAAAACAACTTTTGTCTTTGAAATTAAACAAGTTCAAGTAGTCACATTAAACACTTTAATGGATTGTCCTCAACCTTGCATGCATGCATCAAATCTATCTAATTCACTTTTCCAGGTAGGTTCCCAAGTAGGGGTGTTCCGTTTCCGTCACCTTGGCTAGACAGAACCCGCCTTAACTTTAACCTTTTATTAGTTAATTTAATCCTATTAAACTGATTAAAAGATTAAAGCCTAAGGTTGCTAATCATATTAAAACCATGATCTTAGGTCTATCTCCACCACGTTTTAGAACACTTTTAAAATCATGATTTAAACTTAAGTTGCCGTGCACGTCTTTCTTATAGATTTTAGTTCTAATTTCCTTATAAACTTTATAAAAGAAACAACTAAAACCACATTGCCACACAACTAGGTATTTATAACACTTATAAATTTAATCTACGTGTCATGCTTCATGGAATGTCCGTTCATTACTATACATAACTTTTATATACGATTAACAAACCAAGCAAACATGCTCCATACACTCTTATACTATAACACTTATACTATAAAGATGATGCATGTCTATGCTTCATGCATGCATAAATATAACTCTTATACTATATGAGTGATAACTGGTAGAAATACAAGTTATTACAGCTCAAATAAGTAAAACAATGAGAGAATGCGATGGTAAAATAGGCAATATCATGTTTGAAAGTGCTAAACTGAAAGGAGTTGCGATCGTGAGTGCTCATCACATAAAAGCAGTTAATTTACCTATTTTGTGCAGGTACAATGCAATGGCACATATGAAATTGTGATCTAAAGGCACAATGCGTCAGCGTGCTTGAAGTTGCTATTGCAAGTCATGCGATCGTGAGAAATTTTCTTGAAAAGGTGATCGCATAAAGACCTCGCATCAAGGCGACAACACAATAAATCATGATGGGATGTAAAGATGATAACGTTCGAGTCCAAATTTAGTTGACAAGTTGTTAAAATCCACACTGTAGCAAGTACATTGAACTTTCAGTGACTTTTAAACGACGCAACAGAGTAGGGAAATTAATGCTGCCCATCATTGCAATCATTTGTAAGAAAACCTGCTTCACCTTGAAATCTATAAATACTGAAGGCCACCAAAGAGAAAGATAGTTAGTGAGTCCGTTCACGCACATACTTATACATATATATAGAGGACGGAGAGAGAGCAAGGAGCCGAAGCAAAGCTGAGAGAAATCACTCCTGGGAAAATCGAGAGACTACCAAAAGCAATACAAAGGAGAGAGGGACAACCCTTGCGAGAGCAAGAATCCACAACTAGAATAGAGTTGAAGTGATAAAAGCAGTGTAAAAGGCCACGAGAAGCAAGACATTGTTTACCGGGCTTGTTATCTCTCAAATCCATTTGTTATTTTTTATTTACTACTTTATTTGTAGAAAATGGAAACTTCATTTCAATCTATGTTCAATCTCTCCATACCAAGCATGAGTAGCCAAATTTCTGAATGGGTTGATAAGTACTTAACTAGCATGACTTAAGATTTACATTTTATGCAATCATCTTGTCTTATGTATGCATCATTCACCTTTGGACGTACTTGAGAAAGTAGTCTAAAGATAGAATCTATGCTTGAGAGAGTCGGATTAAAATCTAGGCTTGAGAGAGTCAGATTAGATCGCATAAGCAAGAGTAGAAACTTAGACATAAGTTTTATCTGCTATTTACACATCGCATGCACCCTATAAATAGGATTGGTGGTATGCGGTCACCTTGTCTTATGAGTGCATCAATCATCCCGTAGACATATTTGGGAGAGTAGTCTAAAGATAGAATCTAGGCTTGGGAGAGTCGAATTAGATTGTATAAGCAAGAGTAGAAACTTAGAAATAAGTTCTATCGACATTTTCGCATATGCATCGCATGCATCCTAGAAATAGGAATTGTGGCATTCTGCATTGAGAAATATAGTACTGATATTTGTGTGTAGCATGATCGCATAACTTGTGCACAATCTTAGGAAATGTTAGCTAAACCCCTTCTTAACCCCTTCATCACATACTTATTGCAACTCTACGCTTTCATCACTCTGTGTTCAACTCCATCGCATAGGAAAATCTCAATCAAAAAACACTATCCACTTCATTTATTTTTACCACCACAATAGAATCAAAGAGTCTGTCGCATATCTACTTAGTAGTCCCTATGTTCAACCCTGGACTTACCAGGAAACCTAAGGAGGCTTATACTTGGGCTTTGTTAGGAAAACTTACATGATCACCGCATAACACACATCATCGCAAACTCACACCATCACATCATAATTTTACACATCAATGAGCATGCTCTTACGTAACTTAAATCATGCTTCTCTAAATCATAACACTTATAATAAAGAGATGATGCATGACCAATGCATAACCTAAGGTGGGATTTTTTCTATATGGCATACCATATGATATATAAATAAACATATATCATATGTACATTCACAAAGATTAATGGACCGGGAGGAACCACCTCAAAACTGGACAGAAAAATTCTATCTATTACAATTTTCCATCGAGGAAACAGGTTCACAGGCGAACCAGGTCTTGAACCGCGCGGGCGAAGCTCGCCATGATTTAGTGAACTCGGTCGGGTATACAATCGTTTAGCTACGATCGAGTACCAATAAATATGCGAAGAAGCATGAGGTACCTGATCGTTTAGCGCACAAGACAAAAAACACGCGAGTTCTAAACGATCGTTTACAGGACAACGTAGCTACGAAGCTCGATTGTCTAGATGATCACTTAACAAGCAATAAATAAACGATTTAACCCACAATCATGTAGTCAATAACTAAGCGATGA
The DNA here is from genome assembly GCF_009727055.1 of Benincasa hispida. Taxonomy (NCBI): domain Eukaryota; kingdom Viridiplantae; phylum Streptophyta; class Magnoliopsida; order Cucurbitales; family Cucurbitaceae; genus Benincasa; species Benincasa hispida. Next base: position 58,419,996 of record NC_052353.1, on the reverse strand, counting down.
AGCTTGTTGAGCTACACAATCGTCTAATGTGCGCGCGTTAACCTGCTCTCGAGTATCCTATACTCAACAATCGTCTNGTTCAGAGGCGAACCGGGTCTTGAACAGCTTGGGTGAAGCCTTCCTGATCGTTTAGTAAATTGGTCGGGTATCCACGATCGGTTAGCAATGATTATCCAATACTCAACGATCGTCTACCCCATCGTTTACACGACCCGACCAACGCTTGGTCGTCTTCATCCTCGAAGAACAACAACCCTTGCCTTGAAGCTTCTTCATGAACGACTCACAGACTAAACAACTTTGAAATTACCTACTTGATAGCAAGTTAATATGCCTAAAACCGCCGGGGCCCTTACAATTAACTTCAAATGTAAAAGAATTTGAACAACCAAAAGCTTTATGTAACGACCTGACCTTTTGAGTACATTGATAAGGGTCGTTACTCATAATTACACATTTACATTCAAAACATTTTGACCATTGAAAAAAATAAATTTTCATTAAAATAACAAAGATAGTTTTCCAAAATAAATAACAAATAAGAAAACCTTTGTTCGGGGCCCCTAAAATAATGAAGAAAAAAAATAACTTAAACAAATAAAATTTTGACCAACATTGAGTTTCAAATCAAAACTTTTAAATAGCTTGAAAACGTAAATTGAGCGGAAGCAATTTACATGTCCAATATTGGACGATCACATGTCCCTCTCGTCACCTGTCGGTCCGTTCCTATCATTACCTCAACTTGGTAAAAAAACGAAAACAAAATCTCCTTAGATCTTCTTTAGCACACTTGAATCAACCTAAAGTTGTGGCTTGGTCCAAGAAAATTTCCAATACTCGATTTAATTAGCCAATCTGATCATGAATTAAATAAAAAGTCACTAACTTAATTTTCCACTATTACTCTCAATCAAAAAGAATAACCATCCAACAACTTACAAAACTTACCGATCTTCACCAATTTTTTGCAAAACAAAATGGTCTCTCGCTTGATGGTCAATGCCTCAAAACTTCCAAATCTTGAATCTAAGTTTCACACCAAAGAGAGGTTACTAATTTAACCCAAAATCAAAGGGGTGAACTTCATCTCCCAAGTTATAAGGAAAAATAAGTCTTACCCAAGGTTTTCCTCAAAATTCCGGCAAAGATCGGGGCAATAGCGGCCGACGGCGCGTTGTAACGCGTGTTTTTAGCATGATGCAAGTCCATCCCATAAGCTTGATGACATAGATTTATGCGATGATATGTGATACTACTTCTAGATATGCGTTATTAATGAATGTTTTTGTAGTATGTTGTGCGTTATCACAAGTTTCCTCGAGTATAAACCAAGTATAATTTCACCGCAAGTTTCTCGGTGTGATTCGAGGTCCAACATAAGGACTGTTTGAGGTTATTGCATTATGTTCATGATATATGCGACCAGGGGTTTTTCAATTTATAAAACAATTTGTGTACAAGTAATTAAACATGCAATAAAGTAAAGTAAAGTGGTAAAAATGAGATAATAAGATAAATTACGTTAAAGTAAATTACGATAAAGTAAATCGAAGGTTTCGTGATACAAGATACAGGTTTCGTGATACAAGATACTGAAGTCAAAGCTGGCTGTAAAGATTATATAAAGATCGTGTAATGCAGTGACAGTCTTATGTGTGAAGTAGAAACAAAGAAAATAATTAATACAAACATCGCAAGTTCCTTAATTGCGTTCAAGATATAAGTACGGTTCCGCTTTTCCTTCACCTCTCGGTGATCGGCTTCGTTCCCACATCTCTATGGTGAAACAGGGACGAACGTAATGAACACAAGGTTGCTTCCATCTCTGGAAGTACTACTTTCTTTAATTAACACATTCTTCTAACCTTCTCTCGACAAATCAGAATGATATCTTCACTTCTGCTCTCACAGGTGAAGATGTCGTCTAGCATGCCTTAGCTAAACGTATTTATCTCTTTAGCACAAATTAAGTTACTCGTTTAATCCATATTAATTACCAAGATATTAAGAAAACTTCATGGAGAAATCGATTAATGGAGGAGCGGAAATAGACAAAAAAGTGGAAATGAAAGTGATCGAGACATTCAATAACAATATTTCCCGTCTGATACATGATTTGTGAATGAAGAGATTAAGAGAATGAAAAACAATTGATGAAATAGAGTTAGAAACAAATACAAATAAACGCCAACGTCTTAGCACCGATTTGGATGGAGATTTGCTTACCGATGTGGATGGATCGTGCGGAAGGATGAGCTTCCCTCTCAGGCTTGCTCAACCGATAGCAGGGATCTAAGCACAGAGCTTCGCGGTGAGGATGTGGCAGAATCGCGCTGAGACTCACCTCTCAACCTTATCTCTTCTCTTCCCGGATTTCTTCCGATCAGTACTCAGCTCAGCCTCTCTCTCTCAATGATCTAGCATCAATTAGCCCTCGTATCAAATATATATTCTCTGAATTCTATGGGGGTATTTATAGACGTAAAGCTTTGACTCTTGGCTTGTGGACCTCACTTCTTGTGATGGAAATTTTGAAGATGGAGGAATAAATATTCCTTCTGTTATGCAATCAGACCGTCAAATTTGCACAACGGTTAGTTGTACACGTGTCTCAATCCTCTGCATTTGCGTTGCTCATCTGCATTTTTTGATCGGTTGCTCGCATGCGGTGTTGTTTTTATTACTGCATGCGATTGAAATTCAGCTCAGGATCGACTATCACATTGCGCCATCATTGCATTAATCGTCTCTTCATTGTTGATTGACGAGCGCAAGGTGACAGAGTTGCGTTGTTCAATTTCTCATTGAGCCTTGATCGCAAGCGATGACTTGGTTTCCTGCAAAACAGTAGTAGAAATATCCTCTTCTACCATCTTAATGATGTTAGTGGGTGTAATTGTGATAATTTATATTTATTGTATTTCTGAGCTAATTTTCATACAATCGACAGATATTCCTTCTCTTTTGGCCGCAATATCTGAGTAAGGCAGCATAAATAACTTGTATTTCTACAAGTTATCACACCCCTAAATTTAGATATGTGCTTGTTCTCAAGCATATCTTTTACTAAGGCAATAATGCTCAATTCCTATCCTATACTTTTTCGTCAATTTGTTGCTCCGAATGTTACACTTAGGCATATTTCTTAACAACGCAATTTCCTTCTATCTTTGTTAATTCTTAACAAAGCCCTACTTTATTCTTCTAAATAACAAATTTCTACTCAAAGATGCTTTTCTAGTTTTTTTTTTTTTTAATAGAATGTTTATCTCTTCTTTATCAAAACAACTTGATATGTCTATATGTGGTGCTCAAACTTTGCGTCATTTATTAGAGATTGTTGGTCTTGGTTACACCCTTCGTTTTGGTTTGTTCCCACGGGTGTCATGCGAACATCCAACTATGGTTGTGTGCCAATTTCAACTTTAACTCATGATATTCAGAGGAGTTATCTCTTACATTCTTTTATTTTTCTTTTGCAATTTTCTCTTTCCACACTACGTTGTTCTTAGAAACCCACCTTCGTTTTGGCTTGCTCCTACGGGTGTCATACGAACATCCAACTACGAGCAAGCTCCTTTCACAACTAAACTCTTATCAGGTTGGGAACATTTTTAAGGTTTCCCCTTGCGCTGACATTGGAGTTTTGTATAAAAAAAATAGTTTTTTTTTTTTTTTTTTTGGAAATGAAAATGAACGCATTTTCTTGAAGATCGCATATTCATGATCTTATCTGCTCAAACTTTCCCCACCCCCAAATTTAAAGATGAGAAAGGTCCTCATTGCATTGTTTGGATAGACGAGACAAAAACTTAGAATAAAAATTTCAAAAAGAAGGTTTGAGCAGAACTTTGAAAGATAAAAGGTAAAGTACTCCTAACTAAAGAATTAACTAAGCTTTTAACGGCGCCATAAACTTGTAACACGTGTTTTTAGCATGATGCAAGTCCATGCCATAAGCTTGATGACATAGATTTTATGTGATGATATGTGATACTACTTCTAGATATGCATTATTAATGAATGTTTTGGTAGTATGTTGTGCGTTGTCACAAGTTTCCTTGCGTTGAAACTAAGTATAATTTCACTGCAGGTTTCTCGATGTGATCCGAGGTCGAACACAGGGACTGTTTGAGGTTATTGCATTATATTTATGATATATGCGACCAGGGGTTTTTCAATTTACAAAAGAATTTGTGTACAAGTAATTAAACATGCGATAAAGTAAAGTAAAGCGGTTGATAACTTGTAGAAATACAAGTTATGTATGCTGCCTTATCTAGATATTGTAGCTAAAAGAGAAGGAATATGCATTGATTGTATGAAACTTAGCTCAGAAATACAATAATTATGAATTAACGCAATTACACCCACTAACATCATCAAGATGGTAAAAGAGGATATTTTTACTCTGTTTTGCAGGAAACCAAGTCACCACTTGCGATCAAGGCTCAACGAGAAACTGAACAACGCATCTCTGTTACATTTCGCCCGTCAATTAACAATGAAGAGACGATTAACGCAATGACGGCGCAATGCGACAGTTGATCCAGAGCTGAATTTTAACCGCATGCGGTAATAAAAACAACACCGCATGCAAGCAACCGATCGAAGGATGCAGCTGAGCAACGCAAAGGCGGAGGATTGTAACACGTGTACAACTAACCGTTGTGTATATTTGACAGTCTGATAGCATAAAAGAAAGAATATGTATTCCTCCATCTTCAGAATTTCCATAACAAGAAGTGGGGTCCACAAGCCAAGAGTCAAATCTTTTAACCTATAAATACCCCCATAGAATTCAGAGAACATATACTTGATACGGGTATAATCGATACGAGGGCTAATTGCTGCTGGATTATTGATAGAGAGGCTGAGCTGAGTACTGATCGAAAGAAATCCAGGAAGAGAAGAGACAAGGCCGAGAGGTGAGTCTCAGTGCGATTCTGCCAAATCCCCACCATGAAGCTCTGTGCTTAGATCCCTACCACCGGTTGAGCAAGCCTGAGAGGGAAGCTCATCCTTCCGCACGACCCATCTACACCGGCAAGTAAATCTCCATCCAGATTGGCGCTAAGACATTGGTGCTTATTTGTATTTGTTTCTAAATCTATTTCATCAAGTGTATTTCATCTTTTTAACCTCTTCATTCACAAATCATGTATCAGACGCTAAATATCTTTATTAAATGTCTCAATCATTTCCATTTCTACTTCTCTGTCTATTTTCGTTCCTCTGGTTATCGATTTCTCCATGAAGTTTTCATAATACCTTGATAATTAATATGGATTAAACAAGTAACATAATCTGTGATAAAGAGATAAATGCATTTAGCTAAGGCATGCTAGACGGCATCTTCACTTGCCGAGAGAAGGTTAAAAGAATGTGTAAACTAAAGCGAGTAGTACTTCCAGAGATGGAAGAAACCTTGCGTTCATTACGTTCGTCCCTGTTTCACCATAGAGATGTGGGAACGTGGCCGATCACCGAGAGGTGTATGCTAAGGGAAAAGTGGAATCGTACTTATATCTTTAACGCAATTAAGAAACTTGCGATGTTTGTATTAATTATCTTTCCTGTTTTTGCTTCGTACATAAGACTTGTCACTGCATTACATGATCTTTGCATAATCTTCACATCCAGTCTTGACCTCAGTATCTTGTAACATGAAACCTGTTGTATCATCTTAACTTAGATTTAATTTAATGCAATTTATGTTATTATCGCATTTTTACCATTTTACTTTACTTTATCGCATGTTTAACTTCTTGAACAAAAAATCTTTTATAAATTGAAAAACCCCTGGTCGCATGTATCACAAACATAACACAATAACCTAAAACAGTCCCTGTGTTTGACTTCGGATCACCGAGAAACTTACGGTGAAATTATACTTGGTTTCAATGCAAGGAAACTGGTGACAACGCACAACATAATACGCATATCTAGAAGTAGTAACACATATCATCATATATCGCTATGCGTATGTCTAAGATAGAAACATTCATCAAATTGCGTTTACAAGTTTATAGCGCTATTGCTGAGGAATTGGTTAACGATTTATTGTTTGAGTATGTTTGTGGTATTTTGCAGGACAGATCTCTTTGTATTGGTTGTTCAACGCAAAGAGTAGTTTGACGGCTTATGAGTGCTAGAGTGATCCAGAAATTCTCAGTGGACCCAGAGATGAAGTGTGTTATTCGTGCAAGAGTTCATCAGGGGCGAATTAAGTGGTGAAGAAGTATGACTAATAATAACGAGGCTCCTGCAGGGAATCAAAGGGAAAATATTCTAGTGCAAGGCTTCATATTTCTTGCTACTGATCATGACATCCCAATGAGAGATTATGTGGCGCCAGATTTTTACAACTTCTCACCAGGAATCTCAAAACCAACGATTGATGAGAATGTAAGCTTTGAAATCAGACCAATCATGCTGTAGATGATTCAGAATATGGGTCAATTTGGAGGATTACAAGGAGAAGACCCACATGCGCATTTGACGAATTTTGTAGACATGTGCAACGCATTCTCCATGCCTGATGTGACTCAAGAAAGACTTAGGTTATATCTTTTCCCGTACACACTACGGGATGAGGCAAAGAGGTGGATTCAGTCATTAGAGCCGAATGAGATTAAAGCATGGGAACAGTTGGTTCATAGGTTCATGAATAGATTCTTCCCTCCAGCCATCAATGCAAGGAGATGGAGGGATGTGTTGAATTTTGAACAAAAGGGTTATGAAACCTTGAGCACCGCCTGGGTGCGTTCTGACAGTTAGTGAAGAGTTGTCCGCATATTGGGATTCCCAATAGTATTCTGATGGAAACCTTTTACAATGGCTTAGACCAATCAACACAAGCAGTTGCCGATGCCTCCGCAGAAGGAGGATTAATGAACAGATCATATACAAAAGCAAAGAATATCTTGGATCGCATCTCGCGACATTTTGATGAGTGGATTGATACCGGACTTGAGGTAAGAGGTCTAGAGCAAGAAAGAGTAGAAAGTGCCGATGTGTCAACTGATGCAATGAGCGCACTGGTCGATCAAATGACCACAGTGACTTCACTTCTACAGACGGTGGCTAATCAATAGAGAACTATCTCTCAAGGATCAGCGCAAGTTAATGTGGTGACTCATGTGGCCGCAATGAATTACGTCCAATGTGGGGAGAGACATCCAGTAGAAGTCTACCCATGGAATCAAAAACCTATATATTCTGTTTATGATGAATCGTTTGGCAACATTTATAACCCTTGTTGGTGGGATCACCCAACTTCAAGTTGGGACGGGAATCACAACCAGGAGAGCCATAGTTTCTATCATAATAGTTATCATGGGGATAGAGGCAACCTCCGGTTTTCATTACTCCGGACTGTAACCCAGGTAATTCTCAAGGTATACCACCCTACGACCAACTATTCTTGTATGATACCTTTTGCAGCACCTCGTCTCTAGAATCATCGTTAAAACATTACATTAAAAAGAGTGAGGCAATGAGACAATCGCAAGCTGACTCCCTTAAAGAACTGAAAGAGCAGATAGATCGGCTTACGAAGGAATTAAAGAAGAATGCACCTGGTATGCAGCACAACAACTCAGGAGCATTGAGGCAGCGAGGTAAAGAACAATGTCACACAGTAACATTGAGAAGTGGCAGAACAACAACTTCTATGCCATCAGTACCAGATGCGACAACAACACCAGTAGATTTGACTATTGATGTTGATCAATCAACTAATGGTGGAAAAATTTCCAGTTTAGAAGCAAGTTCACCTACAAAGAGATGAAGCTTCTCAAGACTTGAATTCTCAATCAATGCAACCTCCAGATAATGAAACACAGCAAGAACAGGACCTCAGCAAACAACCAACTAAACAAGGAGAAAGGTGAGATCCTCTACCTTTCCCATCCAGGCTGAAGAAGAAAGATGATAGCAAACAATTTCAGAGGTTTCTGGATGTTCTCTGGCAACTACACATTAACATTCCCTTAATAGAAGCACTAGATTAGATGCCAAGTTATGTAAAATTTCTCAAGGATATCCTAGCCAATAAAAGAAAGATTAGGGAAAATGAAACAGTTGCGTTAACATATGAATGCAGCGCGTTGTTTCAAAATAATATCACCACTAAAATGAAGGACCCTGGGAGTTTTACATTGCCCTGCACGATAGAAGGGAAGATGGTTGGGAACGCGCTGTGCGATTTAGGAGTAAGCATAAATTTAATGCCCTTGTCGATTTTTAGGAAGCTGGATATCGGCAACGCAAGACTAACAACAATCACATTACAGTTGGCCGATAGATCAATAAAGCATCCTGAGGGCAAGATAGAGGATGTACTCGTGCAAGTGGACAAGTTTATATTTCCAGCAGATTTTGTCATATTGGATTACGAAGCTGACAGAGAAGTCCCTATCATTCTGGGTCAGCCATTTCTCGCAACAGGGCGAGCACTGATCGATGTGTAGAAAGGGGAATTGACCATCAGGGTCGACGATCAGGAAGTGAAATTCAACGTGTTCAATGCGTTGAAGTACCCAGGTGACATGNATGTGTAGAAAGGGGAATTGACCATCAGGGTCGACGATCAGGAAGTGAAATTCAACGTGTTCAATGCGTTGAAGTACCCAGGTGACATGGAAAACTACCAATATATTGAGGAACTCCGGGAAGAACATTGGCACGAACCCCTGAAGGAGCTAGAGGAAGAAGATCTTGGAATTGGCGTAATATTGGAAGAGGACTGCGCTGCGATTCTTGTGGAATCAAATTTTGAACCACTTAAGTTATCTAAATGGACATCACAATTCATTAAGCCATCTTCGGAAGAGCCACCTGTGCTAGAGTTAAAGTCGTTGCTCGTGCACCTTAAGTATGCTTACTTAGGAAGTAACAACACATTACCAGTTATCATTTCCGCATCACTAAGTAAGGAGAAAGAAGATGTGCTTATACAGATCCTAAGAAATAACGCAAAGGCCTTAGGATGGACCTTGGCGGACATTCGAGGAATCAACCCCTCGTATTGTATGCACAAGATTCGTCTGGAAGAAGGAAAGACAGGATCGGTAGAAAGGCAACGCTGCTTGAACCCGACTATGATGGAGGTCGTAAAGAAGAAAATAGTGAAGTGGCTGGCCGCAGGAGTTATCTACCCGATATCTGATAGCAGCTGGGTGAGTTCAGTGTAGTGTGTTCCAAAGAAAAGGGGGATGACAGTTGTCACTAATGACAAGAATGAATTAATTCCCACAAGAACAACTACGGGATGGAGAATTTGCATGGATTATCACAAGTTAAACTTGGCCACTAAAAAGGACCATTTTTCACTCCCGTTTATTGATCAGATGCTAGACAGACTTGCAGGGAATGAATTTTTCTATTTTCTTGACCACTATTCAGGGTACAATCAAATAGCAATTGTGCCGGAAGATCAGGATAAGACAACATTCACGTGCCCATTTTGTACGTTTGCATTTCGACGCATGCCATTTAGACTCTGCAATACACCAGGCACTTTCCAACGATGCATGATGGCAATATTCTCATATTACTTAGAGGAGTCAGTCGAGGTATTCATGGATGATTTTTCAGTCTTCGGCAATAATTACGACTCTTGTCTATCTAACCTTGAAAAGATCTTGAAGAGATACGTGGCAACAAATCTTGTTTTGAATTGGGAAAAATGCCACTTTATGGTGGAAGAAGAAATAGTTCTGGGTCACAAAATCTCTAAAGCAGGATTGGAAGTTGATCAGGCAAAAATTGACGCAATTTCCAAATTACCTCCACCAGTGAACGTGAAAACACTTAGGAGCTTTCTGGGACACGCTGGGTTTTATAGAAGATTTATTCGCAACTTCTCCTAGATTGCAAGGCCCCTAAGTGCGCTCCTTGAAACTGATCGAGAATATAATTTTGATGATTCATGTACCAAAGCATTCAACACATTGAAAGATGCGCTCATCACCGCACCCATTCTGGTGGCGCTAGACTGGACGCAACCATTTGCGTTGATATGTGACGCGAGCGGATATGCTATGGGGCGCAGTGTTAAGTCAGCGCAAGGACAAGGTATTGCATCCTATTTATTATGCGAGTAAAATGTTGAATGATGTGTAGGAGAACTATACAACCACAGAGAAGGAAATGCTCGCAGTGGTATTTGACTGGAGAAATTCCAACAATACTTAATCGGAACAAACGTTGTGGTGTATACGGATCACTCTGCGATCAAGTACTTGATGAAAAAGAAGGATGCAAAACCAAGGCTTATACGGTGGGTGTTGCTACTAAGAGTTTGACCTAGAGATCAAAGACCAGAAGGGCACCGAGAACCAAGTCGCGGATCATTTATCAAGATTGGAGAATTGCGAGGTTCAAGGTAAAGAAAAATATATTGAAGAAAGATTTCCCGATTAGCTACTAATGGCAGTAGGCATTAATGTTCCCTGGTATGTGGACATCGTGAATTTCATTGTTTGCGGTCAAATACCAGAGGACTATACTTACCAGCAGAAGAAAAAGCTAAGACATGATGTCAAATTTTATTTCTGGGACGACCCATTCCTATATCGACTTGGTCCTGATCATATATTACGTCGATGCGTTCCTGAGCACGAAGTCATTTTGTCAGATCCCTCCACATGGAGGACACTTTGGGACAGCGGAACTGGCCGCAAAGGTCCTAAACAGTGTGGCTATCTCTGCAACACTGTTCAAAGGATACCCAAGCCTACGTTGTGCAAGCGACAGATATTCAGAGAACGGGGAAATATGTTAAAGAGAAATTGAAATGGCCATTAGACATCAAATCTTTAGAAGTGGAATTATTTGATGTTTGGAGAATTGACTTCATGGGCCCGTTTCCACCATCAGAAGGTCATCACTATATCTTGGTTGCGGTTGATTACGTATCAAAATGGGTTGAGGCTATCGCATGTGCCATGAATGATGCGACCACAGTGGCAAAGTTTCTTAAGAAGAATATTTTTGCTCGATATGGGATGCCACGGGCCTTGATTAGTGATGAGGGCTCTCATTTTATTAACCGCATAATTGTCAACCTGTTGACTAAATTTAACGTCAGCCATCGAGTTGCGACTGTTTATCACCCACAGACTAATGGGCAGGCAGAAATTTCTAACCGAGAGATCAAAACTATCTTGGAGAAGGTAGTCAATACTTCCAAGAAGGATTGGTCACCCAAGCTTGATGAAGCACTGTGAGCATACAGGACTGCCTATAAAACACCAATTGGCATGTCTCAGTATGCCTTGGTCTTTGGAAAGGCTTGTCATCTGCCACTCGAGTTGGAACATAAGGTGATATGGGCATGCAAGAAGTTGCAGTTTGAGTTAGCAAGTGCGGGGAAAGTTCGAAAGCTACAATTGAATCAGTTGGTCGAATGGCAAAGGGACGACTATGAAATTGCCAAGATCTATAAGGAGAAAACCAAGAAGTGGCATGATGACTGCATAAATGATCGGACATTCACCGAAGGTCAACAGGTATTACTATTTAACGCTCGTTTGCGATTGTTCCCAGGAAAGTTGAAATCTCGCTGGTCGGGGCTGTTCAAAATCAAGACTATCTTTCCTCACGGAGCAGTGGAACTAACAAATTTAGATGGGAACAACACTTTAAAGTCAATGGTCAATGGATTAAGCTATACTACGAAGGTGACTTCAAGCGACGCATGGACACCATTGACTTGGGCAAGCAGGATTAAACCGCTTGTGGGGGGAAGTGATTGCGGTAATTCTGAGAACTTCTTTCAATCAGCATCCCTATCTATGTTTACTTGCTTTCTTTACAGTTTTCTTTTACTGCTTTCTAAATCCTGTTATTTACTGTTTTTTAGAAGTAGCATTTGATGTTTTCTGTTATTCTCTTCAATTTAATTTTTCATGTTAGGCTTAATTCTTTTAGTTTGTATACATTAGTGGCGCTGTTCTTTAATTTTTGTGAATGATTGGATGAAACATTAGACACCACAAAGTCTTTTCGACTTGCATTTTTGATGACATAAAAAGAAGAGAAATTAGTATGTAATGCGATGATGGGTACATTGTGAGTTAACAAGAGACACCTTGCATCCATTACAACCAAATACATTGCGTTAAGGGGTGTGTTGCGCGCTTATGTGTCCTTTGCCCATCCTTAGCTAAATGCAATATGTTGAGGTATCCTCTAGAAATGCGTTAGTTAAGGGGTTGTTGCGGGGGTTCATGCGTTGTTGCCCGTCCTTAGCAAAAATGTATTTACGTTATTAGAAGCAGGGTGTCAAATTTTAGCGGGCACCCATCTGAACCAAATTTAAAAAGTTAACGAAATTCTTTGATTCTTTGTATTGGCAGAAATTTTTGTATTGCGTTAATTTTTAATTCTTTGTATACTTTGTTAATATTCAATACAATTGAGTACATATTCACTCCTTTCTACCTGTGCCTTTTTCTTTATCATCCTTTGTCAATATTTGCGATGTTTTGATCTTTTACTTTTGCGTTATTCATTGCATTTCCATGATGTTATATATGTTTATACTTAGAAACATTTCCCATACTTTGTAAATTCTGACCAACACTTAGTTAAGTCTTAGTCTAGCAGTACTTTACCTTTTATCTTTCAAAGTTCTGCTCAAACCTTCTTTTTAAAATTTTTATTCTAAGTGTTTGTCTAGTCTATCCAAACAACGCAATGAGGACCTTGCTTATCTTTAAATTTGGGGGTGGGGAAGGTCTGAGCAAATAAGATCAAGAATATGTGATGATTAAGAAAATGCATTCATTTTCAATTCCATTCCAAAAAAAAAAAAATCTTATGCCAAACTCCAATGTCAGTGCAAGGGAAAACCTAAAAAATATTCCCAACCTGATAAGAGTTTAGTTGTGAAAGGAGCCTGCTTGTAGTTGGATGTTCCCATAGGAGCAAGCCAAAACGAAGGTGGGTTTCCAAGAACAATGCAATAAAAGAGAAAATAAAAGAGTGTAAGAGACAACTCCTCTAAATATCGCGAGTTAAAGTTGAAATTGGCACACAACCGTATTTAGATGTTTGCATGACACCTGTGGGAACAAACCAAAACGAAGAGTGTGGCTATGACCAACAGTCTCTAGTAAATAATGCAAAGTTTTGACCACCGCATATAGACATATCAAGTTGTTTTGACAAAGAAGAGATAAACATTCTGTTTTCAGAACTAGAAAAGCATCTTTGAGCAGAATTTTGTTATATAAAAGAATAAAGTAGGGCTTTGTTCATAATTAGCGAGGATAGAAGGAAATTGCGTTGTTAAGAAATGTGCCTGAGTGTAACATTCGGAGCAGCCAATCGACGCAAAAATATAGGAGAGGAATTTAGCATTATTGTCTTAGTAGAAGATATGCTTGAGGACATGCATATATCTAAATTTGGGGGTGTGATAACTTGTAGAAATATAAGTTATTTATGCTACCTTATCTAGATATTGCGGCCAAAAGAGAAGGAATATGCGTTGATTGTATAAAAATTAGCTCAGAAATACAATAATTATGAATTAACGCAATTACACCCATTAACATCGTTAAGATGGTAGAAGAGGATATTTTTACTCTGTTTTACAGGAAACCAACTCACCACTTGCGATTAAGGCTCAACGAGAAACTGAACAACGCATCTCTGTTACATTGCGCCCGTCAATTAACAATGAAAAGACGATTAACGCAATGATGGCGCAATGCGACAGTCGATCCAGAGTTGAATTTCAACCGCATGCGGTAATAAAAACAACACCGTATGCAAGCAACCGATCGAAGGATGCAGCTGAGCAACGCAAAGGCGGAGGATTGTAACACGTGTACAACTAACCATTGTGTATATTTGACGGTCTGATAGCATAAAAGAAAGAATATTTATTCCTCCATCTTCAGAATTTCCATAACAAGAAGTGGGGTCCACAAGCCAAGAGTCAAAGCTTTTAACCTATAAATACCCCCATAGAATTCAGAGAACATATACTTGATACGGGTATAATCGATACGAGAGCTAATTGCTGCTGGATTATTGAGAGAGAGGCTGAGCTGAGTATTGATCGAAAGAAATCCGAGAAGAGAAGAGACAAGGCCGAGAGGTGAGTCTCAGTGCGATTCTGCCAGATCCTCACCATGAAGCTCTGTGCTTAAATCCCTACTACTTGTTGAGCAAGCCTAATAGGGAAGCTCATCCTTCCGCACGACCAATCCACACCGGTAAGTAAATCTCCATCCAGATTGGCGCTAAGACATTGGTGCTTATTTGTATTTGTTTCTAAATCTATTTCATCAAGTGTAATTCACCTTCTTAACCTCTTCATTCACAAATCATGTATCAGACGCTAAATATCTTTATTAAATGTCTCGATCATTTCCATTTCCACTTCTCTATCTATTTCCGTTCCTCCATTTATCAATTTCTCTATGAAGTTTTCTTAATACCTTGGTAATTAATATGGATTAAACGAGTAACTTAATCTGTGATAAAGAGATAAATGCGTTTAGCTAAGGCATGCTAGAGGACATCTTCACCTGCGAGAGCAGAAGTGAAGATGTCATTCTAATTTGTCGAGAGAAGGTTAGAAGAATGCGTTAACTAAAGCGAGTAGTACTTCCAGAGATGGAAGCTACCTTGCATTCATTACGTTCATCCCTATTTCACGATAGAGATGTGGGAACGTGGCCAATCACCGAGAGGTGTACGCCAAGGGAAAAGCGGAACCGTACTTATATCTTTAACGCAATTAAGAAACTTGCGATGTTTGTATTAATTATCTTTCCTGTTTTTGCTTCGTACATAAGACTTGTCACCGCATTACACGATCTTTGCATAATCTTCACAGCCAGCCTTGTCCTCAGTATTTTGTAACATGAAACCTGTATTTTATATCATCTTAGCTTAGATTTACTTTAACGCAATTTATGTTATTATCGCATTTTTACCGCTTTACTTTACTTTATCGCATGTTTAATTTCTTGTACACAAATTCTTTTATAAATTGAAAAACCCCTAGTCGCATGTATCATAAACATAACGCAATAACCTAAAACAGTCCCTGTGTTCGACCTCGAATCACACCGAGAAACTTGTGGTGAAATTATACTTGGTTTCAACGCAAGGAAACTTGTGACAACACACAACATACTACGCATATCTAGAAGTAGTTACACATATCATCATATATCGCTATGCGTATGCCTAAGATAGAAACATTCATCAAATTGCATTTACAACGGTAAAAATGCGATAATAACATAAATTGCGTTAAAGTAAATTGCGATAAAGTAAATCGAAGCTAAGATGATAAAAGATACAGGTTTCGTGATACAAGATACTGAGGTCAAGGCTGGCTGTGAAGATTATACAAAGATCGTGTAATGCGGTGACAAGTCTTATGTGTGAAGCAGAAATAGAGAAGATAATTAATACAAACATCGCAAGTTCCTTAATTGCGTTCAAGATATAAGTACGGTTCCGCTTTTCCCTTGGCATACACCTCTCGGTGATCGGCTTCGTTCCCACATCTCTATGGTGACACAAGGACGAACGTAATGAACGCAAGGATGATTCCATCTCTGGAAGTACTACTTGCTTTAGTTAACGTATTCTTCTAACCTTCTCTTGACAGATCAGAATGACATCTTCACTTCTGCTCTCACAGGTGAAGATGTCGTCTAGCATGCCTTAGCTAAACGTATTTATCTCTTTAGCACAAATTATGTTACTCGTTTAATCCATATTAATTACCAAGGTATTAAGAAAACTTCATGGAGAAATCGATTAATGGAGGAGCGAAAATAGACAGAAAAGTGGAAATGAAAGTGATCGAGACATTCAATAACAATATTTAACGTCTGATACATGATTTGTGAATGAAGAGATTAAGAGAATGAAATACAATTGATGAAATAGAGTTAGAAACAAATACAAATAAACGCCAATATCTTAGCGCCGATTTGGATGGAGATTTGCTTGCCTGCGTGGATGGATCGTGCGGAAGGATGAGCTTCCCTCTCAGGCTTGTTCAACTGGTAGCAGGAATTTAAGCACAGTGCTTCATGGCGGAGATCTAGCAGAATCGCACTGAGACTCACCTCTTGGCCTTGTCTCTTCTCTTCCCAAATTTCTTCTGATCAGTATTGAGCTCGGCCTCTCTCTCTTAATGATCTAGCATCAATTAGCCCTCGTATCAAGTATATATTCTCTGAATTCTATGGGGGTATTTATATGCTAAAAGCTTTGACTCTTGGCTTGTGGACCCCACTTCTTGTTATGGAAATTCCAAAGATGGAGGAATAAATATTATTTCTGTTATGCAATCAGATCGTCAAATCTGCACAACAGTTAGTTGTACACATGTCACAATCCTCCGTATTTGCGTTGCTCGTCTGCATTTTTCGATCGGTTGATCGCATGCGGTGTTGTTTTTATTACCGCATGCGATTGAAATTCAGCTCGGGATCGACTGTCGCATTGCGCCTTCATTGCATTAATCGTCTCTTCATTGTTGATTGACGGGCGCAAGGTGACAGAGATGCGTTGTTCAGTTTCTCGTTGAGCCTTGATCGCAAGCGGTGACTTGGTTTCCTGCAAAATAGTAGTAGAAATATCCTCTTCTACAATCTTAATGATATTAGTGGGTGTAATTGTGATAATTTATATTTATTGTATTTTTGAGCTAATTTTCATACAATCGACACATATTCCTTCTCTTTTGGCCGCAATATCTGAATAAGGCAGCATAAATAACTTGTATTTCTACAAGTTATCACGCATCAACTTGTGGCACCATAGATAGGCAAGCATGTGTTTTGTTGGACGACATAAATTGTTTAGGGTAGCGGCTGGTAATGAGGGTCTTGCATGAGGAGGGTTTGCGAGAGTGGGAGAGAAGGGGAATTTCTAGTTTACAGATTTTATTCAGCAGCATTTATGAATAAACCAGATCTTTAAACAACGATCCAACCATTCAAAATGAAACTCTGTATGTCTTGAACAGGCTGACCAAATTTGAGCACAATCCAACGGTTCAAACTCTGTAAATTGACAATTTTGTGGAAGTTGTCGCTGAAAATCCGAATTGCTTTCTCCCCCAATTTTTTACCTCTTTTCACTCTCATTTAATTTCCAAAAAAATCACAATTCTGTTATTTTTTTTCCAAATTTTGAAAAGATAAATAAAATATTTTATCACAATATTTCCAAAATCTCCAAAGATTCTATTAAATTTAGAACTCAATTAACTTTTCAAATTATCTTAATTTAGGTTTCAAAAACCAAAATTAAAGGGTATAAGATCCATCAATTTGATACAAATTAAATCCTTCCAAATATTTAAATCAATTCAAAACCACATGAAATTAATTCTCTTTTATTTATTTTTTAAGTTGGCCCTATAATCCAAAATCAAAGGGAAGCAAAATTCAATATTTTCAAGATAAGCAGTTCGAATATCTAATCAATTAAATTCAATTTAACCAATAAAAGTTTTTCATTATTTCAATTTAACTCCAATTTTCCAAATGAAAGGAAAATTTAAACTCAATAATTTTAGATAATTAGCTTAAATTTTCCTGAAATTCGGGATGTTACATTCTCCCCTCCTTAAGAAACTTTCGCCCTCGAAAGTTCAAGTCCTTAAGAGCTTGTGATTCTTAGTTCTTATCTCATCCTCATGTTTCCAAATTGCTTCTTCAGATCGATAATTCTACCAAAGAACTTTTAATTAGCACTAACTCCACATTTCAAAAAGTCTTCACCTCCTACCATGAATTGTATAACTTATCTGAGATAATATCATGTTACTCTTTAATCTTAAAATAAACACATAACACCATTTATACCTTTCTATGCACGAGTCTGAAAATCTCACTTAAATGAGGCTCTTGAAGTCCCCATAAAAATACATCACTATAACCTCATAATAGCTATAACCATTACCTAGTGTCAGTTCTAAGATAAAGACCTTCATGATTGCATACATCTATATTGAGAATGTTCACACTCTATAGAGTGGGTCATCTCACTGTCCATGCAACAGATAATATATCTATCGTGGCATCTAAAGTCCAGGATTCAGAATTCGGATTCGGCCCCTAATTTCCCTGACAATCCACTGAAATCGAGATGCACTATCATATTCAATTCGTAATACTTGATACAAAGTTGCGTGAATCATCTTTCTTTCCTAATAAACAAAGATGGTGTGCTCCAAGGCAAAACATTAAGGTACATATGAAACACTTTGCTAAATGGTTCTTGTATAAGTGACTTAGGCTATTCCAATTCTGCTAGAGTCATTCTATGAGGAGCCTTAAGGATAAGAGTTGCTCTCAACTCAGGTTTATCTCTAGTGCTAGGGGTCATTGTGGGAGATCAAATTTACTCAACCTTAATACTCATATAGGTTGTTTCTTACTTGGAGCTAGATTACTTTAACCTTTAAATAAAATTGATGGCTTCATTAATTCCTTGTTCTAGATATTCGTGTCCATAATCAAAACCTCTAGATCTTTCTAATACATTTCAACGTCTTCCTCATCTTTAACGAGGCCTTACCCCTTCCATTTCCATAGTTTCTAGCAACTATTGTTACTAAACATCCTTTCATAAAACGTTATGACTTAAGTTAGGAATGATGTAACAGCTTCACTAATTCTGGCTTCCATTGCCTTTTCATCAATTCGGGTCGTAGGCAGATTTGGAGCTGTCGGGATAGTTTGGCTACTCTCAACTCCCTCTGCTTGCACTTCTTCTCTAACTATCTTTCTTACTCTAGGTTTAGGTGTCATGTCCTGTCATGAACTCATAAATTAACTATCTATCTCTGGGTCTTTCTCAGAAATCATGCTATTAAACACACTACATCACTAATCTCATATATGCATTGAAACTTTTATTAATACGACGTACTTGGCGATGACGAGGGATCCATTACTGGGCCACAGGGACTATCTAGACTTACGTAGTAAGTCAGTCTATAGAACCCAAAACATGGGCTCTAATACCAACTGTAACGACCCGATCTTTTGAGTACACTGATAAGGGTCGTTACTTATAATTACACATTTACATTCAAAACATTTTGACCATTGAGGAAAATAAATTTTCATTAAAATAACAAAAAAAGTTTTCTAAAATAAATAACAAATAAGAAAAATCTTTGTTCGGGGCCCCTAAAATAATGAAGAAAAAAATAACTTAAACAAATAAAATTTGACCAACATTGAGTTTCAAATAAAAAAATTTAAATAGCTTGAAAACGTAAACTGAGCGGAAGCGATTTACATGTCCCATATGGGACGATCACAGGTCCCTCTCGTCACCCGCAAGTCCTTTTCTATCATTGCCTCAACTTGGTAAAAAAACACAAAACAAAATCTCCTTAGAACTTCTTTAGCACACTTGAATCAACCTAAGGTTGTGGCTTGGTCCATTCAATACTCAATTTAATTAGCCAATTTGATCATGAATTAAATAAAAAAATCAATAACTTAATTTTCCACTATTACTCTCAATCCAAAAGAATAACCATCCAACAACTTACAAAACTTATCGATCTTCACCAATTTTCTGCAAAACAAAATGGTCTCTAGCTTGATGGTCAATGCCTCAAAACTTCCAAATCTTGAATCTAAGTTTCACACCAAAGAGAGGTTACTAATTGAACCCAAAATCAAAGGGGTGAACTTCATCTCCCAAATTATAAGGAAAAATAAGTCTTACCCAAGGTTTTTCTAAAAATTCCGGCAAAGATCGGGGCAATGGCGGCCGATGGCGCGTCGACTTGTGGCTGCTATAGATAAGAAACGTGTGTTGCTGTCGGACGACATTAATTGTCTAGGCTAGCGGCATGGTAGTGAGGGTCTTGCATGAGGAGGGTTTGCGAGAGTGGGAGAGAAGGGAAATTTCTAGTTTACATATTTTATTCAGCAGTGTTTACGAATAACTAGAGCATTCAACAACGATCCAACCGTTCAAAATGAAACTCTAAATGTCTCGAACAGGCTGACCAAATTTGAGCACGATCCAACGGTTCAAACTCTTGCAGTCGACAATTTTGTGCAAGCTGTCGCTGAAAATTCGAATTGCCTTCTCCCCCAATTTTTGACCTCTTTTCACTCTCATTTAATTTCGAAAAAAATCTCAATTCTTTTATTTTTTTTCCAAAATTTGAAAAGATAAATAAAATATTTTATCACAATATCTCCAAAATCTCCAAAGATTCTATTAAATTTAGAAATCAATTAACTTTTTAAATTATCTTAATTTAGGCTTCAAAAACCAAAATTAAAGGGCATAAGATCCATCAATTTGATACAAATTAAATCCTTTCAAATATTTAAATCAATTCAAAACCACATGAAATTAATTATCTCTTTTATTTTATTTATTTATTTTATTTTTAAGTTGGCCCTAAAATCCAAATTCAAACTAAGCAATTCAATATTTTCAAGATAATCAATTCGAATATCTAATCAATTAAATTCAATTTAACCAATAAAAGTTTTTCAATTATTTCAATTTAACCCAATTTTTTAAATGAAAGGAAAGTTTAAACTCAATAATTTTAGATAATTAACTTAAATTTTCCTAAAATTCGGTTATTCACTTTATCCCAGAAAACTCCATTAATCCCACATCTACATAACTATTTAACGATTAAACAAAAAGAGTAGACATGCTTTTACGTACCGAGAAAGTTAAATGAAATTCTTTGCATAGATGAATTTGGAACATCAGAACCCTGGCTCTAGTACCAGTTCAAGGAACTCTTCTATAGGAGACCTCTGAGCGGAAAGCGATCGTTCCAAACTCATTGTAACAGAATTAACGAATTCACAATCTAATAGAAACAGATATCATTTAACAATTCAATTACAGGCATGCTTTTAACAATTAAATAACAAGAGAACAAGAAAAACAAACCAGTTGAAGAACACTTTTTTCGCTTTAGAAACTCTTTCTCATACAAGGACTCCTCCTCTCGCTCTCACAGAGAATGCCCAAGCAAATCGTTCACTAAATCACCGTCATCTACGCACGAACGGACTCCACATGAACACAACTTGGGGAGGACAACACCACTTAGAACCTCGATATTCTCGGTATGAGAATCCAGGAGTTGTGGGCCTTGTTGGATTTGGCAGAGGGAGGAGGACAGGAAAAATCATGTACAACGATTCAAAGCAAATGGGAGAAGGCTGGTGTCTATCGTATAGACAATGCTTGATCGTTTAGGAAGCGGTACACGATCATTAGTAAATAGGTTGTGATCGAATATCGTTTAGTAAATGCTCGGGTGCACGATTGTTTAGGAAAAAGTTAGACGATCGTTTAGCAAATCATATGTGATCGTTTAGAAAGAGGCGCGTGTGTATATGATCGTGTAGAAACATTGAGCTATCATGTAGGCTCTCGGATTGCTATGCGAGTATGCGAGTATACAACTTGTGAGCGAATTCACTGATCTCTTGCAAAATGAAAACGATTTTCATTTTATTCTTTAGTTACAAAAACTGAATCTAATCTCCCACTATCACACGGTTACGGAGAAAACGCCGGCACAATTATTCTATAATTGTCCAATTAAAATAATAAATATAACCATATTATATTCATTAACCTATGGTTTAATATCACATCAAATTCAACATATGAACCATAGTCTTTTCTCCTCCACTAGATATAAATCGTATTTATATCATTTTCCTCCAAATAATGTATCTCATACATAATGTCAATCATACATATATAATTAACAAGTTCAATCATTTCATATACAATCAAACTCCCTCTTGTCAATTTGAACACTTCAAATTGACCCAAAAATAATTCTCAACTTGAATCCATTCAGTTACCAAGGGGACCTTATGTTATGGCTCGAAGCTCCAAAGGTATGTGAATAGCTTACTAAACTCTTTAGCCACGAGATCCACCATCCGTTACCTGCCAGACATTCCATTAAAGATCGATAGCTGCACTCTTCTTACCATAGATATATTTCTGTGTCCATCAGATATAACCAATCAACAGTACGATAACTCTTCACAGATGCTCGTAAGTATAGCTGGGCCAATTTACCCTTTTGCCCCTATAGTTACATCTAACTCCTCAAGTACCACTGATCCCTCTAATGAACAATATAATATAGTTCTACTATGTATGGACACCTCTCGGGCCATGATAAGGTATGTGGCGCCACATTGTTCAAGCCCCGAAATCAGCCCTTAAGGGAGTAATCTATCTACTTACTCCTACTTCGAGGAAGGAGTGAATTTCATCTTTTTGTAGCTGAGTTCCCAGCTCCCAAATCAGACAAATCTCTAAAGTGGTAGATTTGAGTCAGAGATTTGGCCACTCGCACCCGTGCAAATCAAAGGACCGCCTTCAAAGGCAGGAGTTCCCAACTCACTCAGGATTGAGGTCATGTTTCCTATGATCATCCTAGTGAAGTGAAGTCTCTATCATGAATGATGTTATATAACGAGACGTTAACACTTCATGGTCCGGTCTTATACAAACTCTTTGTATAGGATGCCCTCGCTTGCATGTCTCCACATGAATGATCAAGATCAGACCATCTGTAGCAAGTCACAACACTTGTAATTATTCTACAAGCAGGCCACATCCGTAGCATTATGAGGATAAGGTTTCCTTTCTTTATCAATATACTACAGACCATTTTGGTTATCACTTAAGACATGATTCACTTGTATGTCTCCACTGCTTAAGTTACAAATGAAAACCAGGGATTTTAGTTTATTAGTTTGTGGTAAAGCAAATAAAACATCCAATGTTCATAGACAATAAATGAAGAAAATATCATATATTATACATCATAAGCATTTGTTCGAAACTGTGTTTATAAACTACAGGACACGAGAGTTTAGGGCATCATCCCCAACACAATGTTCCCTCGAAAAGTGTTTCTGAAACACCTTTTGAGCTATGGAGAGGCTGTACAGGTAGTTTATGCCACTTCAGGATTTGGGGATGTCCAGCCCACGGGCTTGTGGCTAACCCTAAAAAGTTGAAACCGCGTTCGAAAGTTTGCCTATCTGTAGGTTACCCTAAAAAAATGAGGGGTGAATACTTCTATGATCCAAGTGAGAACAAAGTGTTTGTATCGACAAATGCTATCTTCTTGGAAGAAGACCACATCAGGGATCATTAACCATGATGTAAGCTTGTTTTAAATGAGATTTCTAGTGAGACTACTGAGAGTTCAACAAGAGTTGTTGAACAAATTGATAGATTGTAAGGGATAGGAGATGTATGTTATGCTGTGTATGTTTTGTATCGCTTATGCACACTACTGATGATAAAAATGATTCAAGTTCATGTTGCCATAAACTTGATGACAATAATTTTAATGCTTTTCATCTTTATCTACTCTAACGCATGGCTTGTGAATGAAATGAATTGTGCTCTATATGCGCTCAAGTACTTTGCGATAAAGATAATTTTATGCGATACTACGTCTAAGTATATGCGTTGTTAATGATATGCTTGTAGTATGCGATGAAGTAGTACGTGTCACAAGTTTTCTTGTGCTGAAACCAAGTATAATTCGAATGCAAGTTTAGCAGAATGATCTGATGTCTGATTGTTGTTGTTAATGTGATACTTATGTGATACATGCGACCGATTTTAACAATGAATAAAGAATGTGGGTTTGTACAAAAATATAAATTGCGATGAAGGTAAAAATGCGTTAATAAGTAAAATCCTAAACTACTATGATACATGATACAAGATACATGATACATGATACTGAGGTCGAGAACTGATTGTGAAGTTGTACAAAGAATCGTTGAATGTGATGGCAAGTCTTATGAATGAAGCAAAAAAAGAAAGAGTAAAGAGTAAAAACATCGCAAGTTTGTCAATTGCATTAAGGACGCAACTAAGGTTCCGCTTTCCCTTGGCGTACACCTCTCGGTGATCGGCCGCATTCCTATATCTCTATGGTGAAATAGAGATGAACGTGATGAACGCAAGGTTGTTTCCATCTCTGGAAATATTTCTTGCTTTAGTTAATGCATTCTTCTAACCTTCTCTCGATTGGTGGAATAACATCTTCACTTCTGCTCTCACAGGTAAAGATGCCATCGAGCATGCTTTAGAAAAACTTAATTAATTCCTTAAAACTAATTAACTCACTCACTTAATTCTCGCTATTTACCCCGGGGATTAAGAACACATCATGGAGAAAATGGATTATGAATGTATGGAAAGAGACAGAGAGATGATAATGGTGACGATGATAACATTTAACTCTAAAATTAAGCGTTTGATACATGTTTTGAATGAAGAATTACAGAAGATGAATACAGAAGATGAAATAGAGGATAGAAACAAATACGGAAAGAGTGTCAACGTCTTGACACAGATCCCGATCAGAGATTGTGCTTGCCTGCGTGTGGATATGGTGTAGAGGAAAGCTTCCCTCTCAGGCTTGCTTTCCCGGTAGAATTGACCTTTGCACAGAGTATCAGCTATGGGAATCGGAAGGATTCCCTGTTCGGAGACTCACCCCTCGCCCTGTCTCGTGGTTCTCCCGAATTTACTCTAGACAATCGCTACAGACCAGCCTCTCTCTCAGAATCAGTATATGCACGTCTCTATGTGTTCATGTATATTTTTCAGTGAATTTGAAGAAGCTATTTATAGGCAAGGCCTTGGCTCTTTTAATTTATGGTCCCCACTATATAATTAAGGTAGTTCCTGAAATGGCGGAGTGGAAATTCCTTTCTATTATGCAATCAATCCGTCAGAAATGCACAATTGAAAGCTGTACACTTGTCAAAATCGTCCGCAAATGCGTTGCTCTTCACATCTTCGATCGATCGCTACATGCGGTGTTGTTTTTTATTACCGCATGCGGTTGGAATTGCGTTGATCGCTAAGCTCAAAATCGATTTTTGCATGCTTCATCATTGCGTTGATCATCTCTTTGTTTTTGGTTGATGGGCGCAATGCGACATAGATGTGTTGTTTGTTTTGTCTTTGAGCCATGAACGCATGCGGTGACTTATTTCCTGCAAAACTGAAACTGAAACATCCTATTCTACCATCGCAATGGTGTTAGTGGGTGTATTTACGACATTTCATAATTTTCGCATTTCTTAGCCAATTTGTATACTATCGACGCAACTTTCCTTTATTTTTGCTGCAATTTCTAAATAAAACAGTATAAATAACTTGTATTTCTACAAGTTATCACACCCCCAAATTTAGATATATACTTGTCCTCACGCATATCTTCACTAAGGCAATTTTCGCTCAATTCCTATCCTTATTTTGCGTCGATTGGTTACTCCGAATGCTCCACCTATACAACATTAATTAACAGCGAAATTTCCTTTTATCCTTGATAATTCATAAACATACCCTACTTTATTCTTTTATACAACAAACCTCTACTAAAAAATTCCTTTCTTGTTTTGAGAAGAACGTTTACCTCTTCTTGCAAAAACAACTTGGTGCATCTATATGTGGTGGTCTAGTTTGCGTCATTTTATTAGAGACTGTTGATCATGTTACACCATTCGTTTTGGCTTGTTCCCATGGGTGTCATGCGAACATCCAACTACGGTTGTGTGCCAATCTCAACTTCAACTCTTGATTTTCAGCTAAGTTTTACTTTTGCTGGTAAGAGAAGTTGTCTCTCATATTTTTATTTTCTCTTTCTCTCTTTTTTTCTCTTTTCATATTGCGTCGTTCTTGGAGACCCACCTTCGTTTTGGCTTGATCCCACAGGTGTCGTGCGAACATCAAACTACGAGTAGGTTCCTTTCACGACTTAACTCTTATCAGGTTGGGATTTTCCCTTGCGCTGACATTGGAGTTTATATTTATTATTATTATTATTATTATTTGATAATAAACACATTTTCTTAATGACCGCATCCGTTTGATCGCATCTGCTCAGATCTTCCCCCCCCCCCCCCAAATTTAGAGATGTGCAAGGTCCTCATTGCATTGTTTTGGACATAATAGACAAAACACTTAGTCAAAATTTCGAAAAGAAGGTTTGGGTAGAGTCTTGAAGTATAAAAGGTAAAGCAATGCTATTGCTACGAATTATCTAAGTGTTAGTCAGAAAATACAAAGTGTGGGAAATGTTGCTAAGGGTATGCATGTTACTCATCATGGCAGCACAATTAATAACGCAAAATATAAGACAACGAACATTGCAATAATTTATAAAGGATGATAAGTAAGAGGCTAATGCATACAGATAGAATTGTTACTCAGTTGTATTAAAATTAATCAAGTATACAAAGAATTACAATTATAGCAATACAAAATTTCAGCATGTACAAAGAATCAAGATAAAGCAATGTTATTGCTACGAATTATCTAAGTGTTAGTCAGAAAATATAAATTGCGATGAAAGTAAAAATGCGTTAATAAGTAAAATCCTAAACTACTATGATACATGATACTGAGGTCGAGAACGGACTGTGAAGTTGTACAAAGAATCGTTGAATGCGATGGACAATCTTATGAATGAAGCAAAAAGAGAAAGAGTAAATATTAAACATATCGTAAGTTTGTCAATTGCATTAAGGACACAACTAAGGTTCCGCTTTCCCTTGGCGTACACCTCTCGGTGAACAGCCGCGTTCCCATATCTCTATGGTGAAACAAAGATGAACGTGATGAACGCAAGGCTATTTCCATCTCTGGAAATACTTCTTACTTTAGTTAACGCATTCTTCCAACCTTCTCTCGATAGGTGGAATAACATCTTCACTTCTACTCTCACAGGTGAAGATGCCGTCGAGCATGCTTTAGCTAAACTTAATTAATTCCTTAACACTAATTAACTCACTTACTTAATTTTTGCTATTTACCCTGGGGATTAAGAACACATCATGGAGAAAATGCATTATGAATGTATGGAAAGAGACAGAGAGATGATAATGGTGACGATGATAACATTTAACGCTAAAATTAAGCGTTTGATACATGTTGTGAATGAAGAATTATAGAAGATGAATACAGAAGATGAAATAAAGGATAGAAACAAATACAAAAAGAGTGTCAACGTCTTGACACAGATCCCGATCGGAGATTGTGCTTGCCGGCGTGTGGATGTGGTGGATAGGAAAGCTTCCCTCTTAGGCTTGCTTTCCCGGTAGAATTGACCTTTGCACAGAGCTTCAGCTACGAGAATCGAAAGGATTCTTTGCTCAGAGACTCATTTAAAAGCTGTTACGTAATTAATCCATCAGAAATGCACAACTGAAAGCTGTACACTTGTCAGAATCGTCCGCAAATGCATTGCTCTTCACATTTTCGATCGATCGCCGCATGCGGTGTTGTTTTTTATTACCGTATGCAGTTGGAATTGCGTTGATCGCTAAGCTCAAGATCGATTGTCGCATGCGCCGTCATTGCATTGATCATCTCTTCATTCTCGGTTGATGGGCGCAACATGATGTAGATACGTTGTTTGTTTTGTCTTTGAGCCATGAACGCCCTGCAAAACAAAAATTGAAACATCCTATTTTGCCATCGCAATGGTGTTAGTGGGTGTATTTACAACATTTCATAATTTTTGCATTTCTTAACCAATTTGTATACTATCGACACACTTTCCTTTCTTTTTGCCGCAATATCTAAATAAAACAGTATAAATAACTTGTATTTCTACAAGTTATCATGGATCAACAAGAGTTGTTGATGTCGGTTCATCTAATCAACCATCTCAAGAGTTGAAATGCTACATGGGTTGACTGAAGCCCAAAACATCATATATGATGATGGGGTTGAGAATCCATTGTCTTATAAGCAAGCAGTGGAGGATGTTGACAAAGATGAGTGGATTAAAGCCATGAATTAGGAAATGGAGTCTATTTATGATAGCTGGTAGAAATACAAGTTATTGTAGCGTTTTATTTAGAATTATGAGAGCTATCCTAGAGATAGGAATATCCTTATGCTCAACGCAACCATGCATTATAGAGATATAAGCATGTGGTTGACTACCGAGAGGTGTGCGATGCATTAGTGTGGCGAGCTGGGATTACCCTTGCAGCCAAGCTTAATGATGCGGTGAATTTATCCCCTCCACCATTTTATCTATTTTTCCATGCATCTTATTACGCGTTAACAGTTGCCGCGTCTCTACCAATTCTCATAGTCATACTTCTATTGCTCAATTTGTTTAGATAGGAGTAGGATTAGCGCATAGTCCTTTAACTTCCTTATTCTTGTATTCATTACCTCAAACACATTACTTAGCAACATTTAGTTACAAGTCTCTAAGTTCGACCTCAGATCACTCCGAGAAACTTGTGATCTCGTTATACTTAATAAAACTTATGGCAGGAATGCATGGTCATCACATACATTCTTAAGCACATATTGCATATCTCTTATTCCAACGCATGACCATCGACGCATGGAGATCAGAGTAATAGAAGTATGACTATGAGAATTGGTAGAGACGCGACAACTGTTAACGCGTAATAAGATGCAGGGAAAAATAGATAAAATGGTGGAGGGGATAAATTCATCGCATCATTAAGCTTGGTCACAAGGGTAATCCTAGATCGCCACACTAATGTGTCGCACACCTCTCGGTGATCAGCCACATGTTTATATCTCTATAACGCATGGTTACATTGAGCATAAGGATATTCCTATCTCTAGGAACACTGCTTACTTTGCTTAGTGAGTTCCACTACTTACCCTCTCGGGTAGTTAGTCGCCGCTGATCAGCTCATAGACAAGCATTGCGACCACTCATAGACAAGCGTTGCTACAGCCTCACACTAAGCAACGAGGATTAACTCACTATACTCGTGCAACACACACCTCTTGGTAGTTTGCTATATGCTTCATATCTCTATGCCGCATGATTGAGTATGCGATAACGCTTACAATCTTTACTGCAATGAAAATAAGGGATGATAAAGAGGAAGATAATGAAGATGGTGTCGAAAGAAATAAAGAGATGCATTGATTACAAAATGTATTAATTTCTTAAGCCAAAATGTAATACAATACAAAGATAAGAAGGGAGATGGAGGGCTAGATGTAGGCAATCTCTTACTTCCATCAGATGTATGTCAAGGCTACCAGTTGTTCTATGGATGGGCGGTGGAGTAGTCTCTCTCGAGATCTATCTCCAGCAGAGCTCTGGTCATCACTCGGAATGGGTTGAAGGAATGAAAAACTCTCAAAGAATGTCTTCTCACACTCTCATCTGTGATCACAAGGATCTGCCTTAGGAAGAAGCTTGGATGCCATGAATTTGGGCTCTAAGGCTCTATTTATAGATCTCAATCACCGACTGCATTAATGGTCCTGCTCTGAATCACTGCCACTAACGGCATGGTAGGTGAAATGTCAACATCACTTTTTTGATACTCCTAAGGTATGCGTTCATACTCATTTTTTCCGAAGAACCATCGCATTCCACCAACCTTGTGATCACCCTTCTATCATGGTTATTACTTTGTAGCCGCAACATCCATGCGATGAACGTATGCGATCACCCTTGCGATGGTCTGGGTTTCACCGCATGCGATCGATTCCTGCGATAGCTACAAAAATAGCCATTTTGACGCAGAATAATGCATAATATTGGGTTAGCAGAGATTTCCCATGCTGATCGACGCAAGCTTACTTTTCACATGAATTCTTAGTGTAATCACCGCATATTCTACTTGTTAGCTCTCATAATTCTAAATAAAAGGCTACAATAACTTGTATTTATACCAGCTATCAATGTACTTCAATTCCGTCTGGGAACTTATGGATCAGTCTAATAGGGTAGAACGTATAAGTTGTAAGTGGATCTACAAAAGGAAAAGAGGTGTAGATGGAAAGGTGAAAACCTTTAAGGCAAGACTCGTGGCAAAGGGTTATACCTAGGTCGAGGGCGTGGACTATGATGAAACTTTCTCACCTGTTGTCATGTTGTAGTCTATCAGGATTCTCCTGTCCATAGCCACATTTTATGATTATGAGATATGGAAAATGGATGTCAAGAGTGCCTTTTTGAATGGTAATCTTGAGGAGACCATCTACATGGCTCAACCAGAGGGATTCATTGATCCAGATCAAGAGCAAAAAGTTTGCAAGCTTAATAGGTCCATTTATTGGTTGAAACAAGCATCTAGATCATGGAACATTAGATTTGATAGTATGGTCAAATCATTTGGCTTTGATCAGGATGTTGATGAACCTTGTGTTTACAAGAAAATCATCAACTCAGTAGCTTTCCTAGTGTTGTATGTGGATGATATCCTACTCATTAGAAATGATGTAGGTTTTCTGACTGACATTAAGAACTGGCTAGCCGCCCAATTCGAAATGAAAGATTTGGGAGAGATGCATTTTGTTCTAGGGATCCAGATCATAAGGGATCATAAGAACAAAAGGTTGGCCTTGTCTCAGGCATCATACATTGACAAGATGTTGATAAGGTACTCGATGCAGGATTCCAAGAGAGGATTATTACCTTTCAGGCATGGAATTATTTTGTCTAAGGAAAAGTATCCTAAGACACCTCAAGAGGTTGAGGAAATGAGACGGATTCCCAATGCATCGACTGTTGAAAGCCTCATGTATGCAATGTTATGTACTAGACCTGATATTTGCTATGCATTAGAAATTTTCAGTTGATATCAGTCCAATCTAGGATTAGATCACTGGATGGTGGTCAAAACGATCCTTAAGTATCTTCGGAGAACGAGGGACTATATGCCCGTGTATGAAGATAAGGATTTGATCCTTGTAGGATACTGATAACTTGTAGAAATACAAGTTATTTATGCTATTTTAATTAGATATTGCGGCAAAAAGAGAGGAAAGTCCAATGTCAGCGCAAGGAAAAATCCCAACATGATAAGAGTTAAGTCGTGAAAGAAGCCTGCTCGTAGTTGGATGTTCGCATGTCACCCATGGGAGTAAGCCAAAATGAAGGTAGGTTTCCTAGATCGATGCAATATGAAAATAAAAGAAAAAAAAAAGAGAGAGAAAAATAGAATATAAGAGACAACTCCTCTGACCAGCAAAAGTAAAACTTAGCTGAAAATCAAGAGTTGAAGTTGAGATTGGAACACAACCGTAGTTGGATGCTCGCATGACACCCATGGGAGCAAGCCAAAACGAAGGGTGTAACCATGATCAACAGTCTCTAATAAAATGATGCAAACCAGACCACCGCATAAAGACGCACCCAGTTGTTTTTGCAAGAAGAGGTAAACATTCTTCTTAAAACAAGAAGGGAATTTTTGGGTAGAGGTTTGTTGTATAAAAGAATAAAGTAGAGCATGTTGATGAATTATTAAAGGATGGAAGAAAATTGCGTTGTTAAGTAATGTTGTAGAGGTGGAGCATTCAGAGCAACCAATTGACGCAAAGTTAGGATAGGATTTGAGTAAAATTGCCTTAGTTGAAGATATGCTTGAGGATAAGCATATATCTAAATGTGGGGGTGTGATAACTTGTAGAAATACAAGTTATTCATGCTGTTTTATTTAGATATTGCGGCAAAAAGAGAGGAAAGTTGCGTCAATAGTATAAGAATTGGCTAAGAAATATAAAAATTATGAAATTTCGTAAACGCACCCAATAACACTATTGTGATGGCGAAATAGAATGTTTTAGTCTCTGTTTTGCAGGAAATAGGTCACCGCATGCGTTAATGGCTCGAAGACAAATGTACAATGCATCTACATCACATGCACCCATTGATCAAGAACGAAGAGATGATCAACACAATGACGGCGCATGTGACAATCAGTCATGAGCTTTAGCGATCAACGCATTTCAACCATACGTGGTAATAAAAAAAAAAACACCGCATGTAGCGATCAACCGAAGAAGTGAAGAGCAACACATTCGCAGACGATTCTGACAAATGTACAACTTTCTGTTGTGCAATTTTGACGAATTGATCGTGGAGCAGAGAGGAATTTTCCATAATGCCATTGCAGGATTTACCATAATTAGACAGTGGGGACCACAAATTCAACGAGCCAAGGTCTTGCCTAAAATAGCTTCCTCAAATTCGCTGAAACACATATATACACATAGAGACACATATAGACATATACAGAGATATATTGATACTGGGAGAGAGAGGCTGGTCTGAAGCGACTTTACAGAGTAAATCTGGGGAGAACTATGAGACAAGGCTGAAAAGTGAGTCTCCAAGCAAGGAATTCTTCCGATTCCCGAAGCTGAAGCTCTGTGCAAAAGGTCAATTCTACCGAGAAAGCAAGCCTGAGAGGAAAGCTTTCCTCTCCACCACATCAATACGCCGGCAAGCACAAGTCTCCGATTGGGATCTGTGTCAAGACGTTGACACTCTTTCCGTATTTGTTTCTATTCTCTATTTCATCTTCTATGTTCATCTTCTTTAATCCCTCATTCACAAACATGTACCTGTCTCTTATACACATCTAGATGTGTATAAGAGACAGAGCACAAGTCTCCGATTGGGATCTGTGTCAAGACGTTGACACTCTTTCCGTATTTGTTTCTATTCTCTATTTCATCTTCTATGTTCATCTTCTTTAATCCCTCATTCACAAACATGTACCAAATGCTTAATTTTAGAATTAAATGTTATCATCGTCATCATTATCATCTCTCTATCTCTTTCCATACATTTATCATCCATTTTCTCCATGATGTGTTCTTAATCCCCAGGGTAAAATGCAAGAATTAAGCTAGTGAGTTAATTTGTGTCAAGGAATCAATTAAGTTTAGCTAAAGCATGCTCGACGGCATATTCACCTATGAGAGCAGAAGTGAGGATGTTATTTCGCCTATCGAGAGAAGGTTTGAAGAATGCGTTAACTAAAGCGAGAAGTATTTCCAGAGATGGAAACAACCTTACGTTCATCACGTTCATCTTTGTTTCACCATAGACATATGGGAACACGGCCGATCACTGAAAGGTGTACGCCAAGGGAAAGCGGAACCTTAGTTGTGTCTTTAACACGATTGACAAACTTGTGATGTTTTTAATCTTTACTCTCTCTTTCTGCTTCATTCATAAGACTTGCCATCGCATTCATCGATTCTTTTGTACAACTTCACAGCCAGTCCTCGACCCCTGTATCATGTATCATGTATCATGTATCAAAGTAGTTTAGGAATTTACTTTATCAATGCATTTTTACTTTCATCACAATTTATATTTCTGTACAAATCAACATTCTTTATTCATTATTACAACCGGTAGCATGTATCACATAAGTATCGCATTTAACGACAACAATCCCCGTGTTCAACCTCGGATCATTCTGAGAAACTTGCATTGGAATTATACTTGGTTTCAGTGCAAGGAAACTTGTGACATGCACTACTTCACTGCATACTACGACCATATCACTATCAACGCATACACTTAGAACGTAGTATCGCATAAAATGTCTTTATCGCAAAGCACTTGAGTGCATTTAGAGCATCATTCATTCATTCATCAGTGCACTAGATAAAGATAATCATTCAAATCTTTAGTCATCAAGTTTATGGCAACATGAGCTTGTAGTACATTCATCCATCAGTAGTGTGCATAAGCGATACACAACAAAACACTTTATTTTTATCGTTACAGATACACAGACTCTGACTTTCAGACTAATAGAGATTCTCGAAAATTGACATCAGGGTCAGTGTTCACTCTAAATTGAGGGGCTATAGTTTGGCGAAGCATCAAGCAAGGATGCATCTGCTCCACTATGGAAACCGAATACGTAGCCACTTGTGAAGCTACTAAAGAGGCTGTTTGGCTTAGGAAATTCCTTACCGATTTGGAAGTTGTTCCAAATATGTCTTTTCCGATCACACTCTATTGTGATAACAGTGAGGCTGTGGCAAATTTAAAGTAACCTAGGAGTCATCGAAGAAGCAAGCATATTGAATGAAAGTATCATTTGATCAGGGAGATTGTGCATCGTGGTGATGTGATAGTCACAAAGATCGCATCGGAATACAACGTTGCTGATTCGTTTACAAAGGCTCTCACGGTTAAAGTGTTCGAGGGTCATCTGGAGAGTCTTGGTCTACGGGACATGTGGCACCTTGTCTAGGGCAAGTGGAAGATGATACTTATCACACCCCGCCCCAGACCACCCTCTTAGCCTAGGAAAGGACGTGACTGACAGTAGTTATCAACCCTTTTGTTGACACTTATTGCCTACTAACTGTTGCGAAATAACTCTGATACCAATATATAACTCATACACAACAGAGTGTCTTTAGGCCAAAAATTTATTAATTCAGAAACATAACATGTTTAGAGTCATTACAACATTAAATTCATAAGTCCCAAAGCCCAAAACCTTAGTCCCTATATGAACAACTATAACATGTGTACAATATTTACAGTAACCACCTAACATACGGGTTACAATATCTTTATCCTTTAGTGGCAGAGCAGATGCAAAGCTATCTTCTGAGGATTTGACCTCTACCTGTGGGGGGGAAAGGAAAACATTTGAAAACGGGGTGAGCTTGCTAGCCTAGTGAGTGACTTAAGAAAGATAATTGATTCTCATACAAAATGTCAATAAAGAGTTCAAACTGAAATATAAGCTTCTACAGTACTTGTACTGCAGTATAAACATTTTCCAAGCATAAAGCATAAAAAACTATTTTAATCATAAAACAGTAAAACTATTTCTCAGTTGAGAATAACCTCATTGTAGGTAAAAACAATCCCAACACCAACTGCTATTCAAGAGATAACCCTTTTGCTCAATCTCTGACTTTATCTACCTACGTGCACATAGCCATACTAAGTACCGTCATACCTTAGATACTTCTACTCAGATACCTTCTCAAATGTCCTTCAGTATCGAGCTACTAGGATACCTTCTCAAATGTCCTTCAGTATCTGGTTGGTTTGGTACCTTCTCAAACGTTCTTCAATACCAATAGATACCTTCTCAAATGTCCTTCGGTTTCGCGTTTTAAGTAAAACTAGTCTAAATGACTTTCTCTTTAAAGCATGTAAAGTATAACACATATAAAAACATGGCTTTAAAGATACTAATGCATGTTGGGTATATTTAACACATATAAATAGCTTTTCAACAAACTTCCCACACATGCATGCGTTTAAAACATAACTCATGGTTTGCTTGGAAATCACTTTGTAAAACTAGCTGGCATGAGAATAATCTTCTTTAAAATATGCTTTCTGTAAAACATTGTAAATCAAACATTTTAGTCAATTTTTTTAGTCACTCACCTCGATCTCTTAGGAACTTTTCACTCTAGTAGTTCCTTTTCTACCTCGGGCTCCCTTTTTCACCCCTAGAATCTAGATTCAACTTACAGCTCAGATTACTCATAGTTCTAAGCTTATTTCGAGATATTTCCTTATACAAATTTATTCTAAAATGTCTCAGAAAGCTTACCCTAAAATTTGAGCTCAGAACTCCTTGTGGTTTTGCCGAAATCTCAAAATCTTCAAGACTGGCTCAAGCTTATTCGACAGCCTGACCCTTCTGTCTTCTTCTCCGTTTCCAGCCCGATCCCTTTGAGCTTTTTCTCCAGAAGCCCTACCCTGAAAACTAGACTTCTAGAGCTTTCAGGTGGCTTTGGAATCACTCTAAATTCACGAGTAATTGGGAGATCTTTTCGTCCCAAGTTGATGTTGTTTTCCAGACTTCACTATCCAATGCGTCCTCTTTGAAGCTCTATGATCAACGCATGGATTTTGCTCTCAACGCAAGGTTTACTCAACTTTCCCACTCTTTTTACTGTCTTTTTGAATTTTGATCTAAAAATGAAGTCTTTGGCCCTATTTATAAGCATCCAAACCTTCTCCAAATTCGACACCTCCTACTTGGCTACATGTCCAAATGTTTCTCCCTCATACTACCAACACATCTTTTTTATTAATGCAATCTAAGTGTCTTTCTTCTATGTAGCCAACACATGAGCTTCAAATTGCATGTTCTCTGATGCAACCACCTCAAATGCTTAAGGCTTAAGGCTTCCTCCCAAGAAGACAGATGGTTTGATGACGTTTTTTAGGTGATCTCATCCTTTATATGCGTCTAACTCTTGGATGTTCAACGCATAGTTCACTACTCAACGCCTAGCAACCCAACTTAGCCATCGCAATCCAACTTAGCCATCGAAAGAGCCAGCCATAACCAACGCATAGGATGGCTACTCATCCTCGATGCATGGCTCACTAGGTGTCACCACAAGGCTTGCTCGACATGGTGCATGGTGCTTGGCATAGGCACTGGTGATCGATGCATGGGCGTGTTGCATAGGCGTTAGCCACTCGACGCAGGGCGTGTTGCATAGGCTGGCCGCTAGACGCATGGGCATGCTTGGCCGCATGGACGTGCTCGGTGCATTGATGCTCGGTAGGGTGTTTCGACGCATGGGCATGGCCGTTCGATAGGGTGCTCGCGGCATAGGCATGGCTGCTCGACGCATGGCAGGGGCGCTTGGCTGGCCGCTCGACGTATTGGGTAAGGGCGCTTGGCTGGCTGCTCGACACATGGGCTGCCTTCGAATGCATCACCTTCATCTTTCCTTCTTCAGCTGCATGCCATTGTCAACAACCCTTCCAACGCATCAATACACCCTTCCAATGCATCAACACACAATTTTTATACTTAGCCAAATTTCCCAATTTTTCCCAAAAGTCAAAATTCCAAATTTCCTTTTTTCTTCTAATTTTTCACCCTTTTCTCTACCATTCCACACTAGTTTCCACATTAACCTACTCACCTCACTGGTCTCAGTAGGGAACATACTCAAGTAGAGAAATTAGGATTCGAGATTCACAATACTGGGATATAGAGTATGCCCTAGTCTATTTTATATTGTACTATTTTCTGTATTGTACATTAGTCTCCGGGGGCATTAGGACAAGTAGAGATTGTTGGGACTGGTGTCCTAATTCTCTCGGTGGTCTCGTAGTTTGTAAACATTTTGTACACATATTGTTATTATAAAATGTTATTTTATAAGCATTTAATCAAGTCCAATAAACTAAGATCCGTGGTTATTTCATGTAACTTAAGCATGTATGTGAGACATACAAGTGGATCATGCCTTAAGTAATAACCTAAATGGTTTGTAGTAGATGGATAAATGAGGGATACCTTATCCTGTTGACACTACAGATACGACTCGCTTTGTAGATGTTACAAGTGTTGTAAAGTGCTACAAATGGTTTAATCCTGACCATTCATGTGGAGACATGCGAGCAGAAGTATCCTATATATAGAGTTTGTATAAGACCAGACCACAAAATGATTAGTCTTTTTATATAATGTCGTTGATAGTTGAGACTTACATTTTACTAGAACGACCATAGGTGACATGACCTTAATCCTGAGTGAGTTGGGAACTCCTGCCTATGAGGGTGGTCCTTTGATTTGTATGGGTGAGATTGACCAGATTGCCAACTCAAATGGCCTACCATTTTGGGGATTCGTCTGATTAGGAAGCTGGGAACATAGCTACAAAAAACGAACTTCACTTCTGCCCATTAGCAGGGGTAAGTAGATAAATTGCTCCCTAATGACGAAAAATTAGAAGTCAAACTATTCAACAACTAAATTCCCGTGGATGCGGTATGCGATGCATGTTCCTAAGATATGCGTTGATAGTCATGCGTCGATGGTCATGCATTGGAATGATAATGTGTTAACGAATGTATGTGATGACCATGCATCCTGTCACAAGTTTTCTTACGCTCACGCCAAGTATAACGCGAACGCAAGTTTCTCGGTAATCCGAGGCCGAACACAGGGACTTGTAGCTATATGATTGCGGTGATGTGCATGCAACGGTTTAAGTAAAACAATGGAAGGGAGGTTGCTACGTTAATCCTACTCCTACTCCTATCTAATAGACAACACAATGAGAATATGCATGAAAGGTAGAGATACGACAAACCTTGACATGAAATAAATGTATGGAAAAATAGATAAAATGCGGAGATGATTTTATTGCAACCCTTAAAAGTGACCGCAAGGGCAACCCTAGTCAATGCAAGCCATGCGATCATGCAACACTCATACAATAATAAACCACCTTTCAGTGCGAATGCTACGACTTCTAGTGCTAAAATGCATGTGATATATGTGATAAGTCTATAGGACCTACACATAAGCCTCTATTCTTATTTCTGCGATGACAAAGTGAACACACACAAATAAGGTGACCACATAATATCATACCTATTCCTAGAGTGCACGCGATGCAATGTTGACAAACGGAGCTTATCTCTAAGATCCCCATTCATGCCTATGCGTTCCAATCCGCTCTCCCGAGTCTTAGATTTGTGTTTTAGACTACTCTCTCAAGTATACCTAAATGATGAATGAAGCACTCATAGGACAAGGTAACTGCATGACTTTTGCTGACCTAAGATTGTTACTATCCCTTAGGAACAATGCATACATTGCTTAATGCGACCAACCACTTACCCTCCGGGCAGTTGGTTATTGCTGACTTTACTCATAGACAAGTAATGCGTTAGCCTATAGATAGGCATTGCAGCAGCTTCACACTAAGCAAATAAGGTTACTCACACACTCACACAACGCACACCTCTTGGTGGGATGCTACATACTTCATATCCCTAATCCACATGACTAAGTATGCGATGCCCAAGTAATCCCACTAAGTGTTGCAATGAAAGTAAGAATGCTAAGCAAAGAAGATGGAGATGGAGTCGAAGGAATAGAGAAATGCATTGAAAACAAATTGTATTAATTCCATAATTCCAAGATGTCATACAATACAATATAAGAAAGAAAGGAAAAGGAAATGACCGGCTGGAAGCAAAGGCTTGCTTCCAGCGGATGTGCGTCAAGGCTGCCGATGGTGCCATGGATGGGTGATAACTTGTAGAAATACAAGTTATTTATATTGCCTTATCTAGATATTGCAGACGAAAGAGAATAAATATGCGCCAATTGTATGAAAATTAGCTTAGAAATACAATAATTCTAAATTATTACAATTACACACACTAACATCATTAAGATGGAAGAAAAGGAGATTTCTACTCTGTTTTGCAGGAAACCAAGTCACCGCTTGCAATTAAGGCTCAAGCAAACTGACCAATGCATCTCTATCACATTGCGCCCATCAATCAACAATGAAAAGATGATTAACGCAATGACGACGCAATGCGACAGTCGATCCAGAGCTGACTTTCAACTGCATGCGGTAATAAATACAACACCGCATGCGAACACTTGATCGAAAGATGCAGCTGAGCAATGCAAATGTGAGGATTGTGCCACATGTACGCCTAACGGTTGTGCAGATTTGACGGTCTGATTTCATAACAGAAGGAATAATATCCCTCCATCATTGAAATTTCCATAACAACAAGTGGGGATCACAAGGCCAGAGTCAAAGATCTTCACCTATAAATACCCTATAGAATTCATAGAAAAATATGCTATTGGATACGTGGCTAATTATTGCTATTATATTGAGAAAAAGGCTAAGTTGAGTGTTAAACTGAAGAAATCTGGGAAGAAGAAGAGACAAGGCCGAGAGGTGAGTCTCAATGTTAATCTACCAAATCCCCGCCGCAAAGCTCTATACTCAGATCCCTGCTACCATTTGAGCAAGACTGAGAGGGAAGCTCATCCTTCCACACGATCCGTCCATTCCGACAAGAAAATCGGTGCCGAGACGTTGCAGCTTATTTGTAGTTGTTTCTATCTCTTTTCATCATTGTATCTCATCTTCTTTATCTCTTCATTCACACACCATGTATCAGACGTTAAATAGATATATTGAATGTCTGGATCGTTTTCATTACCACTTCTCTGTCTATTTCCGCTCCTCCATTTTATCGTTTTCTTCATGAAGTGTTCTTAATCCCCTGGTAGTTAATATGAATTAAACGAGTACTAGATCTTTGTTAAAGAGATAATTGCGTTTAGCTAAGGCATGTTAGATGGCATCTTCACCTGTGAGAGCAGAAGTGAATATGTGGTTCATACATAAGACTTGTCATCACATCACATGATCTGTGTATAATCTTCACAGCCAGCCTTGCCTTCAATATTTTATTGTCGCATTTTTACTGCTTTCCTTTACTTTATCGCAACTTTATATACTTGTACACGAATACTTTTATTAAATTGAAAAATCTGGTCGCATGTATCATAAACATAACACAATAACCTCAAACAGTCCCTGTGTTCGACCTCTGATCACACTGAGAAACTTGCGGTGGAATTATATGTGGTTCCAACGTAAGAAAACTTGTGACAACGCACAGCATACTACAAAGCATCCATTAATAACGCATATCTAGAAGTAGTATTGCATGAATTGAGTCAAGTCAGGTCATTAGTGCATATCAATGGACTTGTATCTCATGTGTGCATCACTGTATAGCTCAATCCTTTGTCCAACAAGTTTATGGCGCCGTTTTCGGGGACTGGTTAACAGTTTATTATTTGAGTGTGTTTGTGGTATTTTGCAGGACAGATCTCTTTCTACTGACTGTTCAACGCAGAGAGCAGTCTGACGATTTATGAATGTGGGAGTGATCTGGTAATTCAAAAGACCCAGAGATCAAGTGTATTATTCGCGCAAGAGTTCATCAGGGCCAAATTAATCGATGAAGAAGCATGGTTGATGAGAATGTGGCACCTATAGGAGACCAAAGGGAAAATGTGCCAGCGCAAGATCCAGTTTTTCTTGCTGTTGACCATAACATCCCTATGAGGGAATATGCAGTGCCGAATTTTTATAACTTCTCACCAGGAATTTCAAGACCCATGGTTGAGGGGAATGTAAGCTTTGAGATAAAACCTATCATGCTGCAGATAATTCAGAATGTGGGTCAATTTGGAGGATTACAAGGAGAAGACCCACACGCTCATTTGACGAATTTTGTAGACATGTGCAGCACATTCTCCATGCCTGGTGTAACTTAAGAAGGGCTTAAATTATATCTGTTCCCGTACACATTGCGGGATGAAGCAAAGAGGTGGGCTCAAGCGTTAAAGCCAGTCGAGATTAATGGTTGGAAGTAGTGGGTTGATAAGTTCATGAACAGATTCTTTCCTCCAGCAGTCAAAGCAAGGAGACGGAGGGATGTTATGAATTTTGAACAAANCAGTCAAAGCAAGGAGACGGAGGGATGTTATGAATTTTGAACAAAAGGGTTACGAAACCTTGAGTACCACCTGGGGTGAAAAGTTGTCCGAATATCGGGATTCCTAATAGTATTTTGATGGAAACTTGGCTTAGACCAATCAACACGAGCAGTTGCCGATGCCTTCGCAGAAGGAGGATTGATGAACAAGTCATATACAGAGGCAAAGAACATATTGGATCGCATCTCGCGACATACTGATGGGTGGATTGATACTGGGCTTGAGGTAAGAGATCTGGAGCAAGAAAGAGTAGAAAGTGTCGATGTGTCAATCGATACAATGAGCGCACTAG
Organism: Benincasa hispida; assembly: GCF_009727055.1. NCBI lineage: Eukaryota > Viridiplantae > Streptophyta > Magnoliopsida > Cucurbitales > Cucurbitaceae > Benincasa > Benincasa hispida. The sequence continues at coordinate 58,378,530 of NC_052353.1, read as the reverse complement.
TCGATCAAATGACCATAATGACCTCAATTCTCCAGAAATGACTAACCAACAGAGAACACTCTCTCAAGAATCAGCGCAAGTTAATGCCTTGACTCACGTGGCCACAATGAATTGTGTCCAATGCGGAGAGGGACATCCAGTAGAGTTCTGCTCATGGAATCAACAACCCGTGTATGCCATCTACGATGAATCATTTGGCAACATCTACAACCCTGGTTGGTGGGATCACCCAACTATAGGTTGGGACGGGAATCACAATCAGGAGAGCCATAGTTTCTATCAGTTTAGTTATCAAGGGGATCGAGGCAACCCTCTGGTCTTCATTAATCCGGACTACAGCCCAAGTAATGCCCAAGGTATACCACCCTATGATCAACCGTTCCTATATGATACCTCTTGTAGCACCTCATCTCTATAGACATCGTTAAAGCACTATATTGAAAAGAGCGAGGCAATGAGAAAATCGCAAGCTGACACCCTTAAAGAATTAGAAGAGCAAATAGATCAGCTTACGAGGGAATTAAAAAAGAAAGCGCCTGGTACGAAGCATAACAAATGAAAAGCACAGGGGCCATGAGGAAAAGAACAATGTCATGCAGTGACATTGAGGAGTCGCAAAACAACAGCCCCTATGTCATCAGTACCAAATGTAACAACAACACCAGTCGATTTGACTGTTAATGATGACCAGACAACTAATATTGGAAAAAGTACCAGTTCAGAAGTAAGTTCATCTACAAAAGATGAAGCTCCTCAAGACATGAGTTCTAAATCAACGCAAACTTCATCTAATGAAGTGCAGGAAGCACCAGACCTCAGGAAACAGCCAAGTGAACAGGAAATACAGCGGGATCTTCCACCTTTCTCGTCCAGGCTGAAGAAGAAAGATGAAAGCAAGAAATTTCAGAGGTTTCTGGACGTTCTCTGGCAGCTACATATTAACATTCCCTTGATAGAAGCACTAGAGCAGATGTCGAGTTATGTAAAATTTCTCAATGATATTCTTGCAAATAAAAGAAAGATCGGGGAAAATGAAACAGTTGTGTTAACATATGAATGTAGCGCGCTGTTCCAAAACAATCTCCCCACTAAAATGAAGGATCCTGGGAGTTTCAAATTGCCCTGCATGATAGGAGGGAAGATGATTGGGAACGCGCTATGCGATTTAGGGACAAGCATAAATCTAATGCCCCTATCAATTTTTAAGAAGCTGGATATCGACAACGCAAGACCAACCTCTATCAAAACACAGTTGGCCGATAGATCAACAAAGCTTATTGAGGGCAAGATAGAGGATGTTCTCGTGCAAGTGGACAAGTTTATCTTCCCGATAGACTTTGTCATATTGGATTACAAAGCGGATAGAGAAATCCCTATCATTTTGGGTTGCCCATTCCTCGTGACAGAGGGAGCACTGATCGATGTGCAAAAAGGAGAATTGACCATCAGGGTCAACGATCAGGAAGTAAAATTCAACGTATTCAATGCGTTGAAATACCCAGGTGATGTAGAAAATTGCCAATACATTGAGGAACTGCGAGAAGAGCCTTAGCATGAACCCCTGAAGGAGCTGGAGCAAGAAGAGTTGGAAATCGGTGCAATGTTAGAGGAAGACTATGCCGCAATTTATATTGAATCAAATTTTGAAGTGCTCAAGTTATCTGAACGGACATCCCAACTAATTAAGCCATCTCTGGAAGAACCAATTGTGTAGAAATACAAGTTATTTATACTACCTTATCTAGATATTGCGACTGAAAGAGAATAAATATGCGCCAATTGTATGAAAATTAGCTTAGAAATACAATAATTCTGAATTATCCACAATTACACCCACTAACATCATTAGAATGGAAGAAAAGGAGATTTCTACTCTGTTTTTGCAGGAAACCAAGTCACCGCTTGCAATTAAGGCTCAAGCAAACTGACCAATGTATCTCTATCACATTGCGCCCATCAATCAACAATGAAAAGATGATTAACGCAATGAACGACGCAATGCGAAGTCGATCTAGAGCTTGACTTTCAACTGCATGCGGTAATAAATACAACACCGCATGCGAACACTTGATCGAAAGATGCAGCTGAGCAATGCAAATGTGAGGATTGTGCCACATGTACGCCTAACGGTTGTGCAGATTTGACGGTCTGATTTTCATAACAGAAGGAATAATATCCCTCGATCATCGAAATTTCCATAACAACAAGTGGGGACCACAAAGGCCGGAGTCAAAGATCTTCACATATAAAATACCCCATAAAATTCATACAAAAATATGCTACTGGATACGGAGCTAATTGCTTCTATTATATTGAGAAAAAAGCTGAGCTGAGTGTTAAACTAATGAAATCTGGGAGAAAGAAAAGACAAGGCCAAGAGGTGAGTCTCAGTGTTAATCTGCCAGATCCCTGCCACGAAGCTCTATACTCAGATCCCAGCTACCGGTTGAGCAAGACCGAGAGGGAAGCTCATCCTTCCACACAATCCATCCATCCGGCAAGCAAATCTCCATCCAAATCGGTGTCGAGACGTTCACGCTTGTTTGTAGTCATTTCTATCTTTTTTCATCATTGTATCTCATCTTCTTTATCTCTTCATTCACACACCATGTATCAGATGCTAAATAGATATATTGAATGTCTTGATCATTTTCATTACCACTTCTCTGTCTATTTTTGTTCCTCCGTTTATCGTTTTCTTCATGAAGTGTTCTTAATCCCTTGGTAGTTAATATGAATGAAATGAGTACTAGATCTGTGTTAAAGAGATAATTGCGTTTAGCTAAGGCATGCTAGATGGCATCTTCACCTATGAGAGCAGAAGTGAAGATGTCATTCTGATCTATCAAGAGAAGGTAAGAAGAATGTGTTAACTAGAGCGAGTAGTACTTCCAGAGATGGAAGCAACCTTTCGTTCATTACGTTCGTCTCTATTTCACCACAGACATGGGGAACACGGCTGATCACTGAAAGGTATACGCTAAGGGAAAAATAGAACTGTATTTATACTTTGATGCAATTAAGGAACTTGCAATGTTTATATTAGTTATCTTTCTCTTTCTGCTTCGTACATAAGACTTGCCATTGCATCACATGATCTGTGTATAATCTTTACAGCCAGCCTTGCCCTCAGTATTTTGTATCATGCCGCCTGTATCTTATACCATCTTAGCTTAGGTTTACTGCATTTTATTTTATTGTCGCATTTTTACTGCTTTCCTTTACTTTATCGCAACTTTATGTACTTGTACACAAATACTTTTATTAAATTGAAAAACCTGGTCGCATGTATCATAAACATAATGCAATAACCTCAAACAGTCCCTGTGTTCGACCTCGGATCACACCGAGAAACTTGTGGTGGAATTATACTTGGTTCGTAAGGAAACTTGTGACAACGCACAACATACTACAAGAGCATCCATTAATAACGGATATCTAGAAGTAGTATTGCATGAATTGAGTCAAGTCAGGTCATTAGTGCACATCAATGGACTTGTATCTCGTGTGTGCATCACTGTATAGCTCAATCCTTTGTCCAACAATGGGTGGAAGAGCTGACTCCCTCGAGATCTAACTCCAATCGAAGGCTTCGGTCGTCACTTGGAATGGATGAAGGAGGTGAAGAACTCTTAAGCGTCTTCTCACGCATTTTTTCTGGATTGCGGGGAAAGTCCCCGGTTCACAAGGATCCTCCTAGGATGATCTGAATTGCAGCTCATCGACTTTTATTTATAGAACTTGGGTCACCGACAACATTAATTGGACTGCTCTGAGTCTGACGTTCGACGCGTTAGTCCTTTCTAAACCTCTGCCACTAATGGCGTGGTAGGTGAAATGTCAACATCATTTTTTGGATTTTCTCGAGCTAGATGCGTTGATGCATTCATTCCACCTACCTTGCGTTGAACCCATTAGTTTGCATTGTCTCACAACCGCAATCATTCAATGAGCACATTCGCTTAATGCCACAACTCTACATGATGACCACAATTTCTTGACGAGTGCAACTCCCATGCGATGGACGCATACGACTGATTACCGCAACATCCATGCATTGATCGATGCGTTCGACTTTGCGATGGAGTGTTTCTTTACATGCGGTCATTTATGCGGTAGTCTGGTTTCTGAGTTTGCGTTCATTCCCTGGATTAGCTACAAAAATAGAACATTGAATGCATAATTAACGTAAAATAATGGGTTAACTGAGATTCGTCATGCTGATCGACACAGACTCATATTCTCATGAATTCCTATCATGATTGACGCATATTCTACCTAACAACCTTCATAATTCTAAGTAAAAGGCCTAAGATGACATGCATTTCTGCATGTCATCACTCCCTTAAGGGCTAATTTCGGGTCTTGAACATAGTTGCCATACCCTCTCCTAGCCTGAGGGGACTTAGTCATAGTAGGACTATGACTTATTGTTCATTAGAGGAATCAGTGGTACTTAAGGAGTTAGATTTAAATACACGGGGAAAAACGGTGAATTGACCCAATTGTACTTACGAGGGATTTGTAAAGGGTCATCGTACTGTTGATTGGTCATATGGACACAAAAATATTTTTGTAATGCGAAGAGTGCAGTTGTCGATCTTTAGTGGAGTGACCAACAGTTAATGGATGGTGGATCTCGTGATTAAAGAGTTCAATCAGTTATTCATGTACCGTTGGAGATTCAAGCTACAGGTCCATAGCTCAATGGTTCAAGTTGAAAATTAGATTTTGGGTTAATTTGAAGTGTTCAAATCAACAAGAGAAAATTCAATTATATGTGATATAAATGATATGATGTATATCATACATTAATTGGAGGAACTAATATAAATATGATTTATATTAAATAGCGTAAAATAGAAAAATAACTATGGTTTATATGTTACATGTGATGAAATATTAAAACTACAGGTTATAGATATAGTATGATAAGTTGGTTATTATATTTATTTATAACATATTAATTATTCTTTTTCTCTAATAATCGAATTGAGTGGGAGGTTATTGGAAGTTTTGTGGTAATTGTGAGATAAAAAGGAAAATGGTTTTCCAAATCATGTGGTTGATTTTTCACTCGGATTAATCTCACAAAAAGGCTATCAAGTAAAGAGTTTTACTAAACGATAGCATGGAGAGCATACACGATCGAGCTACAAATTTACTATATGATAGTTACTCGCTTAATTGTTGCTACACGATCGAGTAGAATAGTATATACGATAGGCTTCCATTTACTAAACAATCGAGTATTTCGTCTATATGATAGACAATCTTCATCTCCCACTTACTCGATCGTCTACTTGATCCTCTACCTTCTGCTTTCCTCAATCCAAAATCATACAGAGCCTATAACTCCTGGATTCTCACATTGAGAATACCAGGGTAACCATTGTGTTGGGGTTCTAATTCCATTCGAGGATCGAGTTGGACTCGATTGGGATCGAGGTTCAATTCAGACGTTCGTTGAGATCAAGTTCTGATCGTTGCGTTCGAGTTCGTACTGACGATCGAGGGATACTTGAAGAAGAGTTCTTCAAAGGTTTGTATACTCTATCCCTGTTTGTTCCTTTAATAAGTCGCATGTTGTAATTTCTAATTATGAATAATCATTTCCGTGTAAGACAGTAATTGTTTGTGTTCATTCTCAATGGGATTTAGAACGATCAGCTTTCGCTCACATGGATGTTTGTTTAGATTTTGTTCAGGTTTATAATAGAGTTTAGTAAGATTGCTCAGCCTATGACCTCTTTTCTTCACAAGGATGTGGCCTTTGATTTTAATGATGAATGCATGAAAAGCTTTGATGTGCTGAAAAATGCCTTGTCGTGTACTCCGGTTATTCAGGCTCCTCATCGGGATCTTCCCTTCGAGATCATATGCGACGCAAGTGACCATGTTGTAGGAGCGATTTTGGAGATGAATGTTAATAAGAAACATCACGTGATTTACTACGCTTCGAAGACCCTCAACCTGACTCAGTGTAGCTACACTGCGATAGAAAATGAGTTTTTAGCTGTTATTTTTGCTCTTGAGAAATTTCTCTCTTATATTATTGGATTTGAAGTAGTTTTTTTCTGATCATGCAGCTTTGCACTATCTGATGTCCACGAAGGAGTCGAAGCCCAAATTGTTAAGGTGGGTTCTTGATAACGGGTAGAAATGCACGTTATTACAGCGCAAATAAGTAAAACAATGAGGGAATGCGACAATAAAAATATACAAAATCATGTCCAAAAGCGGTAAACTGTGAATATTGCGATCGCATGCGCCCATCGCATAAAAGTAGCTAATTTACTTATTTTGTGCAGGAAAAATGCGTTGGCGCAAGTAAAATTGTGATCCAAGGAATTCGACATCTGCACACATTGAAAGATTGTGACCACAAAGTCATGCGATTGTATGCGCTCGCCAGAAGTTGCTCAAGAAAGTGGTCGCATAAAGAAGGCGCATCAAGGTGAAAGCATAATAAATCATGATGGGACGGAAAGCTGATGACGTTCGAATCCGAATTTAGTTGACAAGCCGTTAACAACACACTATAGCAAGTACACTCAACTTTTTGGTGACCATTAATCGGCGCATCAGAGCAGGAGATTTAATGACCGCCCATCCTTGCAATCATTAAAAAGAAAAATTTCTTCGCCTTGAGCTCTATAAATACCGGAGGCCACCATTGTAAAAGGGTTAACAAGTTAGATCATATACAACATAGATTCCAGTTAGTCTGTAGTTATTCTTATACTTAGAAGGTGGAGGCTAGCGAAGAGAAGAAGACGCCGAGAGGACATTTCTGGATAGCTCAAAAGACTGTCGAGAAGCGCTATAAAAGGAGAGAGAGTCGACACTTGCGAAAGCAAGAATATTCTTCTGGGCAGAGTTGGAGTGAAAAGATAGTGTAAAAGCCACGGGAAGCAAGACATTACTAATGGGCTTCTTATCCTTACTTTTCATTGTTGTTTTGTATTCTGCACTTTATTTATACAAAATGGAATTCTCATCTCAAAATCTTTTCAATCTCTCCACATTTTGCATGAGTAGCTAAATTTCCAAATGGGTTGAGAAGTACTTAGCTAGCATGACCTAAGATCTTCACTTTATACAATCATCTTGTCTTATGTATGCGTCATTCACCCTTTAGAAATACTTGAGAGAATAGTCTAAAGAAAGAATCTAGACTTGAGAGAGTCAAATTAGAATCTAGGCTTGAGAGAGTCAGATTATAACCGTATAAGCAAGAGATAGAAACTTAGACATAAGTTCTGTTTGCTATTACGCATCACGCATCACATGTATGATTCATTCATCATCGCATAGACAAGAATAAAGGCTTAGACATAATTCCTATCGACATTATCGTATACATCACATGCGTCCTAGAAATAGGAACTATGGCATTTGCATTGAGAGATGACATGCTATTGTGTGTGTGTAGCATGATCGCATAACTTGAACGCAATCTTAGGAAGTGTTAGCTAAATCCCTTCTCAACCCGTTCATCGCATACTCATTGTAGTTCTCGATTTCATCAACTCTTTACTCGAACCCGTCGCATAGGATTTATACTTAAAAAAAATAACAACCAACTTATTTGTTTTTCCCACCACAAAGGAATCAATTTTACTGTCGCATAGTAACTCAGTAGTCCCCGTGTTCAACCTTGGACTTACCAGGAAACCTAGTGAGATTTATACTAGGGTTTTACTAGGAAAACTTGCATGTGCAACGCATAATTCATCACCGCAATATCATACCATTATTTCTTCACATTTACAATGCATCAAGTTTTTGGCGTCGTTGCTGGGGACTACGACAGTACATATTGCGGTTACAGTAACCTTTTGATTTTCTTTACTGCTTTCGACCTCTGTGCACTAAAATTCCTTTGGTTAGGGAAGAAGCAGGTGTCGTATGAGCGAAGGACACTTTTCTAAGCCCAACTACGACCTAGAGATTGAAAGAACGCTCTGAAGAAGACGAAGAAACAACGACTGATAACAACAAGAGAAAATCCCAATATGGCAGAACAACCGGAAGACAGAGGAGCAAACGCAACAATATCATGGCAAACCTCATTCTCCTGGCGAACGACCGCAATAGACCCATCTGGGACTATGCGTGGCCCAACCTATATGATTCTCCCCAGGAATCATAAGGCCCACTCTGGACAGATCGAGGTTTGAGATGAAGCCGGTTATGTTGTAGATGATTCAGACGGTCGGACAGTTTGGTGGAAGGCGTGGCAAGGATCCGCACACACCTCTCCAGAGTTTCATTGAAATCTTTAACACTTTTGTGTTCCCAAACATCTCAACTGAAGAAGTTCTACTAACATTGTTCCCATTTTCACTGTGCGACCAAGCAAGGGAATGGGCCTATTCTCTCAATCCAGGAGATAACTTTGTGGGAACAAGTAGTAGAAAAGTTCATGAAGAAATACTTCCCCCTACCAAGAATGCAAGAAGGAGGAAGTTGATTACAAATTTTAAACAGGAAATTGACGAATCACTCAGCGATGTCTAGGCAAGGTTTGAAAGGTTGGTGCAAGATTGTCCATACAATAGCTTACTTGACTGTCTCCAAATGGAGATATTTTATCACGGTTTAAACCCTGCATCACAAACAGCTGCCAATGCGGCAAAAGCTGGTGGTCTGCTTGACAAAACGTATGATGAGGCTAAAAATATTCTTGATTGCATATCAAAGAATCATGAAGATTGGAGGGAAAGCGATCAACGACTTAAAATTCGAGAAGGTGACGTAAACAATGGAGCCATCGTATCTTTACAGAATCAAATGAATGTGATGATGAATCTAATACAGGGAATGCAATCAACAGCCCTGGCACACAAAGAGGGCAGGTCAACGCAATCGAGCAGACAAGCACAAGTTGTGCTACTTGTGGAGATTCATATCCAATGGAAGAATGTCTGAGGAACCCGCAATCAGTATACTTCATAAAGAACAATCCTTTCTCTAACACATAAAACCTCGGGCGGAGAAACCACCCAAATTTTGCGTGGAAAAATACTCAACTACAAAATTACAAACTATGGTGCAAAAGGAAAGGCCACAAGGATTTTTCCCACGAACAAATGGTCAACCACAACATCAAGCTTGCAACTCGCAAGCGCTGCCATCTTCTTCCCTGGAGAGCCTATTAAAGTAGTACATAGAAAAGAACGAGACAGTGCTCTAGTGTCAGGCGACTTCAATCTGCAATCTTGAAATCCAAATAGGACAAATTGTGAGCAAGCTAAAAAATAGACCGCAAGGGGCACTGTTGAGTTCAACTGAGCTCCCCTGCAACCTGGAGAATACAGGAAAGAAGCAATGTCAAGTCGTGACCTTGCGAAGTGGAAAGACAATAGCGGAAGAGAAGACGGAGCCAAGTAGGACTAATCCAGTTGCGATGGAATCCAAGACCCCGTTGACACAGGATGAACCAGAAGAAAATGTGACGATGGAACAAGAAGTTGCGTCCACTTCTGAACCTATAGAATAGGGAACCGTGTAGGTATAACTGCCACCATTCCCACAAAGACTTAAGAATAAGAAAAATGATGAAGTGCAGTACCATCGCTTTATAGACATGTTAAAATAATTGCATATCAACATCTCGTTCATGGAAGCGATAGAATAAATGCCAAAATATGCTAAGTTTTTGAAGGACATGGTGACAAAGAAAAGGAGCACAGGAAAGTTTGCAATGGTGGTATTAACGCAAAAGTTAAACACCATAATTCCACCGAAGATGCGCAACCCTGGAAGTTTCACAATACCCAGCTCAATTGGTGGGATATATATCAGTCAAGCACTTTGCGACCTTGGGGCCAGTATAAATTTAATGTCCCTGTCAATTTTCAAACAATTAAATGTGGGGCAACTGATGCCCACGACGGTGACTCTCCAGCTGGCGAACAGGTCCCTTGTTCACCCGGAGGAAAAGTTGAAGGATGTCCTGGTCTCAATTGATAAATTCATTCTACTGGTAGACTTCATCATTCTTGACTACGAAGCGGACAAAGATGTACCCATCATATTGGGACGACCATTTTTATCTACTGGTCACGCTTAAATTGATGTGTACAAGGGGGAGATCACGTTGAGTGTAAATGGGAATAAGCTCAGGTTTGACATCATTAAAGCCATGAAGTATTCGGAAGATGAAGACCTATCCGATTCTGACAATGAACCCAGTTGTGATGAAGAAGAGAAGTCCGAAGAAGAAGATGAAAGAGAGGATGCGATCGCATCAATAGTAACCTGCAATGTGATCATGGAAACGACAAACAAAGAAGAAAAGTGAATTTGAATGGAGAGAAAAGCACAAAAACCATCCTTGGAACAACCACTTACCATGGAATTAAAGACTATGCCAAGTCATCTAAAGTATGTTTTCCTGGGGCAAAATGAAACTTTGCCAGTGATAATTTCCTCTGCACTATGATAATGGACAGAAATGCACGTTATTACAACACAAAGATATAAAACAATGTAGGATTACGACGGTAAAAATATGTAAAATCATGTCCAAAAGCATTAAGTTGAGAACATTGTGATTGCATGTGTCCATCACATTAAAGCAACTAATTTACATATTTTGTGCATGAAAACGCATTGGTGCAAGGCAGAATTGCGATCCAAGGAATTCAGCGTCCGAGCGCATTAAAAGATTGTGACCGCAAGGCTATACTATCATATGCGTTCGTGAAGATCTGCTCAAGAAGGTGGTCACATAGAGACGACGCATCAAGGTGAAAGCTTAATTAAATTATGATGGAACGATGAAAAAGCTGATGACGATTGAATCTGAATTTAGTTGACAAGCCATTAACGACACACTATAGCAAGTACACTCAACTTTTCGGTGACAATTAATCGGCGCATCTGACAAAGATTTAATGACATCCCATCAGTGCAATCATTTGAGAAAAAAGCTTCTTCACCTTGATCTCTATAAATGTCGAAGGCCACCATCAAGAAAGAAGCTTAGCAATATAGAGAGTTCACTATACAGAAGATAGTTAGTCGTTATTCATAGTTTTCTTACACTTAGAAGGCAGAGGCGAGTGAAGAGAGAAGACGTTGGAGGATCATTCCTGATCAACTCAAGAGAGTGTCGGAAAGCGTTGAAAACGGAGAGAGGGTCGACTCTTGCGAAAGCAAGAATATTCTTTTGGGCAGAGTAGAGAAAAACGCAGTGTAAAAGCCTTGGGAAGCAAGAAATTGCTACCAGGCTCCCTATCTTTACTTCCCATTATCATTTTGTATTTTGATTTCATTTATAGAATGGAACTTGCATCTCTACATCTGTTCACTCTCTTTACATTACGTATGAGTAACTAAACTTCCGAATGGGTTGAGAAGTACTTAGCTAGCATGACCTGAGATCTTCATTGTATGCGATCATCTTGTCTTATGTATACGTCCATCACCCCTTTAGAACTACTCGAGAGAGAGTCTAAAGAAAGAACCTAGACTTGAGAGAGTTAGGTTAGAATCTAGGCTTGAGAAAGTTAGATTAGAACTGCATAAGCAAGAGATAGAGACTTAGAGATAAGCTCTGTTTGCTAATATGCATCGCAAGCACCCTAGAAATAGGTTATGGTAGTATGCGGTCGCCTTGTGTATGTGTGTGACATTCATCATCGCGTAGACAAGAATAGAGGCTTAGATGTAAGTCCTATAAACATCATCGCATACATCACATGCGTCCTAAAACTAGGAGCTATAGCCTTTGCATTGAAAGATGACCTGCTATTGTATGTGTGTAGCATGATCGTATAATGTGAACGAAATCTTAGGAAGTACTAGCTAAATCCCTTCTCAACCCGTTCCCCCCACATAGTCATTGTAACTTTCATTGTTATTAACTATTTTCTCAATTCCGCCACATAGAATCTATATCTTAAACAAACATACCAATCAACTCATTCTTTTATTTCTCACCGCAAAGAGATCTGAAATCACTGCCGCATACTATGTCCATAGTCCCTGTGTTTGACCCTGGGCTTACCAGGAAACCTAGTAGGATTTATACTAGGATTTTGCTAGGAAAACTTGCATGCACAACACATACACCACCATCACAATATACACCATTATTTCATCATATTCACAATGCATCACGCTACAAGAAGAATAAGAAAATATGTTGCTTAGCATCCTGAAGAAGTACATAAAAGCAATAAGGTGGATGCTAGCAGACATAAGAGGAATCAGCCCAGTATACTGCATGCACATGATACGTCTCGAAGAAAACCGAAAAGGGTTTATCGAACCTCAACGCAGACTGAACCCAGTGATGAAGGAGGTTGTGAAAAAAAAAAGATAATTAAATGGTTGGACGTAGGCATTATATACCCAATTGTCGATTAGAATGTGGGTCAGCCAGTGCAATGCGTTCCCAAGAAAGGAGGGAGTACAGTGTCCCAAACGCAAACAATGAATTAATACCAATGAGGACCATCACTGGTTGGCGAATTTGCATGACTACTGCAAACTCAATGCAGCGACGAAGAAGGACCATTTCCCCTTGCCTTTTATTGACCGATGCTAGACCGCCTAGCAGGAAATGATTATTTTGTTTTCTGGATGGTATGCGGGCTATAACCAAATAATGATCACTCCTAAAGACCAAGAGAAAACCACGTTCACGCTGCTCATACGGAACGTTTGCTTTTTCGCTGCATACCGTTCAGATTATGCAAATGCACCGAGCACGTTCAAGAGGTGCATGATGGCCATTTTCTCGAGGATTCAGTGGAAATTTTATGGATGATTTCTTTGTGTTTACGGGCAAAGGTATGAATCTGTCTGAACAATTTGGAGAAGTATTGAGGAGATGTGAAGAGATGAATCTTGTGCTGAACTGGGAGAAATGCCACTTTATGTGAATGAAGTATTATGCTTGGCACAAAGTTTCCAAGGAAGGGCTATAGGTGGATAAGGCGAAGATTGAGGCCATTGAAAAGCTTCCACCTCTAGCAAGTGAAGGCTGTCAGGAGTTTCCTGGGACTGCAGGATTTACCCATCGTTTTGTGAAGGACTTTTCGAAGATTGCTCGACCATTGAGAACATTGTTGGAGGCCGATAGAACGTTTGACTTTGATTTACAATGCCTCAGCGGATTCAAAATACTAAAGAATGCATTAATAACCGCACCTCTATTGATCGCACCTGATTGGACAAAGCCATTTGAGCTAATGTGTGATGCTAGCAGTTATGCGATGGAGGCAGTACTAGCATAAAAGAAAAAAAACAATGCTACACCCGATCGCATATGCGAGTAGAAGATTGAACCTACCCAAGAAAATTACACTACCATTGAAAAGGAACTTCTTGCGGTGATCTTTGCGCTGGAAAAATTTAGAGCTTACTTTCTGGGATCCAAAGTGATCGTTCGCATCAACAACTCAACAATCAAATATTTAATGACCAAGAAAGATGTGAAGCTGAGGTTAATTCGATGGGTTCTCCTCCTTCAAGAATTCATCATGGAAATCATTGACCACGAGGGGATGGAGAACCAGGTTACAGACCACCTATCAAGATTAGAGATTCTGGAAGAAGACCGCAACCATTCGGAGGTGAACACATCCTTTCCAGATGAGCAGCTGTTCAAAATTGAAGAATTACCATGGTATGCAGATGACGTCAACTATCTGGTCTGTGAACAATTTCCAGAAAATTACACAGCCCACCGAAATAGGCAGCTTATGCACGAGTGTAAATCCTATTATTGGGACGAAACAAATCTTTACAAGAGGGGGTCAGACCAGATCTTGCATCTATGTGTGCCAGAAACTTTTTATCGATGCATACTGTCCCAATGCCATGACTTACCATATGGTGGACATTTTGGAGGTCAACGCACAGCCGCAAAAGTGTTGCAAAATGGATATTTTTGGCCTACTCTATTCAAGGATGCACGAGACTATTCTATGAGATGCGACAGGTGCCAACGCACAGGAAACATTTCATGGAAGAACGCGATGCCAATGAATATTATATTAGAATTAGAACTCTTCGACGTGTGGGGCATAGATTTCATGGGACCATTTCCACCATCAAATGGTCACAAGTGCATTCTACTGGCCGTCGATTATGTTTCCAAATGGCTTGAAGCAGTATCATGTATCGCAAGCGATGCAACGATAGTCTCCAAATTCTTAAGAAGAAATATCTTCACTCGTTTTGGCACCCCATGTGCCATAATAAGTGATGAAGGTTCCCACTTTGTCAATAACGTCATCAAAAAATTGCTGCTCAAGTATAATATCCTCCATAAGGTCGCCACCGCATACCATCTACAGACAAACGGCCAAGTTGAGGTGTCCAATAGGGAAATCAAGCTGATCCTAGAGAAGGTGGTGAATCCTTCACGCATAGATTGGGCCATGAAGCTAGAGAAGTTGTCCAATAGGGCATACAGGACCGCCTATAAAACTCCTATAGGCATGTCCCCGTATGCGCTCGTGTTTGGGAAGGCATGCCACTTACCGCTAGAATTGAAGCACAGAGCATTGTGGGCGATGAAGAAGCTCAATCTTGATTTGAAGACTGCAGGGGAGGCAAGAAAACTTCAGTTGCTCGAGCTAGACGAATGGAGAATTCAAACATATGAAAATGCCAAAATCTACAAGGAACGCACAAAACGTTGGTATGATAAACGACTATGTGAAAAGAATCTCAAGGTTGGACAGAAGGTCTTGTTATACAATTCTCGGCTACGACTTTTTCCCCAAAAGTTAAAGTCATGTTGGTTTGGACCATTTATAATCAAAGAAGTATTCCCGCACGGTGCGATCGAATTAACCAATTAAGAAGGGACCAACGCATTCAAGGTCATCAGGCAAAGAGTCAATTTGTATCACGGAGGAGACTTACATCGCGAGAAAACCTCCGTGGGCCTAAGTGTTGGATTTTATGTCCTAAAACTCGTAGTTTGTAAATTAATAAATATATTATGTTTTTTTTTCGATAAATTTGTTATTGCAATTGTAATATTGAATCCAATAAACTAAGGTCCTGAGGCTATTTAATGTAGTTTGAACTTTATGTAGTGACATAAAAGTGGATCAAGTTCAAATATATAGCCAAAATGGTCTATAGTATATGAATAAGGTTGGGCGCCTTATTCTGGGGACACTATGGACTGTCTCTTATACACATCTAGATGTGTATAAGAGACAGCCTTAAACCAATTGTTCATTAGAGGATTAATGGAACTTAAGGAACAAGATGTAGTCTTGGGGGTAAAACGGTTTTTATGACCCAGCCGAGATTACGAACAACCTGTGAAGCTGTCTCTTATACACATCTAGATGTGTATAAGTCTTTAGTACTGAATCCAGGTCTTGAACAAGGGGTCCCATCCTCTCCTTGGCCCGAGAGGGATTCGGTTTATAGGTTAGACCTTAAACCAATTGTTCATTAGAGGATTAATGGAACTTAAGGAACAAGATGTAGTCTTGGGGGTAAAACGGTTTTTATGACCCAGCCGAGATTACGAACAACCTGTGAAGGATTAACTTACTAATCATGATTATATCAAATGGACACAAATATATCTATAGTGAGGGGAGTGCAACTATGGGACTTTAGTGGAATGACCTGTTAGTTAACGAATATTGATTAGCTCCGTCTAAAGAGGTTAGCTAGCTAATCTCGGATCGTTGGAGCCCATGATCTATAGGTCCATTAGGTTCCCCTACTAGCTCATATGGAATAAACTTAGAACAATATGATAGAATAATTCGAATTGTTCGAATTATGTAGAGAGAGAGAAACCGACAAATATATGTGATATAGTGGTCGGGTTTTTCAACTTAGAGATACAGCTTTAATATTTAAATATCAAGAATATGAAAATGTCCATATTTGGAAGCTCGGACATGAAGGAAATGGTCAAAGATGTCAAAAGTCAAAGAGTTGACTTTTGACTTTGAAAAATCAAACTTTGACCGACCTTATATTCAAATTTGATTTGAATTTCAAGAAAATGAATGCGGATTCATGTTCAGGAGGTCAAAATTAGTCAACATGGGAAAAATCATAAAAAGTCAAAATGTTAACTTTTTGGTCAAAGTTTGACTTTGACCAAATGACTATTTTGCCCTTTGACTATAGTTAGTGGAAAAATCCAAACTTTTGTTGGATAATTCCATTAACAAAATAGTGGGCTAGTTGTTGGCTTATAGTGGAGACATTAAGCCCACTAAGATAGTGGAATATAGATGTTGGGTTTTTTATGCATTTAGTTCATGCAATTATTGCATGGATTTTTCTATAAATTGGGCTTTCATTTTGAATGAAAAGAGTTTTTGTAATTTTGAAAATTGGTTTTCATATTTGGGCTGGAAAAATCACAACTTTGAAAAAAAGAGAAAAACCCAAACCTACCCAAATTCCATTTTATTTTCCATCTCTTTTCTCTCTCGCGGTTTTCTTCATCCACCAGGTCCCACAACTCGATTCTAAGTCCAGAGAATAGTAGGTCAACTCTAGTGGTGGTCCGAAAGAGTTCGGGTCGAGATTCAACGAGGAAAAACGATTTTCGGGAGCTTTAAAGGTAGTATCCTACACTTTTAATTCACTGTTTTTTCCTTCATGATGCATGCTTATTTCCTTTAATTTAAGAGCAATTAGAGTGTAATTAGATCCTAATTCCACTGCGTATTTCTCGTGTTCCATCACTAAGGAATTCCTGACTAAAGAAGAAATGAGCAGTCGCTGCGCTATTGTGCGACTCAAACTCATCAGGGACGCATTTATTGAAGTATCCTTTTGATATCTTCATTTCATGAACTTTTTCTACCCTTTTTGTACAAACACTACTCTTTAAAAATTATCAACTCTGTCTTTCATAATTTTGACCCTCTTGATTTTTTAGCAACGATCGTAGCAAACAATTGTGGTGGAGCTACACGATAACCGAAAAATGCGACCAGTTCATTCAGACCATCGCAATCGAGGAATCAACCAGCCACAAAGAAGGTTGCGATCATAGATGATGTGGGCAATAGAGCAAATTTGGGGGTTGTATCTTTCTTTGACCTCTTATTCCAAATTTTGCACTCTTGCATCTCATTTTAACATTGCTAATTTTATCATCGCATCCTCTTTAGTTTGGCACAATCATTGAATGCTGATTACTTTAGTTAGTCACCGCATTTTTTTCGTACCAATTATGATTTCAATGATGAAACTCATACCTCTATTTCTCATCGCATGTACTAGAATCAACTTAATTTCAAGACGGTTAATTCATGAAACATTTCTAGAAGTTAGTGGTCCACCAGCTTTCTTTCAAAATGATTTTTACGAAACTTCCTAAGACCATCGCATGAGTCATTTCAGTTTATCAGCAATGGGGACATTGCTATGTATAAATTTGGGGGTGCCAGTATTTATTATTTTCAACTTTGCTACTTTTAGAAATTTGAAAAAAAAAATCATAACGTTGAGATCGGATCCTACTCGTAGTTGGATGTCCGCATAACACCCGTGGGGACAAGCCAAAATGAAGGTAGGAATCGTGATCAACGCATAAATAAAGTGATCGCAACTCTGCTGCCAAATGGTCATGAGTTTAGACTGAGAAAGAGCACCTTACTCGTAGTTGGATGCTCGCATGGCACCAGTGGGGGCAAGCCAAAACGAAGGCAAGGCACTTGGATTGGCGCAAGGTCACACAAAGAATATCTAAACTACACAAGGATAAAAATCATTTGGAAACACCCCATTTGGATAAAGTGTTGAAATAAATCATGCGATGTCCTGGAAACAAGTAAAGTCTTTTTAAAGGTTAAACTTGCGGTCCCTAAGTATTAGAAATATTTTAGGAAGAGACTAGGATAGAGATTAAGAAGATTTTGGTTCATAAGATTTGAATAAGGCACCTCGAGAAATCTAGGTAAGAAGGAGGCGGCTGACTCTCTAAAGAAAATCTTTAGTTTATGCTTGAAGACAAGCATTGTTTTAAATTTGGGGGTGTGATAACGGGTAGAAATGCATGTTATTAAAGCGTAAATAAGTAAAACAATGAGGAAATGCGACAGTAAAAATATACAAAATCATGTCCAAAAGCAGTAAACTGAGAATATTGTGATCGCATGTGCCTATCACATAAAAGCAGCTAATTTACTTATTTTGTGCAGAAAAAATGCATTGGCGCAAGTAAAATTTCAATCCAAGGAATTCGGCATCCGCGCGCATTGAAAGATTGCGACCGCAAAGTCATGCGATCATATGCGCTCGCCAGAAGTTGCTCAAAAAGGTGGCCGCATAAAGACGATGCATCAAGGTGAAAGCATAATAAATCATGATGAGATGGAAAGCTGATGACAGTCGAATCCGAATTTAGTTGACAAGCTGTTAATGACACAATGTAGAAAGTACACTCAACTTTTTGGTAACCATTAATCAGCGCATCAGAGCAGGAGATTTAATGACCGCCCATCATTGCAATCATTAGAAAGAAAAGTTTCTTCACCTTGAGCTCTATAAATAAAGGAGGCAACCATTGTAAAAAGGTTAACAAGTTAGATCATATACAAAATAGATAGTCGTTAGTCTGTAATTATTGTTATACTTAGAAGGTGGAGGCGAGCAAAAAGAAGAAGATGTTGAAAGGACATTCCTGGTCAGCTCAAAAGACTGCCGGGAAGCACTATAAAAGGAGAAGGGCCGACACTTGCGAAAGGAAGGATATTCTTCAGGGCAAAGTTGGAGTGAAAAGACAGTGTAAAAGCCACAGGAAGCAAGACATTGCTACCGGGTTTCTTATCCCTACTTTTCATTGTTATTTTGTATTCTGCACTTTATTTATAGAAAATGGAATTCTCATCTCAACATCTATTCAATCTCTCCACATTTTGCATGAGTAGCTAAATTTCCAAATGGGTTGAGAAGTACTTAGCTATCATGACCTAAGATCTTCACATTATGCGATCATCTTATCGTATGTATGCGTCATTCACCCTTTGGAGATACTTGAGAGAGTAGTCTAAAGAAAGAACCTAGACTTGAGAGAGTCAGATTAGAATCTAGGCTTGAGAGAGTTAGATTAGAACCGCATAAGCAAGAGATAGAAACTTAGACATAAGTTCTGTTTGCTATTACGCATCGCATGCACCCTAGAAATAGGATATTATAGTATGCGGTCACCTTGTATATGTGTGCATCATTCATCATCGCATAGACAAGAATAGAGGCTTAGACATAAGTCATATCGACATTATCATATACATCGCATGCGTCCTAGAAATATGAACTATGGCATTTGCATTGAGAGATGACATGTTGTTGTGTGTGTATAGCATGATCGCATAACTTGAACGCAATCTTAGGAAGTGTTAGCTAAATCCTTTCTCAACCCATTCATCGCATACTCATTGTAATTCTCGCTTTCATCAACTCTTTACTTGAATCTGTCACATAGGATTTATACTTAAACAAAACACCAACCAACTTATTTTTTTTTGCCACCACAAAGGAATCAATTTTACTGTCACATAGTAACTCAGTAGTCCCTGTGTTCGACCCTAGACTTACCAGGAAACATAGTGATATTTATACTTGGGTTTTACTAGGAAAACTTGCATGTGCAACGCATAACTCATCACTACAATGATTAAAGCGTACAAACTATCCCAAGAAAATAATTTAGCCTCTAAAAGGCATAATTTAAACTACAATGATTAAAATAAGTAAGAATCAGGGCTAACTATACTAATAATTCCTTAGAAATTTGACTCAATCACTCAAAAACTGAACAAAACTCTTAAGTTCCTCTTTATTCAGTCTTAATCTCGATTGTATGGTGGCTGCCTCAAAGCTAACCTGAGGGTCCTATTTATAAAATCCTCGCAGCGTCATGACGCTGGAGTCAAGCATTGCGACGCTGTGTTGCACTGCGGACCTGATAATGGGCAGAAATGCTCGTCATTACAACACAAAGATGTAAAACAATGTGGGTATGCGACGTAAAAATATACAAAATCATGTCCAAAAGCGTTAAACTAAGAATACTGCGATCGCATGCGCCCATCGCATAAAAGTAGCTAATTTACTTATTTCGTGCAGGAAAAATGCGTTAGCGTAAAGAAAATTGCGATCCAAGGAACTGGGCCACTGCGTGCATTAAAAGATTACGACCGCAAAGCCATGCGATCGTATGTGCTCACGAGAATTTGCTCAAGAAGGTGACTGCATAAAGATGGTGCATCAAGGTGAAAGCATAATAAATCATGATGGGATGGAAAGCTGATGACGGTCGAATTTGAATTTAGTTGACAAGTCGTTAACAACACATTGTAGCAAGTACATTCAACTTTTTGGTGACTATTAATCGGAACATCAGACAAAAGATTTAATGACCTCCCATCATTGCAATCATTAGAAAGAAAAGCTTCTTCACCTTGAGCTCTATAAATACTGAAGGCCACCATCGTTAAAGGAGTTCGACACAGCTCGCCACACATAGAAGATAGATCATATACAAATAGATAGCCGTTAGTCCATAGTTGTTCTTACACTTAGGAGGCAGAGGCGAGCAAAGAGAAAAAGACGCCCAGAGATCATTCTTGGGTAGCTCGAAAGATTACCGGGAAGCGCTGTAAAAGGATAGAGGGCCGATACTTGGAAAAGCAAGGAAATTCTTCTGGACAGAGTAGAGTAAAAAGACAGTGTAAAAGCCTCGGGAAGCAAGACACTGCTACCGGGATTCTTATCTCTACTTTCCATTGTTGTTTTGTATTTTGACTTTATTTATAAAATGGAATTCTCAACATCTGTTCAATCTCTTCACATTTCGCATGAGTATCTAAATTTCCGAATGGTTGAGAGGTACTTAGCTAGCATGACCTAAGATCTTCACTTTATGTGATCATCTTGTCTTATGTATGCGTCCTTCACCCTTTAGAGATACTTGAGAGAGTAGTCTAAAGAAAGAACCTAGACTTAAGAGAGTCAGGTTAAAATCTAGGCTTTAGAGAGTCAAATTAGAACTGCATAAGCAAGAGATAGAAACTTAGAGATAAGTGTCATTTGCTATTATGCATCGCATGCACCCTAGAAGTAGGTTATGATAATATGCGGTTACCTTGTGTATGTGTGTATCATTCATCACTGCATAGACAAGAATAGAGGCTTAGACATAAGTCCCATCGACATTATCGCATACATCGTATGCGTACTAGAAATAGGAACTATGACATTTGCATTGAGAGAAGACATGTTGTTCTATGTGTGTAGCATGATAAGATAACTTGAACGCAATCTTAGGAACTGTTAGCTAAATCCCTTCTCAACCCGTTCATCGCATACTCATTGTATTCTCGATTTCATCCACTTTTTACTCGAATCCATCGCATAGAATTTATACTGAAACAAAATACCAACCAACTTATTTGTTTTTGCCACTAGAAAGGGGTCAAAATTTACTGCCGCATAGTATCTCAGTAGTCCTTGTGTTCGACCCTGGACTTACCAGGAAACCTAGTGAGATTTATACTTGGGTTTTACTAGGAAAACTTGCATGTGAAACGCATAATTCATCATCGCAATATCATACCATTATTTCGTCACAGTTACAACGCATCAAGTTTTTGGCGGCGTTGTAGGGGGCTACGGTAGTACATATTGTGCTAACAGTAACTTTTTTATTTTCTTTGTAGCTTTCGATCTCTGTACACTGCCTCTCCTTTGGTAAGGGAAGAAGTGGGTGTCATATAAGCGAAGGACACATTCTGAGCCCAAGTATGACCCAGAGATTGAAAGAATGTTCAGAAGAAGACGAAAAAACAACCGCTGATAATAACAAGAGAGAAATCCCAACATGGCGGAAACCGGAAGATAGGGCAGCAAACGTGAACAATATCATGGCAAACCCCATTCTCCTGGCGAATGACCGCAATAGACCCATCCAAAACTATGTGTCGCCCAACCTCTATTATTTCTCCCCAGAAATCATGAGGCCAGCTCTTGACAGATCGAGGTTTGAGATGAATTCGGTTATGTTGCAGATGATTCAGACGACCGAAAAGTTTGGTGGAAGGCGTGTGTTTCCAAACATCTCAGCTGAAGAAGTTCAACTAACGTTGTTCAAATTCTCACTATGTGACCAAGTAAGGAAATGGGCCTATTCTCTCGAACCAGGGGAGATAACCTCTTGGGAAAAAATAGTAGAGAAGTTCATGAAGAAATTCTTCCCCCTAATAGAGAACGCAAGAAGGAGGAAGTTGATTACAAATTTTGAACAGGATATTGACGAATCGCTTAGCGATTCCTGAGCGAGGTTTAAGAGACTGGTGCGAGATTGTCCACACAATGGCTTACCTGATTGTCTTCAAATGTAAATCTTTTATCACAGTTTGAATCCTGCATCGCAGACAGTTGCCAATGCGGCAGCAGCTAGAGGTCTGCTTGAAAAAACGTATGATGAGGCTAAAAATATCCTTGATCGCATTTTGAAGAATCACGAAGACTAGAGGGAACGTGATCAATAACTTAAAGAACAATCCTTTCTCCAACACTTACAACCCCGGGTGGAGAAACCACCCCAACTTCGCGTGGAAAAATCAACAACAAAATTATCGACCGATAGCGTGAAAAGAAGGGCCACAAAGATTTTTCCCGTGAACAAACGGTCAATCACAAAATCAAGCCAGAAGCTCACAAGCACCGCCATCCTCTTCTCTAAGAGCCTATTAAAGCAGTATATTGAGAAAAATGAAATAGTACTCCAGAACCGAGCGACTTCAATCCGCAATCTCGAAATTAAAATAGGACAGATTACATGAGAGCTTAAAAGTAGACCGAAGGGCGTTGCCAAGTTCAACTGAGCTCCCTCGTAACCCAGGGAATACAGGAAAGGAGCAATTGATGCTCAATTTTATCAAGTGGATTATGGATGATATGCATTGATGAAATTGCATTATGCACTCAAGTTTCCTCAGCGGAATCCAAGTGTAAATTCCACTGAGTTTCCTGGTAAGTCTAAGGTCGAACATAGGGACTAGTGAAAATAGGTTGTGTTGGTAATTTTTATGAAAACTCTGTGGTAACCAGATAAATAAATAAATTGTTGGGATTGTTGTTTGCGTTAATGAAAAATAAACAATTGCAGCGGAGTTTAAAAAGAGTTGGTAAATGGGAGATGCCATGAGTATGCGGTGAACGGGTTGAGAAGGGTTTCGGCTAACACTTCCTAGAATACATTTGTGCTTTGCGAGCATGCAACATGCATACAATAGTAAACCATCTCTCGATGCGAATACTACAGCTTCTAATGAAAGAACAGATGCAATATATGCGATAAGTCTATAGGACCTACACATATGCTTCTATTCTTATTTATGCGATGACAGGATAACACACACACAAATAAGGCGACCATATAATATCATTCCTATCTCTAGAATGCATGCGATGCAGGTTGGCAAAAAGAGCTTATCTCTAAGTCCCTATCTATTGTTTATGCAGTTCTAGTCTTACTCTTTCGAGTCTTGATTTTAACCTAGCTCTCTCGAGTCTTAGGTTCTTTCTTTAGATTCACTCTCGAGTAGCTCTAAAGGGGTATTTGGCACAGCATAATACAAGATAATCACAAGCAATGAACATCCTAGGTCATGTTAGCTTAGTTCTTCTCAACCTATTCGACTAGTTTAGCTACTCATGCACATTAAGAGAGTGAACAGATGTAGAAATAGGACTTTCATTGTATAAATATGAAAATGAAGTACAAAATAACAATGCAAGTATAGAATAAAGAGCCTGGTAGCAATCTCTTGCTGCCCAGGCGTTTACACTTTTTTTCTACTCGTGCTCAAAAGATAATCTCGCTCTCACAAGAGTCGGTCCGCTCTCTACTTCTACACCCCAAGGTTCTCTCTTGAGTTTCCCTGAGCAATCTTCGGTGTCACCACTCTTCTCTTGCTTCGCCTTAAAATGAAAAAGACTATGAACAAGGGTGTGCGAAATTGTGGAACAAAGAATAGCTGAACCCCTTTTCTGAAGGCTGCCCTTGGTATTTATAGAACATCTAGGGTGAAAGGCGGCTTCTCTCTCATGATTGTACAGATGGGACAACTTTAATTCTTGACTGATGCGTCGAATATTTTTCATCGAAAAGCTGATTGTACTTGTGATCGTTATCGGCTGTCAACTTAATTCGGATTCGACTGTCATCAGCTTTTTGTCCCATCGCATTAATTAGTCTTTCACTCAGATGCGCCCACCATGTTGCGCTGACCAAGTTGCGGCAATTCTTCTTGAGCAAATATTTGCGAGCACAATCATCGCAAAGCCTTGCGGTGAAGTTGCGCTCGACCGATGATTTTCTTATGATCACAATTTTCGCCTTGCGTCAATGCATATTCTACACAAAAATACAAAAATCAACTGTTCTAATGCGATGAATGCATGCAATCGCAATATTATGAAATTGATGCTTAATGGACGCAATTTAACATATTTTATCAACGCAAGCCAACATTGTTTAAGAACTTAGCACTATGATAACGTGCATTTCTGCCTGTTATCACACCCCCAAATTTAAACAATGCTTGTCCTCAAGCATAAGCTAGAGATTTCCTTTAACAAGTCGACTACAATGTCCTTTTCCTAGATTTCTCAAGGATACTCCATTCGAATCCTATATACCAAAATTTTTTTAACTTTTATTCAAGTCTCTTCTTAAAATATTTCTAAAACCTAGGGACTGCAAGCTCAACCTTCAAAAGGACTTTACTACATTCCGAAATATTGCATGATTTATTTCAAAAAGATTTTTTTTTTTTCGAGGTGTCAAATGATTTTATCCTCGCATATTTCTTGCCATTGTTATTTTTTTTCTGACCTTGCGCTGATCCAAGTACCTTGCCTTTGTTTTGGCTTACCCCCACGGGTGTCATGCGGACATCCAACTACGAGTAATGCACTATTTCTCAGACTAAACTCATACCTACTTAGCAGTGGAGTTGCGGTCATTTATTTATGCATTGATTCTGGTGACATACTTTCGTTTTGGATTTCCTCCACGTGTGTCATGTGGACATCCAACTACGAGTAAGTACCTTTCACAACTTAACTCTTATCAACATGGGTTTCATTGCATTAACAGTGGAGTTGTTATTCTCAATTTTTTTTTTTTTTTTGTAGAAATAGCAAGGTCAAAAATAAATACCTCACCCTAAAATTTAAAATGCAGCAATGTCCTCATTGCCAAAAGATTGAAATGAGTCATGTGATTTTCTTAGAATTCTTTGTAAAGAGAGTTTGAAAGAAAGGTAGAAAACCCCTAACTTCTAGAAATCTTTTATGAGGTGACTATCTTAAGATTAAGTTGACTCTAGTATATACGAAAGAAATAGAAGTATGTTTTTCATCATTGAAATCATACTTGGAAAAGGGACATTATGCGATAACTTACTAAATTTATCTATGTCAAATGATTGCGCTAATCAAAGAGGATGCGGTGATAAACTTTTAAAACTAACATGTGATGCGATAG
Organism: Benincasa hispida; assembly: GCF_009727055.1. Lineage (NCBI taxonomy): Eukaryota > Viridiplantae > Streptophyta > Magnoliopsida > Cucurbitales > Cucurbitaceae > Benincasa > Benincasa hispida. The sequence continues at coordinate 58,353,011 of NC_052353.1, read as the reverse complement.
CGCAAAATTTGAAATAAAGATAAGGGAGAATACACCCCCAAATTTGCGTTGTTGCCCGGATTGTGTATTGACGCATCCATCTTTGCGGTGATCTATCTTCTTTAGATTGCGGTGATGGAATAAGATAAGTAGCTTCTCCGTGTAACATCTCCACAATCCAGCGACTCGATCATTGCAATAAAAATAGAGAGAGGGTTAAATTATTTTAAACAAAAGAAAACTCGTTATCGCAATCTCCCCCCCCCCCCCTTTTTTTTAAATAGATTAAGAACAGATAAAGCTGAAAAGAGATAGTGTAATGAAAATTCAGAATAGTAGAGAAAAGTTGAAGATTCATGCTTCCCACAACTTGCGTCCCTGATGGATTGCGATCGTTTGATAACGCAGGGACCCCCTACTTCCTTCTTTATTCAAAGTTCTTTAGTTCCACAGAGTCGAATTTACGATGCCAACCTTTTCCATGATATACCTTTACTCGCTGGCCATTAACTTTGAATATTTTGGTTCCGTCGTCGTTGGATAGTTCAACCATGCCATGTGGAAATACTTGTCTAACTATAAATGGTTCGGAACAACATGACTTTAGTTTTCCCAAGAAGAGCCGCAGACGTGAGTTAAAGAGTAGGACCTTTTGCCCGACTTGAAGGTTCTTATCGTATATGCATTTGTCATGCCAGCGCTTAGTGGGCTCTTTGTAAATCTTTGCATTTTCATATGCATTAATCCTCCATTCTTCTAGCTCGACCAGTTGTATTTTTCGTGCTTCTCCTGCCTTCTTCAAATCAAAGTTCAGCTTCTTTACCACCCACAGTGCCTTATATTCCAGCTCCAAAGGGAAGTGACACGCCTTACCAAATACCAACGCATATGAGGACATACCTATAGGTGTTTTAAATGCAGTCTGGTATGCCCACAATGCATCGTCAATTGTTGCCCAATCCTTTCGCGAAGGCCTTACTACCTTCTCAAGTATCAGCTTAATTTTTCTATTGGACACCTCGGCCTGACCATTCGTTTGCGGATGGTATGCGGTGGCCACTTTGTGGAAGATGTTGTATTTGTGCAGCAATTCCTTTGATATTATGGTTGACAAAGTGGGAACCTTCATCACTTATGATGGCACAGGGAGTGCCAAAACGAGTGAAAATATGTTTCTTTAGGAACTGAGAGATTACCGCCGCATCGCTTGCGGCACATGTTATTGCCTCTACCCACTAGGAGACATAATCGATGGCTAATAAAATATAATGTTTACCATTCGAGAGAGGGAATGGTCCCATGAAATCAATCCCCCATACGTCGAACAATTCCAGCTGCAAGATGGTGTTCATTGACATTGCATGTTTCCATTAAATGTTACCTGTACGTTGGCACCAATCACACTTCATTGTGTAGTTAGCTACATCCTTGAACAATGTAGACCAAAAGAATCTACTCTGTAAGACTTTGGCTGTGGTGCACTGCCCTCCAAAGTGCCCACCATATGGTAAGTCGTGACATTGCGATAATATGCGTTGTTGAGCAGCATTTGGTATGCATAATCGAAAAATCTGGTCTGCCCCTCTTTTATACAGATTCGGCTCATCCCAATAATAATGTTTGCATTCATGTTTGAACTTCTTTTGTTGGTGGTAGGTGTAATCTTCAGGAAATTGCTCACAGACCAGATAATTGACTATGTCTGTATACCAGGGCAATTTTTCAATATGGAACAGCTGCTCATCCGGGAACACCGCACTTACCTCAGACTCATTGCGGTCAACCTCAGGATTTTCCTGTCTAGACAAATGATCTGCAACTTGATTCTCTGTCCCCTTTCGGTCAATTATTTCTATGTCAAATTCTTGAAGGAGGAGAACCCATCTGATCAACCTTGGCTTTGCGTCCTTCTTTGTCATTAAGTACTTTATTGTCGAATGATCAGTATGGATGAGTACCTTTGTTCCCAACAGATATGCCCGAACTTTTTCCAATGCAAAATTATCACCAGAAGCTCTTTTTCTATGGTGGTATAACTTGTCTGAGCAGGATTTAATGTTTTACTCGCATATGTGATGGGATGCAATATTGTTTTTCTCTTTTACGCTAAATTTGCTCCCATCGCATACCCGCTTGCATCACACATTATTTCAAAAGGAAGTGTCCAGTCCGACGAAATCAATACGGGTGCAGTAATCAGTGCATCTTTCAAAACTCTGAATGCATTGAGGCAGTTGTTGTCAAATTCAAATTTTCTATCAGCCTCTAATAACACACTTAGTGATCGAGCTATTTTAGAAAAGTCTTTGATAAATTGTCTGTAGAATCTAGCATTCCCCAAGAAGCTTCGTACAACCTTCATGCTTATTGGAGGTGGAAGTTTTTCAATTTCTTCGATTTTTGCTTTGTCCACCTCCAACCCATCCCGGAAAACCTTATGTCCCAACATTATGCCCTCCTTCACCATGAAATGACATTTTTCCCAATAAACATCAGACTCATCTCTTCGCATCTCTTCAGTATCTTCTCCAAGTTGGCTAGACAAACTTCGTAGATGTTCCCATAAACAGAGAAGTCGTCCATAAAGATTTCAACATAGTCCTCAAGATAATCTGAAAAGATGGCCATCATGCACCTTTGGAACGTGTTTGGCATATTGTAGAAGCCAAACAACTTGCGGCGAAAAGAGAAGGCCCCATATGGGCAGGTGAATGTGGTATTTTCTTGATCTTCTAGAGCTATCATAATTTGGTTGTATCCGGCATAACCATCCAGGAAGCAGTAGAAGTCATTTCCTACTAGTCGGTCTAGCATTTGATCAATGAATGGGAGAGGAAAATGATCTTTCTTTGTGGCCGCATTCAGCTTGCGGTAATCTATGCAAATGCGCCACCCAGTGATGGTCCTTTGCAGTATTAATTCATTGTTTTCATCCGGGACTACCGTCATGCTGCCCTTTTTCAGCATACACTGCATGGGATTGACCCACATGCTATCTGCTATAGAATAGATAATGCTTGAATCAAACCATTTAATGATCTTCTTCTTGATGACCTCTTTCATCGCAGGGTTGAGTCTGCATTCATGTTCGATCATTACTTTCTAGTCCTCTTCAAGACGAATGTAGTGCATACAAGATGCAGGGTTAATTCCTCTAATGTCGGCGAGCGTCCAGCCAATTACTCGCACATGTTTTCTTAGAATGCTCATCAACGCATTCTCTTGGTCTTCATTGAGCACAAAGGAAAGGATAACGAGCAACTTCTCATTTTGCCCCAAAAATACGTACTTCAAATGATTTGGTAAGGTCTTTAATTCCAGTGTTGGTGGTTCTACCAGGGATGGTTGCGTTGTTTTTCTTTCTTCTTTTTCTGTTGGCTCTTATTCTTGAATTGCGATCATTTCTTCTTCCTTATTTGTCTTTGTCATGATCGCATTACAGGCAGTAACGGATGCACTGGCATCCTCTTCTTCATTCTCTTCATCAAAATTTTCTTCTTCAATCGAATTATGGTCATCATCTAAGTCTTGTAGGTCTTCTTCATCTGAAAACTTCATGGCACGAATTATGTTAAACTTGAGCTTCTGTCCGTTGATGCTTAAAGTGATTTCCCCTTTATGCACATCAATCTGAGCATGACCTATTGATAGAAAAGGTTGCCACAGAATGATGGGCACATCTTTGTCGGCCTCATAGTCCAAAATGATGAAGTCAGCTGGTAGAATAAATTTGTCAATAGTTATCAGCAAGTCCTTCACCTTTCCCTCTGGATCCATCAGAGATCTATCGGCCAGTTGGAGAGTCACTGTTGTGGGCACAAGTTGCCCCACATTCAGTTGCCTAAAGATTAATAGAGGCATCAAATTTATGTTGGCTCCCAAGTCACACAAGGCTTGCCCAATGTACAATCCTCCTATGGAGCAAGGAATAGTAAAGCTCCTAGAATCGCTCATCTTCAGTGGAATAATTGATTTTGAACTTTGAGTTATTGCCACCGTTGCAAACTTACTAGCTTCCCTCTTCTTAGTTACCATATCCTTTAGAAACTTTGCGTAGGCAGACATTCCCTCAATCGCTTCAATGAAAGGAATATTAATGTGTAATTGCTTTAACATAGATAGGAAGTGTTGGTACTGTACCTCTTCGTTCTTTTTCTTCCTTAGTCTCTGTGGGAAAGGGGGTAACTGCACTTTCACGGTTCTCGTCTCGGTTAGCTTTGAGGTCGACACAACCTCTGGTTCTACTGCTTCTTTTTCTCTTTCTTCTTCTTACATCACCGCAATTTCAGGTTTAGCCGCAATGGAAGCTGTCCGACTAAGCTTCTTCTTTTCTCCATCCACAGTCTTCTCACTTCGTAATGTCATAACCTGACATTACTCTTTACTTGATCCCCCCGGGTTGCATGGGAGTTTTGTTGAACTTGGCAAAGCCCCTTGCTGTCTACTTTTCACCTCACTCACAATTTTCTTCAGGCAACCCTCCTTCCTTTTCCATGTTACTCAAAATACTCCTGAACACCTATTTGCCGTCTCTTCTCTTATTCTCGCTTTCAAAAGAAAATGTTGGGAGTAGGGCACTCTTCGTGCTCTGCCCCTCTTTGATTTGAAGTGGTCTGGCTGCTAAAGGCTTTCATCGAGGTTTTCCGGCGATTCGTGGAATGGGTTTAGGTTGGGCAGCAAGACAGCGACTTACCGCGAGGAATGCCACCTCTCTTGCAGTGATTTGGGATTGTGAGGGTGATGAGGGTAAAGAAGATGAGTGGGAAGTTTGATCAGCCATGGTTGTACTGTGTGAAAAAGTTGGGAAGCTCATAGGGTTTTAGGAAGAAAATTTGAAGTCTGCGTATGCAGAGGCGATTAGGGTTTCTGTTTGTAAAAGACTCAAATAGAATCTCTCAAACGAAGAAAGTGGGAATTTATAGGTTGGGCCTTGATGAGCCCAACGCAAATTCTGCGATGGCAGGCCTCGAGGTACTCAAAAAGCCTACCGTCGCGTTCCTCACATTTATGAATTAGCAGAGAAGTACGTCCTTTCACCTGCTAAATCATCATTTCCTTGGAAGCCTAAACGATTGGACTAATCTATTTGCAAAAAGAATTTTTCTTTGGTGTTTTATTCGGATGGGTGAAAGGTTAAGATTAACGCAATGCATCCATCAACGCAAATGCATCTTTGCAGAGGACGGGCAACAATGCATGTATCAGCACAACACACCCCTCAACTCAGCGCATTTCTAGAGGACGAGCGCACTGTATTTCTACTGGCGCAACATTACCTTGACATAGTGTGTTTTTGCTATGGACGGGCGAAAAATACATACGAGCGCAACACACCCCTCAGTGCAATGCATTTGGGTAGGATGAATGCAAAATGTATCTTGTTAGCACAAGATGCACCCATCATCGCAATGCATACCGGATGTGTTTTATTATTATTATATATTTTTTTTTTTTCATCAATGCAAGTCACTAGAACTTTGCAGTATTCACTTACTTGTCATTAGTCATTCACGAAAATTAAGAATAACACAATTAATTCATAGAAGTAAGGGATTTGAACAAAGCACTGAAATTGATGCAATTGAATTTAATGAGAATTAAATTCCTAACGCAATAAAAGTTAGTTTAAGGAAACAATAAATGACTAAATTCATGAAGCAATAAAGGAAGCAATTAAGAAAGCAATTAAACATAGAATTTAGAGATATGGATTGAAAGACGATTTCCATGATTACCGCAATCCACACCTCGGCAGGCGGTCAAGCTTGCCTGCACAATGTCATCACAGACATTGTTCCTTCCTGTGAGATCCCAGGGCTTCGGAATTACTTGGCAGCATTCTAGATGTTCTATTGCGTAGTTCGACTGCCAACTGCCGAACTTGGATCCTGATTGAAGATGCCTGCAACTGCATGACAGCAACGTTTTTCTCAATATATTGCTTGAGCAGGGACTCCAATGAATTTCCAGAGGTGTTTGAGGAGGACGGTTGGTTTTGCAGTGGTCTTTGATGACTCTAGTTCTGATTTTGATGAAAAGGTGGAGGATTTCCTCGATTCCCAAAGTTGTTGTTCTGATGGTTACTCGGCCCTTCTTAGTTGTGATTTCCTCCCCAACCAAAGTTAGGGTGATTTCGCCAACTGGGATTATAAGTGTTGCTGTAAGGATTATTTTGGATAGCGAACATTTGTTGCGGGATTGACGGGCACATTTCTACCGCATGGTCCCCTCCACATTGGACGCAGTTTATTGCGGCCACTTGTGCCGGTGCATTGGGTTGCGCTGAACTTTGAGAGAGGGCACCTTGATTAAGTGCCATCGTCTGGAGGAGAAAGGTTATCGCGGCCATTTGTGCAGCCAAAGTTGTCATTGTATCTGCAGGTACAATCGCATTATCGTTTCTTCTTCTCTTGGAGCCTCTTCCCCCGTACCTATCATCCACCTAGTCATCTTTGTTTCGAGATATGCGATCAATGATGACCTTTGCTTCTGTGTAGGTTTTATCCATAAATCCTCTCGCAGTGGAGGCATCAGCAATGGCTTGCGTTGATCTGTTCAGGCCGTTATAAAACGTTTCCATCTGAACGCAATCGAGAATCCCGATATGCAGACAATTCTTCACCAACCTTCTGAAATGCACCCAAACGGCGCTCAAAGACTCGTTATCCATTTGCTCGAAGTTTAGCATGTCCTTTCATCTTCTTGCGTTGACTGCTGGCGGGAAGACATTTTTCATGAACTGTTCTACCAACTGGTCGCATGATGTTATTTTCATTTGGCTCTAATGAATGAGCCCTCTTAGCCTCATCCCTCAGTGTATATGGGAAGAGGTAAAGTCTAATACCTTCTAGGGTGATGCCAGGGATGGAGAAGGTACTGCACATCCTGACAAAGCTGGTAAGATGGGCATGCGGGACTTCACCTTATAGACCTCCAAATTACCCCATGTTTTATATCATTTGGAGCATGATCGGCTTTATCTCGAAACGTGCATTCTTCTAAACTATTGGACATGAAATTCCAGGCGAGAAGTCATAGAGATTGGGCGCCGCATAGTTCCTCATTGGGATATTGCGGTCAGCAACAAGAAATACGAGGTCTTGCATTGGCCGATTTACCCCTTGATTTCCTTCGGGTGCCTCGTTATTATTGTCTGCCATATTGACTCTTCTACACCTTGCTCTGTTCTGGCGTGCCCTTGCGCGAAAAGTACGCTCGATCTCCGAGTCAGCTTCGAATTCTGGATCAGTTCCAATATTCATAAGCCGTCAACCTATTCTTCGCGTTAAACAGACAGTACAAAGAGATCTGTCCTGCAAAGTATTCAACACTAACCGTTATCAATCTCTGGAAACGGCGCCATAAACTTGATGACATAATTTTAATTTTTTTTTATCTTTATCTAACTCTAACGTATGGCTTGTGAATGGAATGAATGATGTGCTAATATACGCTTAAGTTCATTGCGATAAAGACAATTTTTATGCTATACTACGTTCTGAATATGCATTGTAAATGAGATGCTCATAGTATGCGATGTAGTAGTGCGTGTCACAAGTTTCCTTGGGCTGAAACCAAGTATAATTCCAACGCAAGTTTCTCAGAATAATCCGAGGTCGAACATAGGGATTTTTTTCGTTAATGCGATACTAATTGTGATACATGCGACCGGTTTTTATCAATGAATAAAGAATGTTTGTTTATACAGGAATATAAATTGCAGTGAAATAAAATTGTGTTGATAAAATAAACCTAAGCTCATATGATATATGATACATGATACTGAGGTCGAGAACTTACTGTGAAGTTGTACAAAGAATCGGTGTATGTGATGGCAAGGCTTTATGAATGAAGCAGAAAGAGAAAAAGGAAATAGTAAAAACATCACAAATTTGTCAATTGCGTTAAAGATGCAACTAAGGTTCTACTTTCCCTTGGCGTACACCTCTCGGTGATCGGCCGCGTTCCCATATCTCTATAGTGAAACAAGGATGAACGTGATGAACGCAGGTTGTTTTCATCTCTGGAAATACTTCTTGCTTTAGTTAACGCATTCTTCCAACCCTCTCTCGGTAGGCGGAATAACATCTTCACTTCTGCTCTCATAGGTGAAGATGCCGACGAGCATGCTTTAGATAAACTTACTTATTTCCGTAACACAAATTAACTCACTCACTTAATTATTGCTATTTACCCAAGGGATTAAGAAAACAACATGGAGAAAATGGATTATGGATGTACGAAAATAGACAGAGAGATGACAATGGCAATTATCATAACATTTAATCCTAAGATTAAGCGTTCGATACATGGTATGAATGAAAGATTAGAGAAGATGAATACAGGTGATAAAATAGAGATTAGAAACAAATACAGAAAAAGTGTCAATGTCTTGACACAGATTCCAAATGGAGATTGTGCTTGTCGGCGTGTGGTAGTTGTGGAGAGGAAAGCTTCCCTCTCAGGCTTGCTTTCCTAGTAGAATTGACCTTCGCACAGAGCTTCATCTACAGGGATTGGACAGATTCTCTACTTGGAGACTCACCTCTTGGCCTTGTCTCATGATTATCCCGGATCTACTCTGGATAGTCGCTTCAGACTAGCCTCTCTCTCAGAATTAGTATATACACGTCTCTATGTAATCATGTATATTTTTCAGTGAATTTGCAGAAGCTATTTATAGGCTAAGCTTGGCTCTTTGAGTGTGTGGTCCCCACTTTATGGTTATGGTAGTTCTTGAAATGGTAGAGTAAGTATTCCTTCTGTTACGCAATCAACCTGTCAGAAATGCACAACTAAAAGCTGTACATTTGTCTGAATCTTCCGCAAATGCGTTGCTCTTCACATCTTCGATCGATCGCCGCATGCGGTGTTGTTTTTTGAATATCGCATGCAGTTGAAATTGTGTTGATCTCTAAGCTCAAGATCGATCGCCATCATTGCGTTAATCATCTTTTCGTTCTCAATTGATGGGCGCAATGCAACATAGATACGTTGTTTATTTTATCTTTGAGCCATGAATATATGCGGTGACTAATTTCCTACAAAATAGAACTGAAATATTCCATTCTACCATCTCAATGATGTTAGTGGGTGTATTGATGACAATTTATAATTTTCGCATTTCTTAGCCAATTTATATACTATTGACGCAACTTTTCTTTCTTTTCGCTGCAATATGTAAATAAAACAGTGTAAATAACTTGTATTTCTGCAAGTTATTAGGTTGTCGCACTGCTGATTGATTAAGATGGACATATAATATATCTGTGGTAAGGAGAGTTTAGCTATCGGTCATTTGTGGAGTGCCTGGCAGTTAATGGACGGTAGATCCCATGACTAAAGAGTTTAATCAGTTATTCACATATCGTTGGAGCTTCGAGTTATAGGTTCTTAAGGTCCCCTTGGTAGCTCATTGGATTCAGTTGAGGATCAGTTCTTGGTGTTGATTTGAAATGTTCAAATTGACAAGAGTTATTTTGATTATATATGATATAATCGGTATGATGTATGAGATACATCTAGTGGAGGATTGATGTAAATGAGATTTACATTAAGTACCATGGATTAGAAAAAGAACTATGGTTTATATGTTTCATAAGATAAAATATTAAAACTATAGGTTATAAATATAGTATGATAAGTTGGTATTTATAATAATATTAATTATTGGATAATTAATTCTTTTTCTTTAATAACGAATTGAGTTGGTGGTTATTGGATTTTCATGGAAACCGTGAGATAAAAGGAAAATGGTTTTCCTAATTTTAAAAAGTTTTCATAAAAAGTTTTTTTAGATTTCTCTCTCGCAAAAAGAATCTCAAGGTAGTCGTCAAGTAAATATAGATTTATTAAACGACAGCTTGGTTGAGCTAAACGATCGTACAATATTTACTAAACGATCGCATAGCTTTTGCTAGACGATCGCTTGCCCAAAGTAAATGATGGTGTAGTGTTTGTAGGTGACAGACACTAAGTTAAACGATGAGCTAAACGATCACATAGCTTTTGCTAGACGATTGCATAGCTTTAGCAAAACGATGGGGCATCGACCTATACGATAGGTCTCCGCCATCTCCTACTTGCCCAGTCGTGTACACGATCAGTGTTTCCTCCTTCATCTGCCTCATTCTAAGTCGAACAGAGCCCACCCTCTAGATTCTCACACCAAGAATACCAACATAGCCTTCATAGTGGTGTCATACTCAACTCGATACTGTCGAGGTTCTGTGGAGGCCGTTTGTGTTGCTGAGGAGTTCGTGACCGAGGCGATCGTTGAGGGCAAGTGTGAAGTGTTCGTGCTGTGTTGTGGTCATGTAGATTGAGCATTCGAGGTTGCTGTTGTTCGATCGGTCGTGCGCAAAGGAGCGTGGAGACACATCTTCAAATGTTCGTAGAGTTTTCTCTTTGTTCATTTGAGTTTTTGTGCTGTAATTTCTATATTAATTGTATAACTGCATGTTTTGTATTCGACTGTAATTTGTAATATTCATTCATGATTGTAATTTGGAATGATCTTATTTTCGTCGTTCATGGAAATCTCGAGTCCGATTTCCTTCAATTATCTCCCTCTCGTTACAGTTAGAAGAAAGTTGTATGAACGGTTATAGAATTAACATCACTCTCTCTTTCTCCAAAAATCTATAGAAGAAAATTCTTATTGTTTTTTTTCTCGCTCTCAATTCTCTCTTGTTTTTCAAAAGAGACTCCCACAAGTTTAGTCCATTGCCAGAGAAGAAGCCATTTTGGAGGCTAAGAAAACCTTGTATTGAAACCCTCCAATATTATTTGCTAATCAATTAAAATATGGATTAAAAGTCAACCTTCAATAAATTTGGAGACTATATTATAATTATAATATGCTTTTAGAAAAACAATATTTAATAAGAAGTATCCTTGTTATGTTTATATGAGAAAAAAATTATTAATAAACTATCCGCTGCGCTAACCTTTAATTTTGAAAAAAAAAATCAAATAATTATTTAACAAACTATTTTTATTTTAAGATTTTATTTTACTGACCAGAGATAAGGTTAGATTTAAATGTGGGATGTAGGAAAAAAAAAATTGTAACGTGGATTGCATTAATAATAATTTAATTCTCAATCATCTACAGCTGGAGCAAAACTGTCAGTGATAATTTTATTTTATTTTTTAAATATATTTTATTTTCTAATCATTGCTCTGTACACTATATAACTAATATAATAACTTCTTTCCCCTTCATTCTTTTCCTTCTTTTCTCTACCTTTCCATTTTGCTTCTCTCTTCTTCTTTCTCAATTTAGTTGTTTTTTTCCCTTTTAAGAACAAAGTTTTCTTCTTCCCTAATATATTCTTAGATGAAGATCTCTTCCTCAATCTAGCCTTCTCCTCTACAATCACATATCTAATAAAGCAAAAACAAACATTTAAGTTCTTTTTCCTTCCATGATAATCCTAATTTTTGAATAATAATACAACACATTGGCTATCACAATGAACCACATAATCTTTAGACAAAAATACCAAAGTTCTTCACTCAGTTCACTTAGCCTTATTGTCTCTTTGAACGTGTCTTTCCAACCCGTATATTTAGCTTTAATATTGAAAGAGCAACTGCAGATTGAAATGTACATTTGAAGCTAATTGTATTACGAAATAAAGAAATGATTAGCCCTGTTAATGATCCCTGTTCATCTTTATCTATTGCATCCTCAACATCCACAAAATCAATAAGTTATTCTTGTTCAGCTTTCATCTTTGAGTACAAAAGAACATATGTCATAATTCTTTTAACAAACCTAGATAGCCATTTCACAACTTAGCAATGAAATTTTCCACGATTGGACAACAATCAATCCATGTGCCAAATCAAGACTTGTATAGACCTAGTTGGCTTATCATTCCAATTGTAATTGATGATTAAAAATATGTATGTATTGATTTGGCTTAAAAACCTGCTACGAAAACGATGGTCAACTGCAAGTGCACACTATCAAGAAAAGTAATTATAATATAGAAAGCATTCAACGTATGGTATCCCAAAAGTCTATTTGCGAAATCCAGATATCAAAGAAGAAGTTTTCAAATTGAAATTGAAGATAACCAATAATAATGGTTGGATGGTTTTACAATTAAAACGAAAAATAATAATAAAAAACGGAGGATTCAGTCGAATTTCAGCCCTAATTAGGATAATAAACTTAAGCAATGCAACCATATTGCCCTTTATGTTATGAACAAGGTTAAACTTCTAATCAACCTTGATTTCAAGCACTCGAGAAACCGAAGTAATTGGCACTATATTTCTATGGCCCCAATTATAATTTAGATTATTTAACATTCATACCTTTAGTTCTATGGTGAGCTGCACGTCTAAGACCACGTGACGTTCTATGTGTAGACCCTTGGTTCCGTATTCTCTTGTGAAATCTTTATGTTGCCTTAACATTTCCAACTTTAAAACTCAACTAGCAGGCTACTTTAAGTGATTAGTTTAAATGAAGCTAAGATGTTACATAAAATCAACAAAGGAAATAACGTAAAAGAAGTGGGTGCAAGGCAATTCAATAACATAAACGGTCTTATCCTTTTTGGGTCATCCACCAAACTAAATCCCTTATAGAATTTACTCATAATTAATGAGGAATAATAACACTTCATGGAATGAAATTCCATGAGGTAAAATGTAGCAAAATAATGAAATAATGTAAGAATGAAAAGAAAAACAACAATGAAAATCTAATAGAAATATGGAAAACAATGGGTTGTGTGCTTGAACAAAGGCTACACGTCTAGGATTTCTTCTAAGATCGATTCAACATTTATCAAAATGAATCTTACTCGACATCATGTCTATCAGAGTATATTAGACAAATGAGGCCCTACTCTTCAAAGGAACTCTCGTTCTTGAAGAGGATAAAGGTTTTCCACAGTTAACGTATGAGTTTTTGTCAACTCAAATTCTCCTTTCATTTGATAATTATGACACTTTATATACACTCAATATGGTTGGGTGGTTGGCTAGTGGCCGAAATCTATGCTCCATGAAACCCTAGTTGAATTCAAGGTCACATAAGGGCTTAGGAGCGAAAAAATAGCAAAATATGATCAGCTACGAAAAGTTTGTTTCACTAGGTTTAGGGTGCAATGTGTCACGGTCATGCTTGTCCAGGGCCTAGAGAGAGATCAAGTTCGTGGTTAAGACAACAACTCCATTTGTCACTTCTTCAACCAACCGAAGTTGTCGTCGAAACAGGCACGGTGCAGAAGTGTCTAGCGGAGTTCAACTTCCAATTCGAACATAGACCGGGAAAAGTAACCAAGCGGCTGATGCTCTTAGCCGAAAGAGCGAACATGCGCCCTGTGCATGTTCGCCGCCTACAGCAAGTACGTTGAGTGCAACATACGAGAAACTGTCAAAACTCACTTGAAAAACGACACAGCGGCGTAGGCCATCCTACAGTTGGCCAGAGAGGGGAAGACACGCCAGTTCTGGGTGGAAGATGACCTACTATACACCAAGGGCAATCGCCTCTACATCACCCCAGATCCGGGGAGTTACGAAGGTCCACTGATGAAGGAGTGCCACGACACACCGTGGGTAGACATAATGGGTTGGCAGAGGACTTATGCCCTTCTGAAACAAGGCTACTATTGGCCAAGCCTTCGGGACGATAGTCATGTAATTTACCAAGACTTGCCTTGTCTGCCAACAAGATAAGGTCGAAGGGCAAAATTAAGCGGGTCTGCTGGAACCCCTACCTGTGCCCTCTAGACCATAGGAGAGCGTGTCTCTCGACTTCATCACCCATTTGCCCAAGGTGGAAGAGTTCGAATCGATCCTTGTTATCATCGACCGTTCTCAAAACTATGCCCACTTTCGTCCCAACGCTGAAAATTTGCACAGCCGTGATGAACTGCCCAGCTGTTCTTCAAACACATCGTGAAATTATGAGGTGTCCCCCACGAGCATTGTTAGCGATCAGGACGGAAGATTCACTGGGACATTCTGGACCGAATTGTTCAAAATATTGGGGTCAACACTGAATATCTCCTCTAGCTATCATCCCAAATTGAGCGGCCAGACGGAACGCTTCAACAGTATGCCAAGAATATCTGCGTCACTTATCGACGCTAGGCAGAAGAACTGGGTCCAGTATTTTAGATGTGGCTCAGTTTCAGCTTCAATAGCCAACAGAGTTCCGCGATCGGAAAAACGCCCTTCGAAGTGGTGTGCGGCAGACAGCACTCATGCCACACTTGGTGGACCACCCTTATGCAGGCAAAAGTCCTCAGGCACATAACTTCACTAAAGATGGAGCAAAATCTCTGAGATAGCTCGCGCCTACCTAGAAAGAGCATCAAGAAGGATGAAAAAGTGGGCTGATAAGAAGCGGAGGGCCTCTCGAGTTTCAAGCCGGGGACAAGGTCTGACAAGCTACGACCGAAACAGTTTCGTTTCCGAGGCCAGAGAGACCAATGGCTAGTAAGGAAATATGAAGGTCCGTGGAGATAATTGAGAAGGTCGAGAGAACCACATATAAGGTCTAGTTACCCTCATGGATGAAGATTCATGCTGTCACCATGTGAGTATCCTGAAGCCCTATCATCCGATCCGAGGATGAACAAAAAAATGCTAAGGCGCCCACCAGTCACGATGAAGAGTTCTGCTGAGAGAAGTTGCAATCCTGAATAAACCGCCATATCAGCGAACGAATCAGGAAGACTCAGAGAGATAGAAAACAGTAAGAATAACAGCAGCATGATCTGCTGAGAAGTGACAATCGATAAACGTCGGCCAATGGAGACCCAGACGTGAACTGACAGAGTTCTAGTGAAATGGAAGGATTCTCCAGCGAAAGAGATCAGTTGGGAGCGGGCCGAAGATTGAAGAATGCAGCTCTAGCCATCGCAGATTTTGAACAAGGTCAGTTGACGGGGACGTCAACCAATTAAGTGGGGGAGAATGTCACGGTCATGCTTGTCAGGGCCTTTACCATGGTCGCATGCCCGATCCGACCCCTTCTAGCATACTTTCATATCTTGTATTGTATTAGCTTAGTTAGCTTGCTTTCTTTACATTTTCATTTAAGTGACCACATCGCA
>NC_052353.1:58269868-58337867 GCF_009727055.1 Benincasa hispida | reverse complement strand
GCCTGTTGCCATGGCCCGCATGCCCGATCCGACCCCTTCTAGCATACTTTCATATCTTGTATTGTATTAGCTTAGTTAGCTTGCTTTCTTTACATTTTCATTATAAGTGACCACTCGCCCTTTTGCATTGCAAGGGCGCCAGTTGGATTTTTGTTCAGAATGCACTATATGGGGATAAGACTAACCATCACTTCCTCATACTTGGAGTAGTACTCTATAAAGCTGTTGTTGTTGCTTATTGCTTTCTAGTCTACTACAATCTTTTCTTTCTTTCTTTATTCACACTCACAAAACTTCTTACGAAACCTTTTCTCTAACTCGTTTTCTAAAACCGTTTTCCTAAAACGGGGGTGAGGTTGCAAGAGGCACTGATGTGCCATCGGTAGTTCGTATTCGAGTTGGCTGACTTGTTCGTGAGCGGGAACAAGTGCCACATAAGCTAAGAGAAGCTTCAAAGAGCGATTGTGACAGTTGGGTATCAGAGCCAGTTGGCTTATAGAGGGAAGATCAGTGATCATGTCGGCGACGAAGAACCTGAACAAGTCCCATGTGGAACAGATTGGTAGAGATGGAAGAGCAAATGCTCTACCTGAAAGAGGTCCCAGATAATGTTCGTTTCCTAGAGACTCGGCTACAAGAAGTTGCTGAGAAAGCCGATGCAATTGATGCGGTGGTAGGCCGCCTAGACGGATTACCCGTCAGAGAATTGATGATGAGGTAGAGACCCTCGAGACCAAAACAGTACGGTTCGGCAGCTTTGAACGAGACGATAGCTCCTCGGCTCTGTTGCCCACATAGAGGAGCGTGTCGAAGAGCTGGACAGCTCCCAAAAAGCACTACTTCAGATGGTACCGATTTGTCTGAGCTTTCGGTCGGCCCTTGATGTCGTCAGAGCCGAGATAGCGGATGTGAGTGCTAGGTGAATCTCACCATCCGAGCGGTAGGGAACCAAGCCCCATCTGGGGGGAGCAATGGCAGTGAGCAAATAAAAAATCCTAGAACCGAAACCCTTCTGTGGGGTGCGAGAAGCGAAAGCCCTGGAAAATTTATTCTTCGACCTTGAGCAATACTTCAAGGCGACGAACACAGTGACTGAAGAGTCGAAAGTCACACTAGCAACGATACATCTAGCTGAAGATGCGAAACTGTGGTAGAGATCACGATTTACAGACATACAGGAAGGACGCTGCACTATTGATACTTGGGATAGATTGAAACAAGAACTTCGTTCGCAGTTCTTCCCTGAAAATGTCGAGATCTTGGCTCGAAAAAAACTCCGAGAGCTAAAGCAAACAGGTAACATAAAGGGACTAGTACGAAAACAGTTTGCAGGACTCATGTTGGACATACGAGATATGTCTGAAAAAGACAAGGTCTTTTTCTTTGTGGAAGGGCTGAAACCGTGGGCGAAATCAAAACTATATGAACAGAGAGTACAGGATTCCCCTCTGCCTATGCGGCAGCTGAACGGCTATACGACCTTAGCACTGACTCACAGGATGTGAGGAAGCAATCAACTTCCTCAAATGGGGGAAACAGAAACAGCCGTTCCAGTCCTCCAGACCTGGGGGGAGGAGACAAGAACAAAGGGGGGACCGTAAATCATCCCAACCGAGATCAGGAAACAACTGGCGGGGCCGCCGCAATAGCATAACAATTACAATCGCCCCTTGTCTTGTTTCATATGTAGAGGGCCACACAAGGCGGCGAATGTCCAAATCGAACCGCGTTCAATGCTTTTCAAGCCACGTTAGCCTCTACCTCCGAAGACAAGGCTGAACTGGAGGAGACGGTAACCGAGCCAGCTGCAGAAATTGAGAATCCCAGGATGGGGCATTGAAATTCTTATCTGCACTCCAGAAGAATATGGGAAAGGCGACGGAGCCACTAGAGAAAGGTCTCATGTATGTGAACGCTTGAGTCAACCAAAGATCAGCCAAAAACACTATGGTTGACTCTGGGGCTACCCATAACTTCATGGCTGAAACGAAGCTCGCCGCCTGAACTTGATTTGGGAAAGAGATGCAGGGAAGATGAAAGCTGTGAATTCCGCAGCCCTACGATTACGGGATAGCGAAGAGAACTCCGGTGAAGTTAGGAGACTAGAAGGGCTTCGTTGACTTCGTGATTGTCAAGATGGATGATTTGGACGTGGTACTGAGGATGGAATTCCTACTTGAACATAAAGTCATAAACAATGCCCCTCGCCAAATGCTTCGTCATTACCGGATCTACACCCACCGTAGTCCAAGCCAGTATCAAGCAGCCAAATGGGGTGAGAATGATCTCAGCCCTTCAATTGAAGAGAGGTCTGGCCCACGACGAACCCACGTTCATGGCCATCCCGATAGAAAAGTTGAGTCCACTGAAGAGGAGATCCCCCAAGACGTTCTATTTGTCTTGGAAGAGTATCGGGATGTCATGCCGAAAAGCTTGCCCAAGTCCTTACCCCAACGAAGGGGGATTGACCATGTGATTGAGTTGTTACCAGGGCAAAGCCGCCTGCCAAGAATGCATATCGGATGGCCCCGCCAGATTGGCTGAGCTCCGAAAACAGTTAGACGAGTTGTTAGATGCAGGATTTATCAGACCGGCGAAGGCCCCTTACGGAGCCCCAGTATTGTTCTAGAAGAAGAAGGATAGGAGCCTCTGGTTGTGCATCGACTATCGGGCCTTGAATAAGCTCACAGTCCGCAACAAATATCCCCTTCCTATCATTACTGACTTATTTGATCAGCTTCACGGTGCTAAGTATTTCTCGAAGCTGGACCTACGGTCTAGATATTATCAGGTTCGAATTGCTGAAGGAGACGAACCTAAGACGACCTGTGTCACGAGATATGGAGCCTTCGAATTCCTCGTGATGCCCTTTGGCTCACCAATGCTCCAGCAACGTTCTGTACCTTAATGAACCAAGTGTTTCACGAATACCTCGACAAATTCGTCGTAGTGTATCTTGATGACATTGTGGTCTATAGTGCCTCGCTAGAGGACCATCGACATCACCTCCATCTAGTCTTTGAAAAGCTGAGGAGAAATCAGTTGTATGTAAAGAGAGAGAAATGCTCCTTTGCCCAAGAGCGCATAAATTTCCTCGCCACGTGATTGAGTGTGGTCGGATTGGTATGGAAGAGGGCAAGGTGCCCGCGATTAGAGACTGGAGGGTACCATCATCCGTGACCGAACTACGATCCTTCCTTGGACTAGCCAACTACTATAGGCGGTTCGTAGAAGGATTCTCGAGAGAACAGGCCATTAACCGAACTGTTGAAGAATGATAGCCAATGGAGCTGGACTCCTGAATGTCAAGCCGCTTTGAGGGCTTGAAGAAAATGATGATTGAGGGGCCGGTCCTTGGAATTGCCGACGTGACCAAGCCATTTGAAGTAGAGACTGATGCTTCTGACTTCGCGTTAGCAGTGTCCTCCTCCAAAACGAACACCCCATCACGTATGAGAGTAGGAAACTAAATGATGCCGAACGGAGGTATGTCGCTCCGAGAAGAGAGATGTTAGCAGTAGTTCACTGCTTGAGGGCCTGGAGACAGTATCTCTTGGGGGCAAGTTCGTGGTCAAGACCGACAACAACTCCATTTGTCACTTCTTCAACCAACCGAATTACTCGCCCTTTTGCATATGCAAGGGCGCCAGTTGGCTTTTTGTTTAGAATGCACTATATGGGGATAAGACTAACCATCACTTCCTCATACCCGGAATAGTACTCTATAAAGCTGTTGTTGTTGCTTATTTCTTTCTAGTCTACTACAATCTTTCTTTCTTTATTCACACTCACAAAACTTCTTACAAAAACCTTTTCTCTAAACCCGTTTTCTAAAACCGTTTTCCCTAAAACGGGGGTGGAGATTGCGAGAGGCACTCGGTGTGCCATCGACCAAATGCTCTTAGACACATGTGCCGCACAATCGCTAAGAGAAGCTTCCGAAAGAGCGATTGTGACACAATGCGATTACATTGAAATATGATGCGGTCACATCATTACAATTTTCTAGTTTTCTTCAAAGTTACAGCACTGCTTAAATCATCTCAAAATAGCCTAATTCACATAAAAAAAACATCTTACAATCACCCAAAATGACTCGTAAACATGTAATAACGTGTTTTTGACTAACTTCTGACTTCCCAAAGATTTAATATCACACTTTATCTCCAGTTTTTACATGAATTAACCATTATTTAAAGGTAAAAGTGTTCAAAATATGGTATTTATCACTAACCAACAAGTTCTCTTATTACCTTATAGTAGCATTGGAAAGAAAGCTTATAGCCAGTAGTAGCATTGTCTACCATTAAAGTTGAATTTATTGTCTTTTTTGAAGTAGATAGTAAAGGAAAGGTCTTTGGTTAAAAGGCCTTTGAAAGATTTTAAGGCTTATCAACAAACGATCAAGGTTTATTATGATAATCATAGAAAAATTGTAACACCCTAAGCCTAGGATTTGAAATTTGGATGACCTTAACATTCTTTTGTATTCTTGTCGACATGACTGAAGGATCTCTTATGCAAGGTACCTCTGAGTGAAAGTGGATCTTTCCAAAAGCATTGTGATAGAATTACCACATTTACATTCAAACAAACAGATAAGCATCATACTGTGAAATTACCAGCATGCTTTAGAAATTCAACAACACGAGAACAAGAAAACTTACCAGTTAAAGACTCTCTTCAGTAGAAATCTCGCTCTCTCCATGAACGGATGCTCTCGCTCTCGGGAACGACAAGCTATCGTTCAACAAAACTCCAATCGTCTACCAAGAATGACCACCAAATGAACAAACGAAGAATGGGGACAACACCACAACTTCGAACCCTTAGTATTCTCGGTGTGAGAATCCAAAGTGTGGGCTTTGTTCGGATTTTGTTGAGGGTAGAAGGAAAAGAGATCGTATACAACGATCAAGCAAGTGGGACAAAGTGCTTGATCGTTTAGGTAAAGTACACGATCGTGTAGGAAAAAGGCAGCGATCGTCTATACGATCGTTTAGTAAAAGCTCAGCATTAGACAATCGTTTAGGAGAATGTATGCGATCTTTTAGAAAGAAGCGTGCAGGTGTAAGCAATCATCTAGTAAACTCAAGCTATCATATAGTCTCTGATTTACTAAGTGGTAAGCAGCTAACACCTTTGTGAGCAAATAATCCTGTTCTTTGCAAAATGAAAACAATTTTCATTTTATTCTTCAGTTACGAAAATCGATTGGAACTTTCCACTAACGCACATTTACGAAGAAAACGGCTGCCAATTATCCTATAATTGTCCAATTAAAAAAATAATAAATATAATCATATTATATTCATTAACCTATAATTTAATATTAGCCATAGTGTTTTCTCCTCCATTAGATATAAATCGTATTTATATCCAATTTCTTCTAATTAATGTATCTCATACATAAAGTCCATATATAATTAACCAGTTAAATCATATCATATATAATCGAACTTCCTCTTGTCAATTTGAACATTTCAAATTGACCCAAAAACTAATTCTCAACTTGAATCCATTGAGCTACCAAGGGGACTTTATGGAACTATGGCTCGAAGCTCCAACAGTAGGTGAATAACTGACTAAACTCTTTAGCCACGAGATCCACCATCCGTTAACTGCCAGGCATTCCACTAAAGACCAACAACTGAAGTCTTCTTACCACATATATATTTTTGTGTCCATCAGATATAACCAATCAATAGTACAATAACCCTTCATAGATGCTCGTAAGTACAGCTGGACCAATTTACCGTTTTGCCCTTGTAGTTACATCTAATTCCTTAAGTACCACTGATCCCTCTAATGAACAATACAACATAGTCCTACTATGTGTGGACACCTCTCGGGTCATGAGAATGTGTGTGGCACCATATTGTTCAAGCTCCGGGATCAGCCCTTAAGGGAGCATTCTATCTAC
Organism: Benincasa hispida; assembly: GCF_009727055.1. Lineage (NCBI taxonomy): Eukaryota > Viridiplantae > Streptophyta > Magnoliopsida > Cucurbitales > Cucurbitaceae > Benincasa > Benincasa hispida. Next base: position 58,331,944 of record NC_052353.1, on the reverse strand, counting down.
TTACCCCTCCTTCAAAGAAGGAGTAAATTCCATCTTGTGTAGCTGAGTTCCCAGCTCTCAAATCAGACAAATCCCAAAGTGGTAAGTTTGAGTCAGCGACCTGGCCACTCGCACCCATGCAATCAAAGGATCGCTCTCAATGGCAGAAGTTCCTAACTCACTCAGGATTGAGGTCATGTTACCTATGGTCATTCTAGTGAAGTGAAGTCTCTGCCATGAACGGTGTTATATAACGAGACGTTAACACTTCATGGCCAGGTCTTATACAAACTCGTTGTATAGAACGCCCCTACTCGCACGTCCCTACATGAATGATCAGGATCAGACCATCTATAGCAAGTCACAACACTTGTAACTATTCTACAAAGCGGGCTGCATCCGTAACGTTACCAAGATAAGATTTTTCTCCTATATTCATAAACTACAGACCATTTTGGTTATCGCTTAAGACATGATCCACTTGTATGTCACCACATACATGCTTAAGTTATATAATGACAACCAGGGATTTTAGTTTATTGGTTTGTGGTAAAACAAATAAAACATCCAATTTACAAAGTCGAGTAGTGAAGAAAATATCATATATTATACATCGCAAGTGTTCGTACAAACTGTGTTTACAAACTATAGGACATGAGACTTTAGGGCATCATCCCCAACAATGACAATGTCACCCTTATTTCTCTTAAAGAGCTTCTAAGAGTAAAGAAATATTCCCCACAAACCAACCTGAGACTTTTTATGTATCTTTTGTTTTCACTCACCTGCTTCCTTGGAAGATTCTCAAGAGGTCACCCGACATAGAATTGCTCCAACTAAGTGCTTAACTTTGAAGTTTCTATATGATTGAGCCACGGGAAAGGAAAGTGCATCTTGTTGGTATAAGTAGTAACTTTCAACCACTTTAATCATTTATTAACATAGTTTCATATCCTCGTGATCTCTCTCATTCAAATGTGATCTTAGATCATTCATGGACCCTTTCTAAACTTGGATGTTACAACAATCTATCTATTCAAACAGTAGGACTAAGCATATATGTGTCAAATTTCATTTTCTATGAGAAGAAATTCATAAAGGAAAAATTGAGGTGATCAAAATACATACCTCTGGCACACAAGTTTCTTCATTTTACTAAGCTGGTTGGTTTTGAGCTACCTAAAAATAGATAGAATTATAGGTTAAAAGAGGTATTTTTGTTGTCAAAGGTGTATGTTGAAATATAAACTTGATTTTGGGCTTAGTCCAAAACAAAAGCCCAATTTCTAAAAAAATTACTTATTAGAATATTCTAAAAAAACTATTTGTAGGAGATACTTGGAGTAGATTGAAGAATTATATAAAAAATATGAGACAAAAGTGTAATTGTAAAGAACATTCTCGAGTTTTACCATCAGATCATAATATGTTGACAAAATCCTAGATATAGATTTAGGTGTGCTAACTAGTATAAACTGAAAGGATGTCCTACCATTTATATCAAATAAAAAAAATTATAAGTGCTCAATAATACAAGTAGCCTGTTTCTCAATTCTTTCTTCCAAATTACCTTCAAGCTTCAAGATTTCTTTCCAACAAAGGGTATTAAAGCTTAAAGGTCCTTTTCAAGAAGATGGCAAGCAATAGCATGGTCCCATTCCAAGTCTTAATGCTCAACAAGAGCAACTTTGATAATTAGTGTATCAAGATGAAGTCTCTCTTTGGCTCAAAAGGTCTGTGTGAGATTATAAAGAAAGGATATATCGAGTTTGAGAATGGTAGTGGTCTTTCTCAAGTATAAAGGGATAGTTTGAGAGACTCAAGAAAAAGAGACAAGAAGACTCTCTGTATAATATATCAAGGAATAGATGATGATGCTTTTGAGAAGATTTTAGAAGCAAAGGAAGCGAAAGAAGCATGGGAGAAGCTTCAAACATCGTACAGGGGAGAATATCTAGTTAAAAAGGTACATTTCAAACTCTAAGAGCTAAGTTGAAACTTTGTATATGAAAAAAGTAAAAGTCATCTTAGAATATTTCTCTAGAGTCTTAACTATCACCAATCAACCTAAAAGAAATGGTAAAAAGATTGATGACACAAAAATCATGGAGAAAATGCTAAGTTCATTGGATCCAAAGTTTGAACATATTGTTGCCATAATTGAAGAAACAAGATTTGGAGGTCAAGACCATTGAGTAACTCATGGGCTCGTTACAAACATATAAAGAGAAGAAAAATAAGAAGGAAGGAATTGTGGATTAATTGCTCAAGTTGCAAGTTGATTCGACTAGTGGAGGAATTAGTCCTAATAATAGAAGTGAACAAGGATGAGAACATGGTGGACATCGAGGACAAGGAAGAGGTCACAGACAAGGATAAGGAGATGGTTGTCAATGAAGACATACACAAATAATGAATGGAGTAAAGACAATGTATAGTACCTAGATATTGGGCAAGCAACCCTATATGTGGAGAAAGAAGCATGTTCGTAAAGCTTGATTAATCAGTGAGTGGCAATGTAGCCTTTAGAGATGAATCCAAGATAGAAGTAAAACAAAGATATAACATTCTCATCCAATTGAAGAATAGGGATCACCAATTTATTTCAAATGTTTATTGTGTACCAACTACGAAGAGTAATATTTTAAGCATTGGCCAACTCTTAGAGAAAGATTATGACATTCGAGTAAAAGACAACAACCTTTCTATAAGAGACAATGCAAATAACATGATTGCTAAGGTACCGATGACAACAAATAAAATGTTTATACACAACATTCAAAATGACATTGCAAAATGCCTCAAGATGTGCCACAACGATGCATCTTGACTTTGGCATCTTCGATATCTTAATTTTGGGGGTTTAGAGTCACTCTCCAAGAAAAGAATGGTATGATGACTATCTTCCATAAGCCACCCCGATCAAGTGTGCGAAGGATGTCTACTTGAACAACAGTTCAAGAAAAGCTTCTCAAATGAGTCAAACTCAAGAACTCATAGGCCTTTGGAACTCATACATGTGGATGTGTGTGGATCAATAAAATCTAGCTCACTTGGTAAGAGTAATTATTTCCTTTTCTTCATTGATGATTTTTCGAGAAAAATATGGGTATATTTCTTGAGTCATAAATTAGAAATGTTCGAGAACTTCAAGAAGTTCAAATCCCTTATTGAGAAAGAAAGTGGTTTGGTGATCAAGGCCATGAGAGATCTGATCATGGAGGAGAATTCACATCAAATGAATTCCAAAAGTATTGTAATGATCTTGGAATTCATCGACCTTTAATAGTTTTGAGATCCTCTCAACAAAATGGAGTAGCAGAAAGGAAGAATATAACAATTTTGAATATGACAAGAAGTATTCTTAAAAGAAAGAAAAAACCAAAGGAGTTTTGGGCAAAAGTAGTAGTATGTGTAGTCTACCTACCCAAGCGATCTCTAACAAGAAGTGTATCTATAAAAACGCCACAAAAAGCATGAAGTGGAAGGAAACCTGGGATTCTCCATCTCAGAGTCTTTGGAAGCATTTCTCATGTGCATATACCAGATGAAAAGAAAAGCAAGTTGGATGATAAAAGTGGAAATACATCTTCATTGGTTATAACTCAAATATCATAGGCTACAAGCTTTACAATCTGGGTATGGAAAAGACAATCCTGAGTCGAGATGCAGTATTTGATGAAGAACCACATTTTTTTAAAAAAGTTTTGTTACATGTTTAATTTTTTCAACTTGTAAAAAAAATATTTTCATTGCTCAACACGTATTATTCCACTCACAATAAGGTACATTAACTACCCACAACACTAGCATATGGAACATCATCCATATATCATTCAGTTTCTTCTTCTGTTTGAGATGTGCAACTTAAGGATAATTTGAAATGATTTGCTAATGGTGTGATTCTTAACTAAGCTTTATAGTACCTAGCTTTCTATCTCTTACCATCTCAATCCCAAGGGATTACTTAGCAAAGATCCTAAATCTTTCATTTCAAAAATACCTTTCAATTTATGTTTCTCATGAGTATTAATACCTACAATATTCTAAGCAAAAGGTAAATACAATACCCTTCATAGATATGTCTATAATATATCCAATAGTCTAATTCAATTATATTAAAACCACAGGGCAAGATTGGAACATCAAATTTGAGGTAGCCCATAGCCCAAGTGCTTATTTCAAGCCATATAAAAGACTTTTTAAGGAAACCTACCTTATTCTCTTTTGATTTACTTGTTAAGGAGATTGTTACATTTAAATGATCTCACTAAGATCTCTCCATGAGGAAATGTTGTTTTCGCATCTATTTGGTCAAACTCCATGTTCCTATAATCAAAAGATAATAAAATTCTGATGGATATATATGTGTAAAAATATTTCATCATAATCAACTCCATCTTTCTGATTGTATCCCTTAGCCACAATTTTTACTTTTACCTTGATAACTTTGCGTCTTATGGTTTTGCTTAAACTTATATATCCACTTGCAGCCTATAAGCTTTCACTTCCTAGGTTTATATCAACCAAATCCCCAGTTTGATCTTTCATTGGCTACTTCCACTTTTCACTCTACTTTGAATTTATTAAATGGATCTTAAATTTGTTTAAGTTGACGTGACTGTCAATCATCTACTTGAGAAGGTAAATTATCTTCAATCTCCATTTGAGAATCACTCTTTGTATATGTGCGATTAGTTCTTGCCTTTCATGATAATGTCATATTTGCCTTAACACGACATCAACAATTTCCTCTAGTTTTAGTGTCATTGATAAGTCCACACCATCATCAAGAGCTTTGTCTACCTTTTGTTGTAAAAGTAACATCTTGTTCTTCCTTCGTTCACTTTAGTCTTCACTTGAGCTAATTGTAGGTTAAAATAATTGTTCAAAAGTATACTAATAAGAGACATGTACGCTATCAAAAACTTAGTGGACTATAATAGTCCATTCTACTCAGCTCAACTTGGGGCTTCTTTCTCTACAAAAGTTCTAGAGCTTCTGTTTCCCCGTTGTCAAGTATTTTTTTCGTTCACATATTTCTCAAACTAAAAAACCGAAGGCAGATATATAGGTTATATCTTTGCTTTTTTGTTTTCTGTAAAAGAAAAATAAGAAAAAAAATATCAAATAAACAAAAAAAAAATGTTACTAAACATGTCTTGAGTATTTTGTTTGTCTAATTCAAAATTAAGCTTATGAAATTTAGTTACACTTAATGTTTTTGTTTGGTACATTATCCCAAAAATACTTGACAGATTTGGTCAAATTATATAAATGAGACTAGATTCCTTTTTCTCAATATTTACACATATGTTTATAAATATATATAAATTTTAGAAATTTTAGATTTTTCAAAAATTTAAAAAACCGTTATCATGAGAAATGTTGAGAATCTCACATTGGAAAAATTAAAAAACCTAACAATGTTTATAAAATATGTGAGCTACTCCTTTTCTTATCAATTGATTTTGAGATGAAACACATTTTAACTAATACCTTATAGTAAAAAGAAGTATCATGTCTAGTAGAATTATAGAGTTACATGATGGAAGTGAAGAAGGAAGTTGCTGCTCTCTTTGGTCTTTTAAAATTAATAAAATTGCATATATAAAATTAAGAATTTAAGTTTATTTTCCATTTTGTTCTCTAAATTCTAAAAATTGGACACATATATAAATGTTTTATCAGATCAAGTTTTCTCCTCTCTTGATTTACATAGTTTGTATAGTTTGCTCATTTAATCCATTCTTGTTAGCATGGATAATAATTTTTCGTTCTTAACTCTTTAGATCATTTTGGGACAAGGAAGAATTTTGACGGGAGAAAAGAAACATAACAAAAAATGGATGCTGTAGTCGGGGTGGTAGTGGAGTATACAATTGGACCCATTTTGCATCAACTAGGTTACCTCTTTCGTTACAATGGAAATATCAAGAAACTTCAAGAGAAACATAGAACTCTCGAGACTACTAAAGATACCGTGCAAATTTTGGTTAGTCAAGATAAAGGCAAAGGGAATGCAATTTTCAATGAAGTTACGAAGTGGTTGGATAATGTGAAGGAAGTTTCGGACATGACAAAACAAAATGAAGAACTTAATCCCTCGTGCTTTAATTTTGTCAAACGACATCAATTATCTAGAAAAGCAAAGAAGATGGTGGAAGATATTGCTGAACTCATAAATGAAGGAAGACAGTTTAATAAAGATAATATTGATTATCCTGTACCTTCTTCAGATATTAATTGTCCTACCATCCCTACAGATTATCAAATTATTGAGTCAAGAACTTTACTGGTTGAAAACATTAAAGATGCACTTGCAAATCCTAATGTGAACAAACTTGGAGTATGTGGTATGGCAGGTGTTGGGAAAACTTCGTTGTTGAATGAAGTTAAGAAGTTAGTGTTGGAAAGCAATCTGTTTGATCGAGTGATTCAGGTGGAAGTGGGTCAATCTAAGAATGTAATCGACATTCAAGAAGAAATTAGAGGTGCATTAAATATGCAATGTGGGAAGATAACAGCATCTCTCCTACAGACTCATATTACTGAGAGGAAAGAGAATATCTTGTTTATGTTTGATGATTTGTGGAAGGATTATGATCTTGAAAAAGAGTTTGGAATTCCTTGTCGTTCAGAATCAAGGACGGAAGGGTGTAAGATACTTATGACAAGTCGTTCTCGACATACATTAACAAATCAAATGAATATAGAAAAGTTGTTCGAGCTGAATTCTCTAACTAAAAAAGAGTCTTGGAAGTTTTTCATCGCAATAGTTGGTGAGTGTGTTGAAGATGGATATATACAACAAATAGCAAAGGATATAGTTAATGAATGTGGAGGATTACCGATTGCACTTAAAATTATGGCAAAAGCATTGAAGGAAAAAAGAGTAGAGATATGGAAGGATGCTCTCAAGAAATTGAAAAATCCAGTTGTAGTGAATACTGCAGGAGTTAGTGACCAATTGTATTCTTGTCTTCAATTCAGTTATGATTCAATAGAAAACGGACTTCAAAAGATGGGGAGAGAAGGTAAAGTACAAAAAGAAATTGATTAAGAATGCCGAACTTTCGGAATTGAATTGTCATACACGTCTCTTATATTTTAACATAACAATTCCGAATATTGACCTTCTGTCAAATGAGTTAAGCATAGAAAGAGTGCAAAATTTAGAAGAATTTTGTATTCAGGTTGGTGCCGGGTACGCCATGAAGAATAAGAGATGGGCAAGAATCTTGATTCTTGATTTAAAGTCACGCATTGATTCAATTGGTGAGATACCACATATACTATTGCAAAAATGTGAACAACTGGATGTACAAGATTATGTACAATCTAGGTGGAAATAATATAAGTTATCCTCGTTTGAAGGAACTAAAAATTTTCATTAACAATAGTTCGAAAAAAAAAAAAAAATTTACTTTAGTGAAGACAAAGATGTGGACAAAGATGAGGATGAAGACGAGCAAGTTTGAAGACACAGACATAGATGAGGACGAGTTCAAAGACACAGACGAAGACGAGTACTTGATATGCCAGGTGGGATTAGGGATATCACTCTTTTGATTTTTCAGGTAAACCAACAAATGATGTGGTTACAACTTAGAATTAATTATTTGAACTATGATTTTCCATTTTCTAGATATATACTTCTTTGAGTTTGCATAAGAAGATTTAAATAAATCAAAGAAATTATATCGTTAAAGAAATTTAGTTAATTTCTTTCTACTCCTCTTTTTAACCATATTAGGATATAAAATTGCAGGTTTCATTTCCTAAATCGACGGTTTTGGACATTAAAAGAGAAAACAATGTGAAGACGTTGTGGCACAATAATGGCCTAATTACACATTCTTATTGCAAACTCCAGAAGATTTATATTAATGAGTGCCATAAATTAACATACGTGTTTCCTTCACGTATGGTAAAATCACTCGTTTCCTTAAATACATTACAAGTTCATAGTTGTAACTTAGTAGAAAGGATATTTGAAATTGAAGAGCCGACGAGTGACAGTGATGTCATCCAGCAAGCAGTGCCATTGTCAATCTTATCGTTACTTTTTCTACCCAACTTAAAGCATGTGTGGAGTAGCAATCCACTCCGTGAAGTACTTCCAAGTTTTCCAAATCTAAAGGATGTCATGGTGGAGGAGTGTCCTCAGCTTAAGACTCTTTTTCCAGCTTCCTTCATCAATCATATGAAGCAAATTGAAAGAATACATGCAAATGGTAAAATTGAAACATTTGCAGAGGATGAAGCTTCCCAGTTGGTTCCCCATGAGGTAATGCATCTTTCTCAAATATTTTATGTTTTTATATATTTGGTACTAACCTTCATTCTTTTTTTTTTTTTTTTTGATAAAAAACAAATGTTAGTTAATATTGAAGCCATTTCATAACCATTTTGTTTCTTGTTGTTTTTTTTTTTTTTTTTTTTTTTTTTTTGAAAACTTATGCTTACAAACAATACTCGTTAGAAATTAAGCTAGATACATAATGGATAATACATTTCTAGATATATCTCCAATACATGAATTTTTAATTTCTAGATACATGCACTTCTAGGTACATGTAATTGTTCATGTACATGAATGATATGTATGCGTGGTACTTCATTAATTTATTTTCTGTCTTTTAGGAAACGTCTCTTGAGTATTATAAAGAAATTAGGTTTCAAGAGAAAATTATTCTTCTTTTGTGTATTCTCTTCAAATCTTGTGAGATTTAGAGTAAATTTAGAGTGGGTTTGTCAACGTTTCAGAGCATAAGGTTGAAAGATGTCATCCAACAACATGTTACAACCTCAACTTTCTCATTTTGAGGAAAAAACTATCGACGGTGGGGTCAACAAATGAAGGTTCTTTATGGATATATCTCAAGATATTTGGGATATTGTTGCTAGAGGATACTTGGAGCCAAAATGTGAGAATAATATATCACAACAACAACTCAATTAGTTGAGAGATACTAGGAAAAAAGATAAAAAGAGATTTTTTTTTTTTTTTTTTTTTATCAACCAAGCTGTAGATGAAAATATCTTTGAAAGAATACAAGAAGGCTCGACTACATAAGCAACATGGGATGCATTGCAGAGTTTGTACGAAGGAAAAGAAAAAGTAAAATTGGTACGATTGCAAATATTTCGAGCCGAATTTGATACTATTCGAATGAAAGATGTTGAAAGTAATGAAGACTTTCTCAATCATATTCTCTTAATTGTTTATCAACTGAGATCAAATGAAAAAGCAATTAAAGATAAAAGGGTGGTTGAAAAGATCCTTAGAAGTATGACTATATCGTTGTAGCAATTGAAGAAACCAAGGATTTATCAATTCTCTCCATCAATAGCTTAATAGAATCTCTTCAATCTTATGTGCTTAGATTGAAGTAGTTTGATTCTACTCCTTCAAGAGAAGCTTTTCATATACAAACCTCTTCTAGAGGGAGATCTAATGGAAAAAGAGGTAGACATGGTGGTAGAGGAAATGGACGGTCTAATAACTTAAAAATTTTGAGCCAAAGAGAAGAGACAAGCAAACTTCTTCAAATAGAGGAAGATGAATAAGTTTAAGTAGAGGAAGAAGTAGAGGTGGAGGTCATGGAGATTTTTCTCATATACAATGTTTCAATTATAGATGTTATGGGCATTTTCAAGCAGATTGTTGGTCCAATAAGACTAATTCTAGTCAAGTTAAAACTACTCTAATACATGAGCAGTAGGATAATGATCAAGGTTTTCTGTTCCTCACATTCAACATTTAAGAAATAAGCATTGAAGATATATGGTATCTTGGTAGCAGTTGTAGTAACCACACGAAAGAAAAAAGGATATATTTATATTAAAAAGGATATGTTTATTTTAAAAAGGATATGTTTATATTTTTAGATTAATCTCATAAAAATGAAGTGAACAGTGGTGACAACAAGAAGCTTGAAGTCAAAGAAAAATGAAATATTCTTGTCAAGACAAAAAGAAAATGGAGCAAAAAGAATCATAAATGTGTATTATGTTTCAGGGTTCCGACAATATCTTTTTAAGTGTAGGCCAACTTATGTTGAAAGGACATGATGTTATCTTTAAAGATAGCATATGTGAGACCAAAACCAAGAACGGAGGTCTCATAACAAAGGTACATATGATTCACAACAAAATGTGTTCAATCAAAATATACTATGAGAAGCTTGTTTGTTTTGAGACTTTAGTAAAAGTCACTTCATAGCTTTGGCGTTGTCGGTATGAGCACCTGAGTTTTAACACTTTGTCTCAAATGTGTCAACAACATATGGCGAGAGGAATGCCAAATATTGAAAAGGGAGATCAACTTTATGAAGCATGTATTTTCGGAGAGCATCATCAAAATTCATTTCCGATAAGAGATTCTTGGAGAGCATCAAAACCTTTCCAGCTCATCCATGCAGACTTATGTAGACCCATAGAATTACTACACATGGAGGTAATCATTATTTTCTCACATTTATAGATGACTATAGTCAAAAGACAGATTTATCAACTAAAAGAAAAGAGCTCTACTTTTGAATGTTTAAAGACGTTCAAAGCAATGGTTGAAAATGAAAGTAACTTGAGATTATAAATATTACGTTCGAATCGTGGAAGAGAATGTATAGTTTTTGAAGATTTCTTGAAAGAAAATAGAATCAAGTATTAGAATACTGTTCGAAGAACTCTTCAACAAAATAAAGTTGCAGAGAGAAAAAAAAAACAGAATAACAATAGAGCTTGCAAGAAGTATGTTGAAGGAAAAAACTTCTAGATCAATTTTGGGAAGGTGCAATAACTTGTGTTATTTATCTCTTAAATCGAGCTTCAATTAAAAGTGTACAAGGTATTACTCCTCAAGAAGCATCAAGCGGGTTAAAGCCAACCGCTATTCATCTAAGAGCATTTGGATGCATTGCTTAATTACTCTCAGACTTCAAATGAGTAAAAAGGTAAGCTAGATGATAAATCAGAAAAGTGTATTTGTATTGGATATAGTAAGAACTCCAAGGCTTACAAATTATACAACCTTGTAAATAAAAAAGTTATTATTAATCAAGATGTCAAGTTCAATGAAGCAGAATTTTGAAATTGGGATGCAATAAATGAAGACTAGAATCCATTACTGATTGGCATGGGTGGCAAAAAAGATGCTCGAGACTTGGAGCTTGAAGAGACTCAACTAGTGGCTTCAGCTTCATCTTCATACTCCATAAGTGATGAAGAAACTACTCCAAGGAAGACAAAAAATATTTATGAGATCTATAATACTTCAAGAAGAATGTTAGATGATTGAACATGTTGATTTTCTTTTTTATTTGCAAATGTTGATCCTATATACCTTGAGGAGACAATTCAAGATGAAAAATGGAAAGATGTAATGGATCAAGAGATTGATGTAATCAGAAGAAATGAGACATGAGAATTATCAAACTACCAGAGAATAGGAAAGCTCTTGGTATCAAATAGTCTGTAGAATGAAGCTGAAGCAAAATGGAGTAGTCAAGAAATACAAGACAAGACTCATTGTGAAAGGGTACAAGCAAAAATATGTGGTTTATGAAGAAGTTTTTGCACCTGTGACTTGCTTGGAGACTGTTCGTTTACTTCTATCCCTTGCAACACAAAATGACTGGAAAGTACATCAAATAGATGACAAATTAGCTTTTCTAAATGACTATTTAGAGGACAAAATATATGTTGAGCAACCCCCTAGTTATGTCAAGATTGAAGATCAAGAATATAAGGTCTGTCGATTGAAGAAATTAAAGCATTATGTGGGCTAAAGCAAGCACCAAGAGCCTATTACAGTCGTATCGACAATTTTTTCTTGAAGAATGGTTTTAAAAGATGTCAATACGAACATGCTCTCTATACTAAAGAAGAAAAAAAATTTAATTTCTTGAATATTTATCTATTGATGATTTAATATTTATGGGAAATTCAAACATGATGATTAAAGAGTTCAAATTAGTGAGTATGAAGAGAGAACTTGAGATGACTAATATGGATTTACTTCATTACTTTCTTGGTATTAAAGTTAAGCAAGGTGTTGATGAGATTGCAATTTCCCAGAGAGAAGTATGCAAAAAGATGTGTTGGTAAGGTTCAAAAGGGAGAATGTTTATCCTGCCAATACCCCTATGGAACTTAGGTTTAAAACTGAGCAAGCATGATGATAGCAAAGATTTTGATGCTACCATCTTAGAAATCATGTTGGGAGTTTAATATATTTAACTACAACTAGAACTGATCTTATATTCTCAGTTATTTATTGAGTAGATTTATGGCATCACCAAAGAGAAGTCAATGGGAAGCTATAAAGAGAGTTTTTAGATATGTTTTTGGAACTATTGATCATGGAATGCGTTATAAAAAGAACATGGATAACATTCTTGTTGGCTACAATGATAGTTTGGGGAGGAAATACTTATAATTACAAGAGTACTTTTAGGTATGTATTTAATATTGGTTTTGAAGCAATTTTATGGATATCAAAGAAGCAAGATGTTGGATCAATTTTATGGATATCAAAGAAGCAAGATCGGATACGGCGACTCGCCAATTTCTAAAAAACTAAGATACGGATACGTCTAAGGATGCGTCATTTTTTTAATATATATATTTTTAAAAAACGAGGATACTAATACATTGAAGATACTTTTTTTTCTTGAAAAAAATCTAGGATATAGATAAATTTAACATACAAGTTAATAACAATAGCACAAAATAGAATACAAACACTGAAATACAATACAAAAGAAGCAACATCTAAGATGTTAAAGTACAATAGCTAATAAAATGCAATAGAAAAGTGACTCATACTGCAAAAAAGAAAGAAGAAGAATATTAGAGAGAGAAGTATGAAGATAAATGAAGAACTTATTGCTGAAGATATTCAAATGGTTTATATTTTGGTGGACTTTGTGAGGACTCAAATGTGAATGGAGATTAGATGATTCTAGTCTAGGGTTTGGTCCATTATTTTTTTCTTCTTTTAGTTTTAGACTCGAGTAGTGAGCTTTTAAATAGGTTACCTAATTTTAGATTGGGAAAAATTAGGTGAGTTACTTGTCTTTTTTCTTAAAAAGAAAGTACGCATAAAAATAGATACGTCAAATCACGTGTCATATACGTATCTGAAAAGTATCTGAAAGTATAGATACGTAAAATCGCGTGTCAGATATGTATCTAGGAAGTATCTGGAAGTATCGGTATCTAATACGTGTCTGATACTGATTCTTTGCCTTACATGAAGTATCTGTGCTTCATAGTAAACATATAAAGATGAAGTATTATTTCGTTAGAGAATTGATTAAAGATGGAGAAGTATACATCAAATATTGCAAGACACGAGATCAAGTTGTAAACATATTCACAAAAGCATTAAAGACAGACTTATTCTCTTGAAAATTAAAAAGAAGCTTGCACTCATGGAAGTCTAGCTTAAGGGAGATGTTAGAAATTAAGCTAGATATATAACGGATAATACATTCTTAGATATATTTCCAATACATGAGTTTCTAATTTCTAGATACATACACTTCTAGGTACATGTAATTGTTCAATTAGTACATGTGAATTGTATGTATACTGTACTTCATTTATTTTGTCTCTTTTAGGAAACGTCTCTTGAGTATATATAAAGGGATCATTTCCCTCCTTTGTAATCAAGTGAAAATCAATAGAAGCAAATTGGTGTTACAAAGAAATTAAGTTTCAAGAGAATAATATTCTTCTCTGATGTGTTCTTGTGTTTTGAAGGAGAACAAGTTTCTTCTCTTCAAAGCTAGTGAGATTTAGAGTCGGCTTGTCAACACTTCCAACACTTCTACCTATAGCTTCTTGTTTTATTACCTATATTTTAAACATTTTTTAAGAAATCAAGCCAAAGGCTTAAAACTAAAACAATATTTTTTCGAAAACTTGATTTTACTTTTAAGTTTTGGTTTAAAATTGCTTTAAGGTAGAAATGTTGAAAAAAAAATTAATTTTACCAACAAAACAATCAGAAAACACATTATCCCATACACAAAAATTGAAGAATATGCGCAAGATAAAGTTTCATAAATTCATAGTAAAACTCATATAATTACAACACGGGTCTCAACAATTGAATCAGAACTAAATTAAACTACCAAACCCAAGCTATGTTCTTATCCTTTAGCCTCAAATCATGCTTGAATTCAATACAATTGGCAAACGGGAAGAAATTTTATAAAATTTTGGTGTAAAATGGGACTAAAACTAGGCTGGACAGAGCGGCAACGTTCATAAATCAGTGTACTCGATTCTTGATGTAATTAGCTGACCAAAATTATTCTTTTATAAAACTACCGCAACATCGCAACACTAGGAAGAACGTTGCAACGCTGCGGCACATTGATAGCTCGTAGAAATGCAAGCTTTTGCAGCCTTTTACTTAGAATTATGAGGTCCAATAAGCAAGAATATGCATTGATAATACTAAGAATTCATGTGAAAAGTGAGCTTGCGTCAAATAGCACCAAAATCCTCACTAACCCTATACCATGCGTTATTTCGGGTCAAAGTGTTCATTTTTGCAGATATTACAAGAGTTGATCGCATGCGTCGATCCTCGATCGCCAAAAGGTTGAATGTATGAGTTGATTAAGTTTGCCGCATCGGATGTTGCATCCACAGATCGATAAAAGTCTGCTCGTAAGGTAGATGGAATGCGTTGGTACCTCAAGAGAAGCAAGCATGAACGCATACCTTGGGAGTATCAATAAGATAAGGTGATGTTGGCATTGCACATACTACGACAAAGGTGGCAGTGGGGCAGAATGCAATCATGAAGGTTGTCAATGTTCGAGCTCTACAAATAGCACCTGGGACCATTTCAAAGCATCCGAGCTTCTGCCTTAAGGCAGATGTTTGGGATCACAGATGAGAGCACGAGGGAGATTTTCTATGAGGATTCTTCATCTCCATAAACCATTCCGAGTGATGACCAGAGATTTCGCCAGGGATAGAGCTCGAGAGAGACGTCTTCACCATCCATCCATGGCACCACCAGTAGCCTTGATGCAGAGTCTTTCATTTCTTCTCTGATCTCTGTGTTGTATTACATTTTAGCTTAAGATATTAAGACATTTTGTAATCAATGCATATCTTAAATTCTTCAACGCCATCTTCTTCATCTTCTTTATCTTTACCATTG
The DNA here is from genome assembly GCF_009727055.1 of Benincasa hispida. Taxonomy (NCBI): domain Eukaryota; kingdom Viridiplantae; phylum Streptophyta; class Magnoliopsida; order Cucurbitales; family Cucurbitaceae; genus Benincasa; species Benincasa hispida. The sequence goes on along the minus strand of NC_052353.1, from coordinate 58,316,775 downwards.
TTTACCTTCATCGTTTAATTATCAAAGGCAATCGCATACTCAATCGTGTAGCCTAGAGATAGGACGCATGTAGCAACCCACTAAGAGGTGTACGTTGTGTGAGTATAGTGAGTTAATCCTCTTTTCTTGGTGTGAGGCTATAGCAACGCTTGTCTATGGGCTGTTGCAATGCTTTTCTACGAGCTAATTAACCGCATCTAACTGCCTGAGAAGGTAAGAGATGAAATGCACTAAAGTAAAGTATGCATTATTCCTAGAGATAGGCACGGTCTTATGCTCGATGCAACCATGCACTATAGAGATATAAGCATGCGGCTGGCCACCGAAAGGTGTGTGATGCATTAGTGTGGCGAGCTTGGATTACTCGAACGACTTAAGATAATGAATATTACTATGCGTTAACAGTTGTTGCATATCTACCAATTCTCATTGCAAGTCTTTCATTGCTCAATCTTATTAGTTAGGAGTAGGAGTAGTGTGTAATCCATTAACTTCTTCTTTTTATTTTTATTCATCGCCTCAAATGCATTGCTTCACAAACATAAGTTACAAGTCCCTGAGTTCGACCTCGGATCACCCGAGAAACTTGCGATCTCGTTATACTTGGCGAGAGAGCAAGAAAATGTGTGATAGGAATGCATGGTCATTACATATGAGATTAACGCATACTTTCCATTCCAACACATGACCACCGACGCATGAGAACATACGGATAGCCTAAGACATGCATCATATATGCTTCCAAATTTTTAACAAACACACATAATGGTCGAGCGTCAGGTAAGTGTTGCAGTGCTGGCCTAACGTTGGCGCGCGCGCTGGGGCTGTGCATCTGTCAATCCACGTAGCGTTGCAACACTCTGGGAGAGCATTGCAACACTGCCTATTCTGTCCTAGAGCGTTGCAGGGCAACGTTGACGACCGGCATAACGGTGTCGTTGGGGCAACTCCAGAACGTTACAACGCTTGGGGCAACATTGCAATGCTGCCCTGCATTCGAGCATTCTGCCTTCTAGCATTGGACTTAGGTTTAATGAGAGCATTGCAATACTCAGTAAGGCAGCATTCTTCATTCGTTCGTCATTTAATCAATTTAGCTCCCAATTTCGTCATTTTAGCACCTTTTTGTCCTGAACGCTTAATCTGACTACTTGTGCACTCGAGTCCGACAAAATGATCAATTTAACCAAATTAAGTAGCTAAACAACCTTGAGTTAATTGGAAGAAGATAGAACATTTCCAATGCTATCAAGGGTAATCCAAGAATGGTTTCCACGTTCTTTTCTTTTCTTATTGATCATAGACTTACGTGACCAAGTATCTTGTGCCATACTTTAGCCACACTCATTTTGGAACAGTTACAAACATCAATGGAAGTATGAGGAGACCAGTCATAGCAATTATCCATTGAACGAGTGTCTACCATAACTAACATGTTTTTATCATCTTTAACTAAACACTTATCTTTAGAGAAACTTACTTGAAACCCCTGATCACATAGTTGTCTAATGCTAATTAGGTTAGTAGTTAAGCCTTTAACAAGTATGACATCTGAACAAATCTCTTTTACCCAATACTTTTCCTTTAGCTCCATCACCAAAGGTTATATGTCTAGAGCCACATGCCTTTAGATTAGACAAGAAGGATGTTTCACCTGTCATATGTCTCTAGCGTCCACTATCAAAGTACCAATCTTCTTGGTTTGAGGTGTGTGGCAAGGTAAAAGCCAAATTACAGGACATCCACTCTTGAGATTTTTCATCTTTGATACACCACTCAAATTTTCTAGAAGTAAATCTTCTGTTCTCATGACTCAAGGTCCCTAGACTCAGGGAAGAATGTCTTAATGTTTTATATTCCTTTATACCAAGAAGATAAAAATAGAAAGGACGAATGTGACCTACCTTCCCACAGTAATGACACACCCATTTCTTCTGAGGCTTACTAATTTCAACATGAGTCATAGATATGGTATCATATTGTTTTAGCTCAGACAGGTGAGGATTTTGAGCAGGAATAAAGACAATATTAGACGACAATGTTGTTCTATAACCAAACTTCTCATGACTCCTGAACCTAACCCCTTTTCTGTCAGTAACTCGCTTCCCTATGTTGACAATCTTGTTTAGATCTTCCATATCGAATTTAAGATGCGAACAGATTTAGACATTGAATTCAAATGTTGTTGAGAAAATTTCAGATCCTTCTTTAATTCTGCTATAGTGCTTAAAAGACAATGATTATCTTCTAATAACTTTTGAATACGGTTTTTTTGTTGTTCCAACGCAAATAGATCTTCTTCCCATTTTTATATACTTCTTCAATGGTAAGATTTCTCTGCTGAACTACATTCTAACTCGATTCACAACACGTTTTGTTTGCTTCTTCAATATCAGTACTAACTATCGTGGACTCATCAATAGTTGCACAACCAATTAGGGCATAAATCCCATCCAATGACTCATTACATATATACGAATCATTATCTGAAAAGGTTGTTGAGTGTCCTTTATTCTGTCTTCTCAAATAGTTAGGACATTCAACTTCGAAGTGGCCAAACCTTCACATTCTCTGCATTTGAAGGTTTAATCCCAACCATTTTGATTACTATTCAAACATCGTTCACTGTCTTTCTTCGCTCCAAAAAGTTTAAAACGCTTATGAATATTATGATTAATGTTGCTAGTATTGTCTCTGACATAAGATGTGTTGTACTGACCATGACGCTTATTTTGTCTCTTTAACACTTTGTTGAATTGTTTTGTTAACAGAGCAGGCGAGTCAGCAAGGTTCTCTTCACCTTTTTTCCCTTTGTTTGAGATGTGGTCTTCATTCACATATCATTGTGAAGCTCACCCTTTACCTTTCTTGTTTGTTTGTTCATTAAATGTCAATTCAAAAGTACGAAGAGACCCAAATAGTTCATCAACATTCATGGTGGCTATATCATGTCAATTCATAGTAGTAGATCCACTTTCTCTGATTGGTTCCATCGAAGACAATTAACGGAAATATTGTTAGAGTTAGAAAACACACAGCGGAAGTAAAACGGATCATTAAGCATTCTAATTCATTAATTTTGGCTTGAAATTAAGCATGCTCATAAACTAATAAGAGGGTTTCATAACATACTTTTAAAGAAACACTTGAATTTCGATTCCAACTGCAAATCTCTTCCAAATTTGCTTGTGAACCACCTCAAGGCCCTACTATCCTTCTGGTGCCTTAGATTAAGTTGTGGGACTCAAAATAAGCTTGGATCAAGAAAATTTAGAGAAGAAGTCACTGCATCACCATGGAAGAAGACCTTCTTCAACCTTAAGTTTTTCAGTAAAAACTATTACAAAATACATGCACAATTTCCACTTCAATCTTCTCTATTTATTGCAAGACTATCATGCAAAGAGGATTGTTGCATAAATTGTACCTCATGCTTGGAAATTTGACTCAAAAGTCAAAACAATGGTGGAGAATGTGTGAGCTACTAAGTTGAAAGTGGAGAAATCCCACTTCTTGAGATTTTCCATTTTTCTCTCTTTTCAATTTTGATGATTTTCAAAATCAATTTTTCAAAATTGAAATCTTTATTAATTTTAAAAAATTAATTAATTAATTAATTTTCTAATAAAATTAATAATAAACAATTAATTAAACAATTTAATTAATTCTAATGAATTAAATATCAAATATTAAATTAATTTAACACTAATTTCACCATCATGAATCCGGATTCATGAATTTAATATTTAAATCATATTTTAAATATTAATTGATTCTCCAAATTCATCCAAAATTAAACGTGTAATTATATTACATATAATTATTAATTCTCTTAATGTTAATTTGAAGATTTCAAATTAACCTATCACGCTACTCTAAGGCTAATCCATTTATGAGCTAGTAGGGGGACTTCATGGACCTACAGATCATGGACTCCAACGATCCGAGATTAATTGGCTAAACTTTTTATAGCGAATTAACCCCATTCGTTAACTACTGGGTCACTCCACTAAAGCCCATAGTTGCATTCCCTTCCCTGTATATATATTATGTCCACTCGATATAACCATTATTAGTAAGTTAACCCTTCACAGGTTCGTAATAACGGTTGGGTCAAATGGCTGTTTTACCCCTGAGATTACATCTTGTTCCTTAAGTCTCACTAATCCTATAATGAACAATTGGTTTATGATCCAATCAACAAACCGAGTCCCTCTCGGGCCAATGAGAGGGTCGGCCCCTTGTTCAAGACCCGAAGTCAGCATTTAAGGGAACACCTCTTTACTATCCCTGGAAGCGGGTAGGAGTGAATTCCATTTTGCACCCTATGTCCCCAACTATCTACCCGGTTTTACCCCTGAAATGGAGGTTTATTGAGCCGACTCTGTTGAGCCAACCCTCGCCTATGCAAATCTAAGGATAATCCCGAATAAACAGGAGTTAATAGTTATCTCAGGATTAAGGTCAAGTTACCTAGGTCATCAATAGCATTATAAAGTAAGAGTGATTAATTTCGTGGTCTGATCTTGTACAAACTCATTACACAGGACGCGTCCACTACTCATGTTATGACATGTATGAATCAGGATCACTTCGTTTGTAGCACTTTACAACTCCTTGTACTAACTACAGAGTGAGTCGCATCCGATAGTGTTACCAGAATAAGGCACCTAACCTTATTCATAAACTATAGATCATTTTGACTATTTACTCGAACATGATCCACTTTTATGTCTCCACATAAAATTCAAGTACTCATGTAATAGTCATGGATCTTTTAGTTTATTGGATTTATTTCTAAAACGAAATAAGCAATTCATATATTCAATAACAACTTAATGAATTTTCAGAATAAGTTTTATTGTTTACAAACCACAAGTTTTAGGACATAAATCCAACAAATATAACAACTGAACCCACTCTGATACCAATTGAAAAACGTACAAACAGTCAACTGAATATATAATGATGGACACAATGATGCTGATAAAAGTATTAACACAAAAGAAACAAGCAGAGAAGAAAAATAACACATTATATGGTAACCCAATTCGATATAACTTTACCTACATCTGGGGGGGCATAGTGCCCAAGTTAAAAAGAAGCTCAATATTATTTAGAAAGTTTAGAAGAGAAACTACTTAACTAATAGAACGACTATCATGTAATAGAGTAAACCTTGGATAGGCAATTTGTTTATTCCCCTAAACTTGACGTCACCTATCTCAAGATGTTTTCTCAACTCAGCTTTATTGATCTTGTACATTTAGGCTCCCCCTAAACTCAACGCTTCTCTTCAAAGATTTACCCACACACGATAAAGAACCTGCAGACCTTTCTGTTTCTTCGCTTTCAGCAATGGTCACACAAAAATGACAATTAAACATTCAGTTTCGAAAAACCTCGATGAGAGCATTCTCATACTTCCTTTTATAATAGTATCAACAAGGAAGTTACAAATAAGGAAATCAGCAAGATCGGAACATTCCAAAACAAACAACCGAACAGTCCATCACGAAGTCAACAAGAAAAGATTCAATATTTCAATAAAAGAAAATTTATATGCCAAATAAAAACAATCACACTCTTCAATAGGGGTTTGTAGGCAAGATGCTCTTACTTCCTTAGACTGCATATTTAATTTTATATTGATTTACCTCTAATTTCTTCTTGAATCATTGAATCATGAGTACTGCACTCTTGGATTAACCCACTTTTACATGAATCAATCGATCAAATAAATTGTTTTCCAACTCTAGCTTTTTAACTTCATTCAACAATGTAGTTTTTCCAACACCTCCCATACCACATACTCCAACCTTGTTGCCATTAGGATTTGTAGTGCATCCTTTATTTTTTAACCACTAAAGTTCTTGACTCAATTATTGGTAATTTGTAGGGAGAGTAGAAGAATTAGTATCTGGGAGAAGGTACAGGATAACCGATGTTATATTTGTTAAATTGTCTTCCTTCATTTATGAGTTGAACACAATATTTCCCACCCTCTTCTTTGCTTTTCTAGATAGCTAATGTCGTTGGACAAAATTAAAGCATGAGGGATTAACTGTTTCCTTTTGTTATGCCATGTCTAGAACTTCCTTCACATTTGTGGGGCTCAGCTGAAATTTGGGTAAAGGGCTTTTGAGTGGGCATGTGATGTTTGTGTTGGAGTCATAAGGGTTTGACAGTTGTTTAGAAAATTGATTTAAAAGAACAGAGAGAGGTAGAAATTGGAAGAACCTGATTAAGAAAGGAGAAAAGTTTGATTTTCTTCCTTCATTTCAAGCGTGAATCCATGGTGAAGAATTATCATGTGGAACATGGACTGACTGAAGTTTTGGACAAACTGAGATCAGAGCAACTTATGCTAAACTGAAGTTTTGGATAACGGGGCAATTATAATGTTGTTTATGCAATTATAATGTTGGTCTTTACCAACACCAAATTTGAAGTATGTCAGGCTAGTATGTAACGTTCATCATCGAAAGTAAAGATCTAATCAAATATTTTCTTAAGGACTTTATCAATTAAACTTGAATAAGTCGGTAAGCATTAGAATTTCCTTAAAGAAGACAAATCCTTTTCATGTCAAAATTAATTCCTTAAATGAGTAGCCAAAAACATTAACTTCTAGACGCTTCAACTATAAACTAGAAATCTAATTTAACTATGTCACTCTTTTAAAGTTAAGACATTTCATGCAAACTATGAATATTTAGAGAAATTCTACGCAAATGCACACATGAGATAGTCGACACTACTTGATTACACTCAACACAACAATTATGGATTGTGATTTGCATTTAACAGATTAAACATAACTTAATTTATTGAGACGTCAATTCAATAGAAGTAAGCACACTCATGGTTAAAACAACACTTAAAAGATAAATAAAAATTAGAATGTTATAGCAAAATTTCAATATAATGCCACAACCTTATATTATCACTAAGTCTGACAAACCTCTAAACTAGTGAAAAGAACTTGGCGCCTCACATTAAGACATAGCTCAAAATTCACTTGGAATTTATGAAACCTAAGAATATAGATGAAAAGTGAGGGTAAAATAAAAAATAATAAAAAAAAAACAAACAAAAAAGAATAAGAAGAATAAGAAAGAGACACGGATAGGTTCTTCAACCAAATAGATACTTTCTTCAAAAGTTATGACCTAAAAATGGAAATTACTCATTTATAAGAAAACACGATAATGTCAAGCACATGCTACCTAAATTTTCAAAAGTGTCTAAATGAGCAAGCCACATATTTGATCAATGTCCATAGTGTATCCACGTTGTCTGCTCGAGTTTATTGGCTTGAACTCTTGTTTTTATCACTCGGTTGTTCAATTTAGATTTGATTAACTCCAATTTAATTCAATTCCTTTTAAATACCTCAAAACGACCTCGAATCACTCCATTTCTACAAAATTGAAAATAAATCACTTGATATCAATAAATCTGGCCTAAATATAGGACATGAAATAGTACATTAAATGTACTATCATTATAAATAAATGAAGTGTGTTTCATTGAAATTAGGGCAAGCATTCTATAGTCACCATATACTTACCTTTAAATGATAGAATCTTCACCATCTTTCTTTTCGTTCTGTATAAGATGCGCACAAAAGAAAAATATATTTATAGTTAGATATAATAATAAATGAACATTATATATTTTAATTTTGTTACCCCATTCACGATTCCACAAGATTTTATGACATAGTATTAAAAAATATATATTGCTAAGTACAAATAAACAACTTAAATATTTGTTCATGAAGGCAAAATCAGTATAGTTCAACTGACATATTATTTGAATTATCAACTTCGAAGTTAAGGATTTGATTTTTTAACTCACATTTAATTCCATACTTCTGCAAAATATATATATACATATTTGTACACGAGAAGATACCTTCTTAATTGACCGTTGAAAGAATTTTAGTATACTATAAATTGATTTGAAAGGATAACTAAATTAAGTTTTTAAAGTGAAATTATTAAAGAAAGAAAATAATTTCTTATTAGTAATTGGTTATATTAAAATAATTAGATAATATAGTACAGTAATAAAATATGTTGGTGTAAAATGAACTTAAAACTCAACAATATTTCAAACATGAACATACAATTTCAGTCTTCCTCTTACCCAAATTTCCAAAACTGTCTAAACGTGATAGTGTTGAGGTACATGCTACATAAATTTCCAAAAGTGTCTAAACAAGTAGGTGCACGTAAAGCCCATAGTGTCTCAACGTTGTCTACTCGAGTTTATTAGCTTGAACTCTTATTTTCGTGACTCGGTTGTTCAATTTAGTTCCGATTAACTCTAATTTGATCTCAATTCTTCTTAAATGCTGACCTTGAATGACCCAATTTTTTTTCTTTAGAAAAAAGGGAAAATAAAGCACTTGATATCAACAAATCTAGCCTAAATAAAGGACGTGAAATAGTACATTAAATGATGGAGTGTGTTTCATTGAAATTAGGATAAGCACACTATAGTCAGTGCATAAACTTACCTTTAAATGATAGAATCAGGATAAGCACTCTAGAGTCAGCATAAACTTACCTCTAAATGATAGAATCTTCACCATCTTCCTTTTCATTCTATAGTATATAAGAAGCGCGCAAAAGGAAAAAAACATAGTTAGATATAATAATAAGTGAAAATTATACATTCTAATTTTGTTACCATATTCAAGATTCCACAAAATTTTGTGATATAATATTACAAAAATTATATGGCTTTGTTAAATACAAATATAAGCAACTCAAATCTTAGTATATCGGCCAAAATTAGTATAATTTAATTGACATAATATTTATACTATAGACTTCGAAGTTAGAGATTTAATTTCTCATTAGTCACACACTTAATCCAATACTTTTATTATATATATAGATATATACCTTCATTTCAAACTGCCAACCTTTTTTAATTGAGTCTTGAAAGAATTAGAGTATAATATAAATTGATTTTTAAAGGATATTTTAAATTAAGTTTTCAAAGTGAAATAATTAAAGAAAGAAAATAATCGCTTATTAGTAATTGGTTATACTAAAATAATTAGGAAGTACAGTAATAAAATATGTTGATAGAAAATGGTCTTAAAACTCAACAATATTTCAGATATGAACATACAATTTCAGTCTTCATGTTAAGATTAATTGAGAAGAAGGCAAATTGAAATTATCATTCACAAAAATTTCTTTTTTTCTTTTTTTCTTTTTCTTTTTTTTTTTTTTTTTAAAAAAATTAAGTCTATAGACACTATTTCATCTATAAGTTTATTCTTTTGTTATTTACTTTTTATCAATAGTTAAAAAACCAAACCAAATTTTGAAAACTAAAAATTAGACCATGTTTGGTAAACATTTCATATTTTATTTTTGTTTTTTTTTAAAATTAAGCCTATTTCCTCCTCATTTCTTATCATTTGCATTTTTTATTTGTACAATTATTTAATTCTTTGCCAAATTTTAGAAACAAAAACAAAATTTAAAAAGCTACTTTTTTTTAGTTTTCAAATTTTGGCTTGGATTTTTAATCCATTGGTAAAAGGTAGATAATAAAGGAAGAATTTAAAAGCAAAAGTAATGTCTACAGGCTTAATTTTAAAAAACAAAAACAAAAAATGAAATGAATATCAAACCGGACCGTAGCTTTTCAAAACTTGCTTTTGTTTTTTTGAATTTGACTAAAATATCAACAATTGTACTAAAGAAATATCTAAATCATGGTAAAAAATGGAGATGAAATATACTTAATTTTCAAAAACCAAAATGTTATTAAACAGAATCTAAATTATTATAAATTTGAAAGTACAAATATTAAATCATTATAAATCAAAGTTTATAAACTAAATGATTATTTCTGTGAAAGTTTAACCCTAAAATTATATATTTTAAAGAGTAGATTAGAAAAGAAAGAAAAAATGTCAGTAAAACAAGGATAATGTTATTTTTTTCTTTTTTGTAACATTAATTGAAATTAAATGGAAATAATGTTTACAAATGAGATTGAAATAATTGAGATGCATACCTAATGTTTTGTGAACAAATTTTTGATGCTTCTGAGAATCTCATCGTTCCAGGTGTCTTCAATAATGGCATTTATTCCATGAGTTGTCGATAATTTTTCTCTCTCCATGGACATAAATAACAATTTGGGCGCACTTATTTTTCCATATGAAAATGTCTTCATTTCAGGACATTTTTTTATGTCCAATATCTTCAAGCAGAAGAACTTAAGTAAGCATTTTCCAAAGCAAAAGCAAGTCAATCTTGGTAAATTATACAATTCCAAATATTCCAATCTATTGAAAACAATTTCTTCTTCCCTGCTTTCTTCTTCTTCTTCTGCCACATCAACTATACAACTCATTTCTGTACAATTTGTTATGGACATTCCCTTGAGATTCACTAGATCCTTCGCAACCGAAGACTTAAACAAATGCATCATTCCAGTGCAATAATCAACTGCAATACGTGTCAAATTGAAGAATGTAATTGATGATGGCAGTAAATACTTCAGTTTCTTACATCTTTCTATTTCAATCTTTTCCAAACTATCAAAGCAGCAACTTAGGTTGTCATCCCACACGTGTGTAAGGTCAGGAAGATTATTCAAAGTTAAATGCTTCACTTTTACAACAGTACTACTTTCATAATTCCTGTTGCTTTCTTTTCCATTCTTAAATACTTTTACTAATTCGAAGACATGTTGAAATGTGATATTTTCAATTCCGTATAATATTTGATGCATTTCGAATGGAAAATTAACCATGTCCTCATCCTTGGAACCAATCACTTTTAGATCTTCCAGTTTGGGAAATGAATCTGGTTTAACCCAACAGCTTCTTCTTTTGACCGATTTGCAGTGGGTTACCCAAAATCTCAAGCTTGGGAATAATACAATCTGAAAAACAAATTTTGTAATTATTATTAATAATCATTTTGTTTCCAGTTTTTTTTTTTCTTTATAATAGTCAAGAGAACGTTTCCAAAAAACAAAAAAAAAGATATTAATGAAGTAACATGCATAAATACCATTCATTTACCTGAACAATTACATGTACCTAGAAGTTCATGTATCTAGAAATTAAAAACACGTGTATTGAAAATGTATCTAGCTGAATTTCTAACGAGTAGTGTTTGTAAGCATAAATTTTCAAAAACATAAAACAAGAAACAAAATAGTTATGAAATGAACTAACATTTGTTTTTTTATAAAAAAAAAAAAAGGATGAAGGTTAGTACCAAAATATATAAAAACATAAAATATTTGAGAAAGATGCATTACCTCATGGGGAACCAACTGGGAAGCTTCATCCTCTGCAAATGTTTCAATTTTACCATTTGCATGTATTCTTTCAATTTGCTTCATATGATTGATGAAGGAAGCTGGAAAAAGAGTCTTAAGCTGAGGACACTCCTCCACCATGACATCCTTTAGATTTGAAAAACTCGGAAGTACTTCACGGAGTGGATCGCTACTCCACACATGCTTTAAGTTGGGTAGAAAAAGTAACGATAAGATTGACAATGGCACTGCTTGCTGGATGACATCACTGTCACTTGTCGGCTCTTCAATTTCAAATATCCTTTCTACTAAGTTACAACTATGAACTTGTAATGTGTTTAAGGAAACGAGTGATTTTACCATACGTGAAGGAAACATGTATGTTAATTTATGGCACTCATTAATACAAATCTTCTGGAGTTTGCAATAAGAATGTGTAATTAGGCCATTATTGTGCCACAACGTCTTCACATTTTTTTCTCTTTTAATGTCCAAAACCATCAATTCAGGAAATAAAACCTGCAATTTATATCCTAATATGGTGAAAAAGAGGAGTAAAAAGAAATTAACTAAATTTCTTTAAATATATATAGATTCCATTTGATAATCATTTTCAAAATTAACTAAATTTGTTTAACAATATAATTTCTTGTTTTATTTAAATCTCCTTACACAAACTCAAAAAAGAAGAAGTATATATCTAGAAAATGAAAAATCGTAGTTTAAATAATCAATTCTAAGTTGTAACCATAATTTGTTGCTTTACCTGAAAATCAGGAGTGATATCCCCAATCCCACGTTGCATATCCAAGTCTTCGTCCTCGTCTTCGTCCTCGTCTTCGTCTTCGTCCTTGTCCTCGTCCTCGTCCTCGTCCTCGTCTTCGTCTTCGTCTTCGTCTTCATCCTCGTCTTCACTAAAGTAAATTTTTGCTTTGGAATTATTGTTAATGCAAATATTTAGTTGCTTCAAATGAGGATAACTTATATTATTTCCACTTGGATTGTAAATAATCTTTGTAAAACCCACTGAATCTTGTACATCCAGTTGTTCACATTTTTGTAATAGTATATGTGGTATCTCACCAATTGAATCAATGGGTGACTTTATATGAAGAATCAAGATTCTTGCCCATCTCTCATTCTTCATGGCGTACCCAGCACCAACATGAATACAAAATTTTTCTAAATTCTGCACTCTTTCTATGCTTAACTCATTTGACAGAGTGTGAATATTCGGAATTGTTACGTTTAAATATAAAAGATGTGTAAGACAATTCAATTCCGAAAGTTCGGCATTCTTAATCAATTTCTTTTTGTAACTTACGTTCTCTCCCCATCTTTTGAAGTCCGTCTCTAAATTTAACTCCTCTAGCCTTGTCATATTTGCAATAACGTTTGGATGAATAACCTTCAAGCTAGAACAGTTCGCAAAATCCAACACCTTAAGTTGTGTCAATTCACTCATAGTTACGGTCACTTCTTTAATTATACAATGATGAATCCTCAAAATTTCTAATTTCTTTAGCTGACTAATTGTATCAATATCAATAGATCCACAGTTTGACAAGCACAATGTTTGAAGGTTCTTTAACGATTGGGTTAATGATGTCAATTGTGGTTGACCCAAATGCGCAACTCTCACATCCAAAACTCGAACCCCGTTCATTCCTTCAAAAAAAGCAACCGGAATCGGAATCACTTTATAATCCAAAAGAACGTTTCTTAATATTAACAGCTGAAGGTTTGGAAGCTCTAACTTTTGGGGATAGTTGAGAAACTCCGAACAATTTAAATAGATTGCATTATAAGTTCCATGTCTATCATTTTCCTGCAATTCCTTTTGTCCACTCCTATAGGTCAATGATGACATCTTATCTGTCTTTGATGCAATGTATTTGCCAAAATCGTGTATCACATCGTGGATTTTAACGTATTCCTCCCCTTCTTCTTCATCAGGCGCTAGAAGTAAATTAGAGGATTTAAGATCATCAACCAACTTAATCACTCTATTCCTTGCATCTTCCCAAGTATTTATGTGATTTAGAAATCCCATACCCACTGCATACATCTGCAAATCCTTCACATAAATCCTGTGATCATCTGGAAATACACTACATAGAAGCAATACTAACTTAGCTTCATCTTCTATTGAATCGTAACTGAATTGAAGACAAGAATACAATCGGTCACTCACTCCTGAAATATTCACTACAACTGGATTTTTCAATTTCTTGAGAGCATCCTTCCATATCTCTACTCTCTTTCCCTTCAATGCTTTTGCTATAACTTTAAGTGCAATTGGTAATCCTCCACATTCATTGACCACATCCTTCGCTATTTGTTGTATATATCCATCTTCAACATACTCGCCAACTATTGCGGTGAAAAACATCCAAGACTCTTTTTTCGTTACAGGATTCACCTCAAACAACTTTTCTATATTCATTTGATTTGTTAATGTATGTCGAGAACGACTTGTCATAAGTATCTTACACCCTTCCGTCCTCGATTCTGAACGACAAGGAATCCCAAACTCTTTTTCAAGATCGTAATCCTTCCACAAATCATCCAACATAAACAAGATATTCTCTTTCCTCTCAATAATATGAGTTTGTAGGAGAGATGCTGTTATCTTCCCACATTGCATATTTAATGCACCTCTAATTTCTTCTTGAATGTCGATTACACTCTTGGATTGACCCACTTCCACCTGAATCACTCGATCAAACAAATTGTTTTCCAACACTAACTTCTTAACTTCATTCAACAACGAAGTTTTCCCAACACCTCCCATACCACATACTCCAACTTTGTTCACATTAGGATTTGCAAGTGCATCTTTAATATTTTCAACCAATAAAGTTCTTGACTCAATAATTTGATAATCTGTAGGGATGGTAGGACAATTAGTATCTGAAGAAGGTACAGGATAACCAATACGATCTTTATTAAACCTTCTTCCTTCATTTATGAGTTCAGCAATATCTTCCACCATCTTCTTTGATTTTCTAGATAATCGATGTCGTTTGACAAAATTAAAGCACGAGGGATTAAGTTCTTTATTTTGTTTTGTCATGTTCGAAACTTCCTTCACATTATCCAACCACTTGGTAACTTCATCGAAAATTGCATTCCCTTTGCCTTTATCTTGACTAACCAAAATTTGCACGGTATCTCTAGTAGTCTCGAGAGTTTTATGTTTCTCTTGAAGTTTCTTGACATTTCCATTGTAACGAAAGAGGTAACCTAGTTGATGCAAAATGGGTCTAATTGTATACTCCACTACCACCCCGACTACAGCATCCATTTTTTGTTATGTTTCTTTTCTCCCGTCAAATTCTTTCTTGTCCCTGCACTAAAATGATCTAAAGAGTTAAGAACGAAAAATTATTATCCATGCTAACAAGAATGGATTAAATTAGAGCAAACTATACAAACCATATGAATCAAGAGAAGAGAAAACTTGGTCTGATAAAACATTTATATACAAGTGTTCAATTTTTAGAATTTAGAGAACAAAATGGAAAATAAACTTAAATTCTTAATTTTATATATGCAATTTTAATGATTTTAAAAGACCAAAGAGAGGAGCAACTTCCTTCTTCGAAGACATGATACTTTTTCTTACTATAAGATATTAGTTAAAATGTGTTTCATCTCAAAACTAATTGATAAGAAAAGGAGTAGCTCACATATCTTATAAACATTGTTAGATTTTTTTAATTTTTCCAATATGAGATTCTCAACATTTCTCATGATAACGGTTTTTCAAATTTTTGAAAAATCTAAAATTTCTAAAATTTATATATATTTATAAACATATGTGTATATATTGAGAAAAAGGAATCTAGTCTTATTTATATAATTTGACCAAATCTGTCAAGTATTTTTGGGATAATGTACCAAACAAAAAACATTAAGTGTAACTAAATTTCATAAGCTTAATTTTGAATTAGACAAACAAAATACTCAAGACATGTTTAGTAACACTTTTTTTGTTTATTTGATATTTTTTTCTTATTTTTCTTTTACAGAAAACAAAAAAGCGAACCTATATAACTGCCTTCGGTCTTTTAGTTTGAGAAATATGTGAACGAAAAAAATACCCGTCAACGGGGAAACAAAAGCCCTAGAACTTTTGTAGAGAAAGAAGCCCCAAGTTAAGTTGAGTAGAATGGACTATTATAGTTCACTAAGTTTTTGATAGCGTACGGGTCTCTTATTAATATATTTTTGAACAATTGTTTTAACCCACAATTAGCTAAAGGGAAGACTGAAGTGAACGAAGGAAGAACAAGACGTTACTTTTGCAACAAAAGGTAGGCAAAGCTCTTGATGATGGTGTGGACTTATCATGACACTAAAACTAGAGAAAATTGTTGATGGCGTGTTAAGGCAGATATGGGCTACCTTAAATTTGATGTTCCAATCTTGCCATGTGGTTTTAATATAATTGAATTAGAGTATTGGATTTATTATAGACATATCTATGAAGGGTATTGTATTTACCTTTTGCTATATGTTGATGAATATTGTAGGTGTTAATACTCATGAGATACATAAGTTGAAAGGTATTTTTGAAATGAAAGATTTAGGATCTATGCTAAGTAATCCTTTGGAATTGAGATAGTAAGAGATAGAAAGCTTTGTACTATAAAGCTTAGTTAAGAATCACACCATTAGGAAAACATTTCAAATTATCCTTGAGTTACGCATCTCAGACAGAAGAAGAAATTGAATGATATATGGATGATGTTCCATATGCTAGTGTTGTGAGTAGTTTAAGGTACCTTATTGCGAGTGGAATAACACGTGTTGGGCAATGAAAATATTTTCTTACAAGTTGAAAAAATTAAACATGTAACAAAAGTCTTAAAAAAAAGTGGTTCTTCATCAAATACCGCATCTTGACTCAAGATTGTCTTTTCCATATCTAGATTGTAGAGCTTGTAGCCTGTGGTATTTGAGTTATAACCAATGAAGATGTTTTTCTGCTTTTATCATCCAACTTGCTTTTCTTTTCATCTGGTATATGCACATGAGAAATGCTTCAAAAGACTCTGAGATGGGGAATCCCACATTTCCTTCCACTTCATGCTTTTTGTGGTGTTCTTTCATATACACTCTTATTAGAGATCGGATAGGTAGGTAGGCTACACATACTACTACTTCTGCCCAAACTCCTTTGGTTTTTTCTTGCTTTTAAGCATACTTCTTGTCATGTACAAAATTGTTATATTCATCCTTTCTGCTACTCCATTTTGTTGAGGAGATCTGAAAACTATTAAAGGTCGATGAATTCCAAACTTTTGGAATTCATTTGATATGAATTCTCCTCCATGATCAGATCTCATGGCAGTGATCTCCAAACCATTTTCTTTCTCAATAAGGGATTTGAACTTCTTGAAGTTCTCAAACACTTCTAATTTATGGCTCAAGAAATATACCCATATTTTTCTTGAAAAATCATCAATGAAGAAAAGAAAATAATTACTCTTACCAAGTGAGCTAGATTTTATTGATCCACACACATCCGTATGTATGAGTTCCAATGGTCTATGAGCTCTTGAGTTTGACTCATATGGGAAGCTTTTCTTGAACTTCTTTCCAAGTAGACATCCTTTGCACACTTGATCGGGGTGTCTTATGGAAGGTAGTCATCTTACCATGCTTTTCTTGGAGAGTGACTCTAAACCCCCAAAATTAAGATGCACATATCGAAAATGCCAAAGCCAAGATGCATCTTTGTGGCACATCTTGAGGCATTTTGCAATGTCATTTTGAATGTTGAGTATAAACATTTTATTTGTTGTCATCGGTACCTTAGCAATCAAGTTATTTGCATTGTCTCTTATAGAAATATTGAAGCTTCTCCCATGCTTCTTTTGCTTCCTTTGCTTCTAAAATCTTCTCAAAAGCATTGTCATCTAATCCTTGATATATTAGATAGAGAGTCTTCTTGTATCTTTTTCTTGAGTCTCTCAAACTATCCCTTTATACTTGAGAAAGACCACTACCATTCTCAGACTCGATATATCCTTTCTTTATAATCTCACACAGACCTTTTGAGCCAAAGAGAGACTTCATCTTGATATACCAATTATCAAAGTTGCTCTTGTTGAGCATTAAGACTTGGAATGGGACCATGTTATTGCTTGCCATCTTCTTGAAAAAGATATTTAAGCTTTGATACCACTTTGTTGGAAAGAAATTTTGAAGGTTGAAGGTAATTTGGAAGAAAGAATTGAGAAACAGACTACTTGTATTATTGAGCACTTATAAATTTTTTGGTTTGATATAAATGGTAGGACATCCCTTCTACTTATACTAATTAGCACACCTAAATCTATGTCTAGGATTTTGTCAACATATTATGATCTAGTGGTTACAAATTTCTCTCGAGAATGTTCTTTACAATTACACTTTTGTCTCATATTTTTTTATATATTCTTCAATCTACTCCAAGTATCTCCTACAAATAATTTTTTAGAATATTCTAATAAGTAATTCTTCTAGAAATTGGGCTTTTGTTTTGGACTAAGCCCAAAATCGAGTTTATATTTCAACATACACCTTTGACAAGAAAACCACCTCTTTTAACCTACAATTCTATCCATTTTCAGGTAGCTCAAAACCAACCAGCTTAGTAAAGTGAAGAAACATGCGTGCAAGAGATATGTATTTTGATCACCTCAATTTTTCCTTTCTGAATTTCTTCTCATAGAAAATGAAATTTGACACATATATGCTTAATCATATTGTTTGAATAGATAGATTGTTGTAACATCCAAGTTTAGGAGGGGTCCATGAATGATCTAAGATCACATTTGAAAGAGAGGGATCATGAGGATATGAAACTATGTTAATAAATTATTAAAAAGGTTGAAAGTTACTACTTATACCAACAAGATGCACTTTCCTTTTCATTGGTTCAATCATATAGAAACTTCAAAATTAAGCACTTAGCTTGGAGCAATTCTATATCGGGTGACCTCTTGAGAATCTTCCAAGGAAGCATGTGAGTGAAAAAAAAACATACATAAAAAGTCTCGGGTTGGTTTGTGGGGAATATTTCTTTACTCTTAAAGTTCTTTAAGAGAAATAAGGGTGGCATTGTCATTGTTGGGGATGATGCGCTAAAGTTTCATGTCATGTAGTTTGTAATCACAATTTGTACGAATGCTTGTGATATATAATACATGATATTTTCTTCACTATCTAACTTTGCACATTGGATGTTTTATTTGTTTTACCACAAAACAATAAACTAAAATCTCTGGTTGTCATTATGTAACTTAAGCATGTATGTGGTGACATACAAGTGAATCATGTCTTAAGTGATAACCAAAATGGTCTGTATTATATGGATATAGGAGGGAAACCTTATCCTGGTAACGCTACAGATGCAGCTCGCTTTATAGAATAGTTACAAGTGTTGTGACTTGCTACAAATGGTCTGATCTTGATCATTCATGTGGGGAGGTGCGAGTAGGGGCGTCCTATACAAAGAGTTTGTGTAAGACCTGACCACAAAGTGTTAACGTCTCGTTACGTTCATGACAGAGACTTCACTTCACTAGGATGACCATAAGTAATGACCTCAATCCTGAGTGAGATGGGAACTTCTGTCATTGAGGGTGGTTCTTTGATTTTCATGGGTACGAGTGGCCAGGTCACCGACTCAAACCTACCACTTTGGAGATTCGTCTGATTTAGGAGTTGGGAACTCAACTACACAAGATGGAATTCACTTCTTCCCCGAAGTAAGGGTAAGTAGATAGATTGCTCCTTTAAAGGTTGATCCTGGAGCTTGAACGATGTGGCGTCACACACCTTCTCATGGCTCGAGAGGTGTCCACACATAGTAAGACTATGTTGTATTGTTCATTAGAGGGATTAGTGGTACTTAAGAAGTTAGATGTAACTATAGGGGAAAAACAGTAAATTGGTCCAACTGTACTTACGAGCATCTGTGAAGGGTTATCATACTATTGATTGGTTATATCCGATAGACACAGAAATATATTTGTGGTAAGAAGAGTTCAGTTGTCGGTCTTTAGTGAAATGTCTGACAGTTAACAGATGGTGGATCTCGTGGCTAAAGAGTTTAGTCAGCTATTCACCTACCGTTAGAGCTTCGAGTCATAGGTCCATAAGGTCCCCTTGGTAGCTCAATAGATTCAAGTTGAGACTCAGTTTTTGGGTCAGTTTAAAATATTCAAATTGACAAGAGGGAGTTTGATTATATATGATATGATTGAACTGGTCAATTATATATGATATGATTGACTTTATGTATGAGATACATTAATTAGAGAAAATTGGATATAAATACGATTCATATCTAGTGGAAGAGAAAACACTATGACTAATATATGATATTAAACTATAGGTTAATGAAAATAATATGATTATATTTATTATTTCTTTAATTGGACAATTATAGGATAATTGGTTGCCGTTTTCTCCGTAAATCTGCGTCAGTGAGAAGTTACAATCGATTTTCGTAATTGAAGAATAAAATGAAAATTGTTTTCATTTTGCAAAGAACAGGGTTATTTACTCACAAAGATGTTAGTTGCTTATTGCTTAGTAAATCAGGGACTATACGATAGCTTGAGTTTACTAGACGATCGCTTACACCTACACGCTTCTTTTTAAATGATCGCCTACCTTTTTCTAAACGATCGTCTAGCGCTGAGCTTTTACTAAATGATCATATAGATGATCGTTTCCCCTTTCCTATACAATCGTGTACTTCGCCTAAACGATCAAGCACTTTGTCCCACTTGCTTGATCGTTGTATACGATCTCTTTTCCTTCTACCCTCTACCAAATTCGAACAGAGTCCACTCTTTGGATTCTCATCGAGAATACTAAGGGTTTCAAGTGGTGGTGTTGTCCTCATTCTTGGTTTATTCATGTGGTGGCCATTCGTGGTAGACGATCGGAGTTTTACTGAACGATATCTTGTCGTTCCAATGAGAGCGAGAGCATCCGTTTGTGGAGAAAGTGAGATTTCTGCTGAAGAAAGTCTTCAACTAGTAAGTTTTCTTGTTCTCGTGTTGTTGAATTTCTAAAGCATGCCCGTAATTTTACAGTATAATGTATATCTGTTTGTTTGAATGTAAATGTGGTAATTCTATCACAATGCTTTTGAAAAGATCTACTTCCGCTTAGAGGTACTCTTGCATAAGAGATCCTTCAGTCAGGTCGAAAATAATATAAAAGAATGTTAAGGTCATTCAAATTTCAAATCCTAGGCTTACGGTGTTACAATTTTGCTATGATCATCGTAATAAACCTTGATTGTTTGTTGAAAAACCCTAAAATCTTTCAAAGGCCCTTTAACCAAAGATCTTTCCTTTACTATCTACTACATAAAAGAAAATAAATTCATCTTTAGTGGTAGACAGTGCTACTACTGGCTATAAGCTTGCTTCCAATGCTACTATAAGGCAATAAGAGAACTTGTTGGTTAATGATAAAGACCATATTTTGAACATATTTACCTTTAAATAATGGTTAATTCATGTAAAAATTGGATATAAAGTGTGATATTAAATCTTCAAGAAATCATAAGTTAGTCAAAAACACGTTATTACATGTTTATGAGTCATTTTGGGTGATTTTAAGATGTTTTTGAAGTGAATTAGGCTATTTTGAGATGATTTGAGCAGTGTTGTAACTTTGAGGAAAACTACAAAATTGTCCTGATGTGACCGCATCATATTTCAATGTAATCGCATTGCACCCTCAACCTAGTAAAACAAAATTTTCGTAGTAGTTCGTATTTTGCTATTTTTTCGCTCCTAAGCCCTTATTTGACCTTGAATTCAACTAGGGTTTTATGGAGCCTAGATTTCGACCACTAGGCAACCACCCAACCATATTGAGTCTATATAAAGTGTCAGAATTATCAAATGAAAGGAGAATTTGAGTTGACAAAAACTCATACGTTAACTGTGGAAAACCTTTATCCTCTTCAATAACGAGAGTTCCTTTGAAGAGTAGGGCCTCATTTGCCTAAAATACTCCGATAGGACATGATGTAGAGTGAGATTCATCTTGATAAATGTTGAATCGATCCTAGAAGAAATCCTAGACATGTAGCCTTTGTTCAAGCACACAATCCATTGTTTTCCATATTTCTCTTAGCTTTTCATTGTTGTTTTTCTTTTCATTCTTTTGTTATTTCATTATTTTGCTACATTTTACCTCATGGCATTTCATTCAATGAAGTGTTATTATTCCTCATTCATTATGAGTAAATTCTATAAAGGATTCAGTTTGGTGGATGATCGAAAAAGGATAAGACCGTTTATGTTATTGAATTGTCTTGCACCCACTTCTTTTACGTTATTTCCTTTGTTTATTTTATGTAACATCTTAGCTTCATTTAAGCTAATCACTTAAAGTAGCATGCTAGTTGAGTTTTAAAGTTGGAAATGTTAATGCAACATAAAGATTTCATGAGAGAATACAGAACCAAGGGTATACACGTAGAACGTCCTGTGGTCTTAGACGTGCCTCTCACCATAGAACTAAAGGTATGAAAGTTAAATAATCTAAGTTATAATTGGGGCCATAGAAATATAGTGCCAATTACTTAGGTTTCTCGAGTGCTTGAAATCAAGGTTGATTAAAAGTTTAACCTTATTCATAACATAAAGGGCAATATGGTTGCATTGCTTAAGTTTATTATCCTAATTAGGGCTGAAATTCGACTGAGCCCTCTGTTTTTCATTATTATTTTCGTTTTAATTGTAAAACCACCATCTAACCATTATTATTGGTTATCTTCAATTTCAATTTGAAAACTTCTTCTTTTATATCTGGATTTCGCAAATGGACTCTTGGGATACCATAGGTTGAATACTTTCTATATTATAATTACTTTTCTTGATAGTGTGTACTTGCACTTGACTATCGTTTTCGTAGCAGATTTTTAAACCAAATCCATATATACACATTTTCAGTCATCAATTACAATTGGAATGATAAGCCAACTAGGTTTATACAAGTCTTGATTTGACACATGGATTGATTGTTGTCCAATAGTGGAAAATTTCATTGCTAAGTTGTGAAGTGGCTATCTAGGTTTATTAAAAGAATTATGACAAATGTTCTTTTGTACTCAAAGATGAAAGCTGAACAAGAATAACTTATTGATTTTGTGGATGTTGAGTATGCAACAGATAAAGATGAATAGGGATCATTAATAGGACTAGTCATTTCTTTATTTCGTAATACAATTAGCTTCAAATGTACATTTCAATCTGTGGTTGCTCTTTCAATATTGAAGCTAAATATATTGTTCGGAAAGACTCATTCAAAGAGACAATAATGCTAAGTGAACTGAGTGAAGAACTATGGTATTTTTGTCAAAAGATCATGTGGTTCATTGTAATAGCCAATGTGTTGTATTATTATCCAAAAATCAGGATTATCATGTAAGGAAAAAGAACTTAAATGTTTGTTTTTGCTTTATTAGATATGTGATTGGAGAGGAGAAGGCTAGATTGAGGAAGAGATCTTCATCTAAGAATATATAATTGATGCATTGATTAAGTTACTAAACTTGAGAGTTATTTAAAAGTTCTCAAGTTTGGCTCGTTGTGAGTTTTATAATAAAGGTTTGAAGGGGGTCACATTTTTTTAATTAAAAACATTGTTCTTTTATTATTATTTTAGCAAGAAAAATTTTGGGCAACATGGCTTGTGATATGTATTGCTCTATGTCGAGCAACGTGTATCATCTCTTGAAGATTCTGCCTGAAGATTTTTCCTTATCGGTTAGGTTTTCATAAGAATTTGTTGAGAATATTTTCTTTCTTCGTAGAATTCTCAAGGTCGTTCCGATGAGCTATATATCGTGCTTATTGGCTTCTATTTAGGGTTACCCTTTTGCAATAGAAGAGAATGTGTATTGAAGGGTTTTTTTTAGATTGTCTAAACCTCAAACCTTATGTACTGCTAGTGAACTTTATAAACTTTATTGTTGAGTGTGTTACCAACAATAGATATATTAGAATAGGTTGGCTATTTACGAGTGTAGTAAATTACTTAAAGAGTAAGTGAGAACTCGAGACAAGTAGGTGATGTTGTATTGAAGGGATCTCATTCAACACTTGAGATAAGCATGCGTGTGAAAGTGAGAAATGCTCAAACTTAGGTGGAGTCTAAATTGAAACTAAAGCATAGGCTTTATGTGAGTGTGTAAGTGAGAACTCGAGAAAAGTAGGTCATGTTGTATTGAAGGGATCTCCTTTTTATGAGTTGTTGAAGATGAGGTGATTGATCAAATTAAAAGTTTAAGGATATAATAATAAATAATTAAATTTCATAAATCAGGGGCGATTTGTACAATTCTCTATAGTGATAGAAAAAAATATATTTTATAGTGCAAAAATAGACCCATTTTAGAGAGTAAAACAGGGGAGAGAGAGAGGGGGGAAAACAGTTTAGGAGAAACAAGATTTGTTAGAAAGAGATCTCAAAACCGAAAATACATTTTTAAACTTTTCTTTTTTTTGGAAAAAAAAATTAAAAATTCAAAACTTTGAATATCGTTATCAAACAATTGTATCATCGGTTCAAACCGGTTGATCCGGAAATGTTAACATTTTCTTTAATAATAAACTAAACAGAGTAAAAACTATTAATTCAAGGTGATCTATAATATAATAATCATGCATGATCAATCATAAATAATTACTAATATCACTAATAATGTTAACAGGACAAAAAAAAAAAAATCTAACTTACCAAACGTAAGTACCGATTAAACTTGATAAATGATTGGAGCATCCCACCATATCTCTACAAAATAAACAAACAATAATATTCTAAGAACTACACCGACTACCAAATCAAAGATTTAACAGCTAAATTTATCATAACAATATAGATGTGTTTCAAAATTGAAAAAACTAATATTACAAATTTGTGATGAAGAATATATAACCAAACTCACCCTAAAGCAACTCAAAGTATCCAAGTGTCATCTTTGAATCTTTTTCGATCAATCTAAAGCTGTATTAAATTTACTGTATAAGAAGGAATACAAAAGTTAGAGCCTAATTAATTTGCATTACTTAACACAAATATAAAAGAAATTTAAAGTATTCTTACTTACTAAATCCTACTAAAAGGATATTCAAATTTTAGTTAAAGTTGAAAAAGATTGGAACTCGCACAGATGGGTCGATCGATCAATCATCTAAAGATTATGAACATTGAAGACAAATATGTGAATCTCGAAACTAAACCAAATTATGATGAGAGTCACATATTAAATAGTGGAATGTCGCACTATTGTGATGGTGGAAAGAAACTTAGATTAGGGAAGAAGAAAACTTTGTTCTTAAAAGGGAAAAAAACAACTAAATTGAGAAATAAGAAGAGAGAAGCAAAATGGAAAGGTAGAGAAAAGAAGGAAAAGAATGAAGGGGAAAGAAGTTATTATATTAGTTATATAGTGTACAGAGCAATTATTAGAAAATAAAATATATTTAAAAAATAAAACAATTTTGCTCCAGCTGTAGATGATTGAGAATTGGTGCCCATTAAATTACTATTAATGCAACTCGCGTTGCCGTTTTTTTAAAAATATTATTAGCATTTTTTAAAAATCTCTGTTTCTTTATTATTATTTTTTGTTTATAATTTGTTCTATTACATGAGATTTGTGTAGCTGGAGATGAGATATGGGATTTCGGAACCTCGCCTACTACAATTCTTTTTTCTGCATTCCACATTTAAATCTAACCTTATCTATTGGTCAGTAAAATAAAATTTTAAAATAAAAATAACTTGCTAAATAATTTTTTTTTTTTTTTCAAAATTGAAGGTTAGCGCAGCAGATAGTTTATTAATAATTTTTTGGATATTTGTAATACATAGTAGAACAAGAGAAAAAATCTAAAAATATATATCTTTAAAATATGACTGAGTTGACTAGTCAATTTTTTATTCTTTTTATTTTCTTTCTCTTCTTCGATTTTTGCTTCTTCCCTCAATTTTTTTTTTCATTTTTTTCATTTTCTTTTTTTGATTCTTGTTTATTCTTTTTTTTTCTTCCTTTTCTCCGATTTTTGCTTTTTCTCTTATTTTTTTTATTTTCTTTTCTTTTCTTTCTCT
Organism: Benincasa hispida; assembly: GCF_009727055.1. Taxonomy (NCBI): domain Eukaryota; kingdom Viridiplantae; phylum Streptophyta; class Magnoliopsida; order Cucurbitales; family Cucurbitaceae; genus Benincasa; species Benincasa hispida. The sequence continues at coordinate 58,291,323 of NC_052353.1, read as the reverse complement.
GATTTTTTGTTTCTTCCATTTCTTTTTCTTTTTTTAGTTTTTTTTTCATTTTTTCAGTTTTTGCTTCTTCTTTTTCTCTTATTTGTAAAATTTTTCTTTTCTTTATTTGAATTTTTTTCTTCCCCTTTTTTTCACAAGAATTATGAGGCTGAGTTCCGTACCCAGGACTTTAAAGTACTCAATTCATAAGTGACTTAACACCAACAAGCCAATGATCAAGTTTGATTATTATAACAAAGAATAAATATAAATAAGAAATGAAAGTCTATAAGTGATAGCCACTAATATTTTCTATCATCAATAGCTTAATCTGTGATTATATTTTCATAGTTAATAGCCATTTATAGAAATTTATCATTGATAGTCAACTTAGTGGATTTAATTAATAAAGTTGAATCTCGAACTAAAATGTAAGTGGAATGCCTAGAAGTTATCACTAATAACATGTTTATCAGTGATAGAAGCTATAATCGAAAAGAAAAGGGACTTATAAATGTTTGGGAAGGACAAGAAAAGGGCAAAAAGGTGTTCAGTAGCTATGATTAATAGAAGCTACTACTGATAGCATGTTACCAGTGATAGAAGCTAATATTAATAGCATGTTATCGATGATAGAAGCTACCCGATAGCACATTATCCGAAATAAAAGCTACCATTGATAGTACGTTATTGGTGATAGAGAACTATCACTGATAGCATGATATCAGTGAGATCATTGACAGCATCTTATTAGTGATGTTATCAGTGAAAGAAGCTATCACTGATAACCACAATATGAGCGATGTTAGTGATATTGGTGATAAAACTTAGGTGATATCGATATATCGAGTTTCTTTCAAAGGTGATAACCAGTTATAGAAGTCTGTCATTGATAGCCTTAAGTGTTAATATTTCAAGGTTGATTCTAATTGACGAAAGTATATAAGTGATAATGACTGATAGCTGCTATCAGTTATAGCCATGATAAAAGGTTATTAGTGATAACTACTATGGTAATCAAAGTTGTTGGTCTTCTTTCAAAGTTGATCACTATTTATAAATCTATCATTGATAGATATTGATAGCCTTAAGTAGTAATATTTTAACATTGATTCCAATTGATGAAAGTGAATCAATGATAGCTACTGATAATTGATAGCAAATTAAAAGCAATATTTCAAGATTGTATTAATTTTTCTCAAATTGAAAGCTATCGCTGATACCAACTATCATCGATAACAATTGATAAAAGCTATCAGTGATAGAAGCTGATAGCTGCTATCAGTGGTTATCATTGATAGCTGCTATCAATGATAGCTTTTAATTTAAGAAAACCGAGAAGAAGCGAACAAAATGGTGGCTAGGAATGGGTTTTTTTAGTCTTTAACCATTTTTTGATCTATATATGCAATTATTTTATCCTTGTACTACATATTCTATTATTTTGAGCTTGAATTCTATTTATGTAACTAGTCCTAATTTTTTTCTTATCTAAAAATGACAAGGATTCTTTTTATTAAATATTGTTATTCTAAAAACAAATTATAATTATAATATAGTATCAAAATTTATTGAAGGTTGACTTTTAATCCATATTAATTGATTAGCAAATAATATTGGAGGATTTCAATACAAGATTTTCTTAGCTTCCAAAATGGCTTCTTGCTATGTCTCTGGCAATGGACTAAACTTGTGGGAGTCTCTTTTGAAAAACAAGAGAGAATTGAGAGCGAGAAAAAAAAAATTTGAATTTTCTTCTATAGATTTTGGGAGAGAGAGAGTGATGTTAATTCTATAACCGTTCAAACAACTTTCTTCGAACTTTAACGAGAGGGAGATAATAACTACCAATCTCTCCACTCCCCCTTCATTAAGGGGTTATTAACTAACAAATTATTTAGTTAAATAATTCAAAATAAATATATATTTCGATCATATTTAAATGCATATTTCTCTCTTAACTTATAATTTTAATATGAATCTCATTCATATTAATATATAACAATAGATCAGTCAAATGTATCATTATCAAGTATATTGATCAATTGTATTAAGTTTATCATTAGTATAACATGTGAATGATTGACAAATTTATAAGTAGTTTATTCATCAAGTGTATCAGGTGTATCGAGTGTATGTCAATAACGTATCAAATATATCATGTGTGTCGGGTGTATCAAGTCATCAATAATGAGGGCATTTGTGACATTTTAGGGTTTACATGTGGGATGGGCTACATTTTTGCCATTTTTGTAAATAACAAACATGTGGACTATGGTTATTATTAATGTATTTTGTTTTGCCTTTTTTGAAAGTGTCCCTGTATGAAAACATGAACCACAACTTTTTTTTTATTAATCCCTTATTTTCAAAATTCTGTATTTAAATTCTCTACCAAGAGGCCGAAGTAATTTGAAGTCCAATTCATCTTTTAAATTACTATTATGCTCATTATGGTATGTTTGCAAGTAAAATTCAAACAATAGAAAAAGAAAAGATAAATGTGTTATAATTTTTTTATAATCGTTTCACTTTTTCGTCTAACGATCTTAATATTCTAATATATTTATTAATACAAAAAGATTTCAAGTGTACATTAGTATTGTATCAAGTGTATCAGGTGTATCGAGTATATGTCTATCACACCCCCTCTCAGATTACCCTTTTAACCTGTAAAGGGATGTGACGGCAGTAGCTACCGACCTACACGCCAGTAGTTACTACCTAACTTAACTATAAACCTGCTTAAAGCCTTGTTATGCAATTACAACTTACCAGAACACTAACCTGTAACTTAAACCAACAAAAGCAACTTACTTACAAACTCAAAAGTGACAACAAAATAACACAAGAATAGATACATGAGTCCCAAAACAAATTCACTAGTCCCAGACTTCTCTCACAAACATGTGTACATTAATTACAAGCTTCAACCTAAGCTTTCTCCTTCCTAGCTAAGTCTTGAATGGAAAGCAGTAGCAGGTTCAACCTAGGGGAATCTGACCGCTACCTGGAAAAAAGAAAAACATTTGATAATGGTGAGCTGGTTGCCTAGTGAGTGACTCACAAAAAAACAGTTCGTCTCATGCCTTTCATACACATATTAAACATGTAAACATGTTGAAGTTAGTCTCAAGCAACTTACATAGTAACATACATTAAACATAACATAATAATCGTACATATTATCAAACCTTAGTTGAGAACGAGCGTTCGTAGCTCAAGCTCCCAACATTCGTTCATGGCCATGAGACTTATTCTTTGGTCCCATTATAATGATCGTGGCCAGGAGACCTATACTTTGGCCTCTCATACTGAACTACCTACGTACACGTGGAGTATACTAAGTACCGTTAACACCTTAGGTACTTCTTCGGATACCTTCTATACCTTCAGCATCTGACTTACTAGAATCGTACCGTTCCTAGAAAATATGTGTAAATGAAGCTTTAGGCATAACATTTAACCATAAGAGCATTATCACATTTTGACACGCATTCTACATGAAATATAAACATTTAGCTTTTAAAATTCTTTAGCATTCAGCCTTGACATACGTGAGAACAGTAAAACTTATTTAAATAGCTTAAAACATCATGCTTAAGAAATGCTATAAAATCTTTAAAATCATAGGTATAAACTATAGTTGCTTGGAAAACCCATAAACCTTAGCGTGAAATTCATTTGGAACGCATGATCGTTTATATATAAATTTTGAAGACATTTAGTTACTCACGGGTCATTAGGCTTGTTTTCTTAGTCTCAGTAGGCTTCCCCAATGAACGTTGCTCTTACACAAGAATAAAAAATTAACTAATACCTTGGTCTCCCTTTTTTAGACTACTCTTTTTAAACCAAGCCCACATTTAGCTAGTAATTGTCTATTCGTCCAACAAATTCCAAATTCAACTTCTAATGTCAATAACTCAAAACTAAAACTCATTTTAAGAAAATTCTTTTTTCAAACATGCTCAAAATTTTGTTAACAAGAATACCTCAAAAATTCAGCGTATAACTCTTTATGGTTTGATCTGAGGCTTTAAATCTTCCTCAATGGCACTAAACCACGAACTGCCTGCTTGTTAAAAAATTTCTAGGTTTAACTTCCAAAATATGTAACTCAAACCCTAGTCCTTATCTTGCAAAAGTTCCTTCTACAAACTTACTTATAATGCTGATAACAATATTACCTTATATTTTCGGCTTGACATTCCATGTGGTTCGGCCTAGATCTAAGATTCTTCGTCAAATGCCTAAAAACAAGACCCTTTGCCTCTTCTTACCTTCTCCGTACAAGTTTTTGCGCCAACACAGTAAGTATTCCCGCCTATCACGCGGGTGACCCGGGTTTGATCCCCAACAACGATGCCAAAAACTTGTTCGAAAAAAAAGGAAGAGGAAAATGACACTTGTCTTTTGATATGTGTTAATCTCTATATGTCAATGGTCATGCGTTGGACTGGAGAATATGCAATATATGTTAAACGTGTATGTGATGACTATGTGTTTCCATCACAAGTTTTCTTGCTTTCTCGCCAAGTATAACGAAAACGCAAGTTTATCGGAATGATCTGAGGTCGAACACAAGGACTTGTAAATGATGTTTGTGAAGTAATACATTTAAGGCGATGAATAAAAGTAAGAAGACAGAAGTTAATGGATTATGCACTACTCCTAATCCTAACTAAACAGATTAAGCAATAGAAGTTTGACTGAGAATTGGAAGAGATGGGGCAAATGTTAACGAATAAGAAAGTGAATGAAGGAACATAATTGTGGAGGGAATGAATTTTCCACTTCATTATGCTTGGTCGTAAGAGTAATCCCAGCTCGCCACACTATTGCATCACACACCTCTCGGTGGTTGGCCACATGCTTATATCCCTATAATGCATGGTTGCATTGAGCATAAGACCGTTCCTATCTCTAGGAACAATGCTTACTTTGCTTTAGTGTGCTTCACTACTTACCCTCTTGGGTAGTTGGTTGTAGCTAATTAGCTCATAGACAAGCATTACAATAGCCTCAAACCAAGTAAAGAGGATTAATTCACTATATTCGTACAGCGCACACCTCTCGATGGTTTGTTACATGCGTCATATCTCTAGGATGCATGATTTAGTATGTGATTCTTGCAATTAAAACTTAACTCAACGATGAAGGTAAACGATGATAAAGAAGAAGCAAATGATGAAGATGTTGTTGAAGGAACTAAAGAGATGCATTGATTATAAAATGTATTAATGTCTTAAACCAAAGTGTAATACAATACAGACATAAAAGGAGATATGAAGGCCTAGAAGTAAGCAATCTTCTTCTTTTCATCTAAAGTGCGTCAAGGCTACTGGTGGTGCCATGGATGAGTGGTGAAGATGTCTCTCTCTAGCTCTATCAACGGTGAAGCTCCGGTCGTCACTCGGAAGGGCTTCTGGAAGTGAAGAATTCTCAAAGAATCTCTTGCTCATGCTCGCATCTGTGATCACAAGAATCTGCCTAAGGAAAAACTCGGATGGTTTGAAGTTGGTCTCCAAGGCTCTATTTATAGATCTCACATGCCGACAGCATTGATAATCCCATTCTGACTCACTACTACTTCTGTCGCGGTATAGGAAATGTTAGCATCACCTTATCTTGTTGATACTTCCAAGGTATGCATTCATGCTCGCTTCTTCTGAAGTATCAACGCATTCCACCCACCTTACGATCAACCTTCTATCACAATTATCACTCTATGGACGCAGCATTCCATGCGACGAACTAGTCTTCATGAAGATTAATGCATGCGGTCAACATTGTGACGGTCTGGGATCAATTCTTGCAACCTTGCGGCAGTCTGGGATCAATTCCTGCAATAGCTGCAAAAAAAGACACTTTGATGCAGAATGACGCATGATCCCCTGATGAGGATTTTCGGTGCTGGTCGACGTAAGCTCACTTTTCCACATGAATTCTTGGTATTATTAATGCATATTCTGCTTATTAGCCATCATAATTCTAAGTAAAAGGTTACAATAGCTTATATTTCTACAGGCTATTATCCATACATAGGCATATAGTCCTTCGTTCTCTTTAGATACTTGAGGATGTTTTTACAGCAGTCCAATGACTGTGTCCTGGATTGGGTTGGAACCTACTGACGATTTCAACTGCAAAGCATATGTTAGGATGTGTACATAACATAGCGTACATCAAACTCCCAACTGCAGATGCATATGAAATTCTTGTCATCTCCTAAACATCTTGAGGTGTCTTAGGACACTATTCCTTTGACAAATAAATTCCATGTCTAAAAGCTAATATACTTTTTTCGAAATTTTTTGGACTGGTACCAGCATGCAGCGGAAGACATCAGGATCGATAAGCACTCTAATTCATTAATTTTGGCATAAAAGAAACATGCTTAAATAGAGTTTAATGGGTTTCAAGAACATATCAATAAAGAACCATTGAAATCTCTATTTTCGGCTGCTAAATCCTCCAAATCTTTGTGCAGACCACCACAAGATCTTTCTTACTATTCTCTTGGGACTCGAAATAAGTTGGAATTAAAGGGAATTTGGAGAAAGATCATTGCAACAACCCAAAATGAAGAACAACTTCTTCATCCGAATTTTTCAGAAAAATTCTATTGGTTTATCACTTCACTCTAATTTCTTCAATATATTGCAAACCATCATGCAAAGAGATTTGTTGCATGGGATGCAGCTCATGCTTGGACTAAATGAAGGTTTGAAGAGGTGGGTTCCTAATGAGCTAGTTGAAGATGAACTTGAAAAACTCATTTTTCAATTTTGTATAATTTTCTATTTCCAAAATCTATTTTGATTTTAAAATCATATTTTATTTCTAAAATAAAAATGTATTANCTATTTTGATTTTAAAATCATATTTTATTTCTAAAATAAAAATGTATTAATTTTACAAATTAATTTTCTAATAAAATTAATAAATAATTATTTAAACGAATTAAATAATTCTAATTAATTTAATATCCAATATTAAATTAATTTTTACACAAAGTCATCATCATATATTTCAATCATATTTAAATATATATTCTCCAATTCCGTTTGATTCTAATTTGAACATTTCAAATTAACGTATCATGCTACTCTAGAGCTAATCCATTTTCGAGCTAGTAGGGGTACCTCGTGGACCTACAGATCATGGCCTCCAACGATCCGAGATTAATCGGCTAAACTCATTAGACCGATCTAACCCCTATTTATTAACAAATGGGTCATTCCACTAAAGCCCATAGTTGAACTCCCCTCACTGTAGATATATTATGTCCACTCGATATAACCATGATCAATAAGTTAACCCTTCACAGGTTTTTCGTAATAACGACTGGGTCAAATCTCTGTTTTACCCCCGAAATTACTTCTTGTTCCTTAAGTCCCCACTGATCCTCTAATGAACAATTGTTTTGTGATCCAATAAAAAACTGAGTCCCTCTCGAGCTAATGAGAGGGCGGGGCCCCTTGTTCAAGACCCATAATTAGCACTTAAGGGAACAACCTCTCTATTATCCCTAAAGCGGAAAGGAGTGAATTCCCTCTTGCACCTTATGTCCCCAGCTATCTATCCAATCTTATCCCTGAAATGGGAGTCTTATTGAGCCGGCGTTGTTGAGCCAACTCTCACCTATGCAAACCTAAGGGTAATCCCAAATAAACAGGAGTTCATAGGTAGCTCAGGATTAAAGTCAAGTTACCTAAGTCATCGCTTTGAAATAGTTAGCCTTAAACAGTAAACAGCGTTATAAAATAAGAGTGACTTATTTTGTGGTCCGATCTTGTACAAACTCTTTTGCACAAGGACACCTCCACTCCTCATGTCCAACATGAACGAATTAGGATCACTTCGTTTCTAGCACTTTACAACTTCTTGTAACCACTGTAGAGCAGGCCACAATTAATAGTGTTACCAGAATAAGGTACCTAATCTTGTCCATATACTATAGATCATTTTGACTATTTACTCAAACTTGATCCACCTTTATTTCTCCACATAAAGTTCAAGTACTCATCCAATAGTCAAGGGACTTTCAGGTTTATTGGATTTCTATCAAGCAATAGATCTATTCAATAAAACCTTTATTGAATTTTTAGAATAAGTTTCATTGTTTACATACCAGAGTTTTACGACATAAAACCCAACAAACTCCCACTTGGACTAAAACTCTAGTGGTAACTTATATATTCGATATATAAGACTGAGTTTCTGAGTTTTACAGAGAAATACAATCAACTAGGGTATCTCATACCCATCTTTTACCATTCAGTATTCCATACCCATTATTTTTCCCACTTGCCCTAGATTATCTGGTATTCCTAATCGTACTAGGTAATTCTCAAACACTTTAGCCGAGAGAATCATTGTAAACATTGTTTAGTATACAATAGGCTTTTGAATAAACTTATATGGGGATTATATCTTTTTTCTGAATAATGGCCAGGAAGCACACTTTCCTTCCACTACATTGAGGTACTCTTAACACTTTGAGTAAGGCGCATCTGACATGTCTCAACAATTCTTTGTTAACAATCAGATCTAGAAATCTTTAAACTCTCTATACTTTGATCTAGCCATTTAAATATCTGAATATTTACAAATGGCTTTTAACAATTTGATTCTTAACAAAGGTTGCTAGATGATAACTTGTAGAAATACAAGTTATTTATACCGTTTTATTTAGATATTGCGGCCAAAAGAAAGAAAAGTTGCGTCAATAGTATGAAAATTGGCTAAGAAATGTGAGAATTATAAATTGTTGTCAATACACCCACTGACACCATTGTGATGCTAGAAAAGGATGTTTCAGTTCTTTTTTACAAGAAATCAAGTCACCGTATGCATTTATGGCTCAAAGATGAAACGAACAACGCATCTACGTCGTATTACGCCCATCAATTAATAATGAAGAAACGATCAACGCAATGACGGTGCATGCGACAATCGATCAAAGCTTTGTGATCAATGCAATATCAACCGCATGCGATAATAAAAAAAAACACCGTATGTGGGCAAATGATCGAAGATGTAAAGAGAAACGCAATTGCGGAGGATTCAGATGCATATACAGCTGTCAGTTGTGCATTTCTAATGGGATTGATTGTGTAACAGAAGGAATATTCACTCCACCATTTCATGAACTGGCTTAACATTAAAGTGGGGACCACAATGAAAAGAGTCAAAGCTTCATCTATAAATAGCTTCTACAATTCCATTGAAGAAATATACTAGATACAGGAGAATAAATACTTGTATATTTAGGAATACTCGAGACAGGAGACCTGTATACTGATCCGAGGGAGAGACTGGTCTCAGCGCCTGATCAGAGTAGATCCAGGAAGAGTTAAGAGACAAGGCCGAGAGGTGAGTCTCCGGGCAAAGAATCCTTTCAATCCACACTGTTGAAGCTCTGTACGAAGGTCACTTCTACCAAAAGAGCAAGCCTAAGAAGGAAGCTCTCCTCTTCATCCATTCCACACGCCGGCAAGCATAACCTTCGTCCAGATCTGTGTCAAGATGTTGACACTCTTCTGTATCTGTTTCTATCTCTTTTTCATCACTTGTACTCATCTTCTTTACTCTATCATTCACACCATGTATCAGATGCTTAATCGTAGTATTAAATGTTATGATCATTTCCATTATCATCTCTCTGCCTATTTTCGTTCATCCATGATTCATTTTCTCCATGATGTTTTCTTAATCCCCTGGGTAATTAGCAAGAATTAAGCAAGTAAATTAATCTATGTTAAGGAAATAATTATGTTTAGCTAAGGCATGCTTGACGGCATCTTCACCTGTGAGAGTAAAAGTGAAGATGTTATTCCGCCTATCGAGAGAAGGTTGGAAGAATGCGTTAACTAAAGCGAGAAGTACTTCCAGGGATGGAAGCAACCTTGCGTTCATCACGTTTTTCCCTTTTTCACCATAGAGATATGGGAACGCGGCCGATCACCGAGAGGTGTACGCCAAGGGAAAGCGGAACCTTAGTTATATCTTTAACGCAATTAACAAACTTGTGATGTTTTACTAATTATTCTTTCTCTTTATGATTCATCCATAAAGACTTGCCATCGCATATCACGATCCTTTGTATAACTTCCCAGTCAGTTTCAACCTCAGCCTCATGTAACATGTATCTTGTATCTTGTATCATGTTAGCTTAGGATTTTATTTTCAACGAAATTTTATTTTATCAATGCAATTTATGTTTATCGCAATTTAAACTCATGTACAAACCAAATCTTTTATTAATTGTAAAATCGGACGCATAAATCACAAAAGTAATACATTAACGAAAACAATCCCTGTGTTCAACCTCCGATTATTCTAAGAAACTTGCGTTGGAATTATACTTGGTTTCAGCGTAAAGAAACTAGTGACACGTATTACTCTACAATATACTACAAGCATATCATTAACAACACATATTTAGAAGTAGTCATGCATAAAGTGTGCATGAGCAATAACACAACATAACATTCCATCTTTGTCACCAAGTTTATGCTTTTAACGCGTATACTTGTTCATTCATTCATATTCAAATTCATTCACATGCTGGAAGAAATAAATTTTATCGTACCAAGTTTATGGTGTCATTGCCGGGGACATGAGCTTGTACATCCATTGTCTTTTTTTTAAAGATAAAAAGTTTATATAAATTTTAAGTCAACGCTAGAACAAACATAATTTTTTAAAATGAACATTTCATTTATTACAAAAATGTATACAATTTGTTCTTTATAAGATTTAACAATTAAAAACAAGAAGTAACTTCTCCCACTGGATAAGCTGAGCAAACGGTCCAGGAATAAGTTAGCCTGGTTACCTTTCTCTGCTCTCTTCTCGAAAAGATACTGAGGGCAGTGTCTCCTTCAGTGCCCTCGTTCGTTGCAGTGGAAACATTTCCTTTTCTTTGCAACGTTATCCTTGCCTTTCTTTCCAGTAGTTATCTTATTCCCTTTCCCTTTGCTTTCTTCATATTAATACTCTTATTCTTTGAGGAAGAGGCAACATCAGGCTTGGAGGACATTCCTCTCTTCTGGGCAGTAGTAACATTTACTTCTAACTCCAGACCCTTTTTTCTCAACATTGTCTGGTAAGCCTGTAGCTCATTCAGTAGAGTAGTCAAGCTATATTCAATTTTATTCATCAATGCATTTGTATAGAATTGCAGAAACTCTTCAAAAGAGATTCTAGAATAAAACCAACGTGATTTCTCTCGTTTATGACAACACCATTTACTTCTGCCACATTAAAGTAGACCATCATATCCAGGACATGTTCACGAACATTGGTCTCAACTTTCATGCAGCTGTTGTAAACGCATTTGATGGCATCATGCCTCAGGGTGAAGGATGGTTGTCTAAACATCCCTCGTAGAGATTCCTAATCTCTTTGGCAGTACTCATATCCTCATTGCCAACACATCAAATAAGCTGGCGAGGATATAAGCACGGGCTTTATCATTAGCCCTGACCCATCTGTCATATACATCTCGAATTTCGGTTTATGTCTGAGCTAGGAATGGGAGGACAATCCTCAGTTAAGACAAACCGCAAATCGTCTATCTCAAGTATCATGTTCAATTTTAATTTCCAATTCACATAATTATCCTCTAATGAGTTTATCCGATGCCAACACCTGTATTATTGAACTTGTCATTAGGAAATTTTAAATCCAATCAAGTTTTAGAAATTTTAATAATGTACCCAAGATTATTCTTTTGCAATGATACTACAACAAGATATTCTTGTCTAAATACTATCTCAAGAATAACTCATATTTCGATAGTCATTTAGGTACTTCTTTTGGTCAGACATTATTAACATTTAATAATTCTGTCAGTGTAGACCTACTGTTTTCATATGTCAGAGGCCACTAAGACCAAACAAATTCTATCCATTTCTAGAGCTTGAGTTGTTCCGAATCCTACATTACAACCCTCTGAGGGGATAGCCATCAAAAAATAAACGACGCAAACGGCCGCTTAAAGCTAACCAACAAGTGCAACATAGGAATCTCACAGTCCAAACTAACGGAAGAGACTGTAGGATGTGTTGACACATTTCCTTCACCCACTTACTATGAACTACTTCCTCTGTTCACCTTGATATTGACTCATACAAAACACTTTTTTAAGGGAGGTCACTTCCAGGGTGACACGAAGCGTCATATGAATTTCACGGTGTGAGCTATGTGGAGACATGGCAGTTGAAATCGTAAACTTGATTTCTATTCGAACAACTTCCTCTTATTCATCGAAATCTAAATTTAAGCTAAGAAATACTTTCCAAAGGGAGGTCACTTCTAGGGTGACACGAAGTGCCGCTTAAATCTAGACTGTGAACTCTTAGTTTACTACAAGGTAGATGATTTTTAATATGATCTTCTTCCAAGAATGTAGCATTTGTCGATACAAATATTTTTTTCTTATTGGGGATCATAGAGCAGTCCTCCTTTCATTTCTTTAGGGTATCCTATAAAGAGGGATAACTTCAAATGTGTTTCCAGTTTCTTAGGATTTTGTACCAACACGTGTGTTGGACAACCCCAGATACGCAAATGACATAAACTAGTTTTGCGTCCTTTCCATAATTCATACAGTGTTTCTGAAACACTTTTTAAGGAACAACGTTTAGAATATATACTGCAGTCTACACTGCATACCCTCAAAAGGATTGAGGAAACTGAGCATAACTCATCATTTATCGAACCATGTCTAACAAGGTTCGATTTCTCCTTTCTGCAACACCGTTTTGTTGTGTTGTTCCAGGAGCTGTGAGCTGGGATTGAATTCCATGAACTACTAGATAGTTCTGGAATTGTAAATCCATATACTCACCACCTCAATAAGATCGAAGTGTTTTAATTCGTTTACTTAACAAATTTTCTGTTTCGATCTTAAATTCTTTGAACTTTTCAAGAATTTCAAAGTTGTGACTGATTAAGTAAATGTAGCCATATCTCGAGTAATCATCAATAAAACTAACAAAACACTGATAGCCTCCTCATACTTTTACACTCATCGAATCACATAGGTTTGAATGTATAAGTTCGAGAGGCTCTTTGGCACGAAGACCTTTATGGGAAAAAAATCTTTTTGTCATTTTCCCCTCAAGCCATGATTCACATGGAGGTAAAGAACTATCTTCTAACTGACTTAGATGACCGTTTTTTACAAATCTCTCAACCTTCTTGAGATTAATTTGACCGAGTCTGAGGTGACAAAGATAGACGTTCGGAGAAATTTTTCGTTTTTTATTTTGAGTCTCAGCCGTTTTAAACATCTCTATATTTAGAATGGCCTTTTCTTTAGCTGGTTTTAATATGTACAAGTTATTTTCGAGTCTCGCAAAAAAAAAAATATGAACATCTCTTGAAAAAAAACAAACACTTTATTAGATTCAAAAGATATTTTGTACATATTTTCTAGCAGGCAGAAAATGGAGATTAAGTTTCTTTTCATCTTAGGTACTTAATATATATTATTAAGTAAGATGAAAGATTCCCCAAAAAAACAGCTTGACATCTTCCACTACATGAGCTGAAATGACTTCACCTATTCCCACCTTGAAAGTAATTTCCTATTCAGAAAATTGTCTCCAAGAACAAGTTTTCTGTAGAAAACTGCAAACATGATTAGTGGTGCCTGAATCTAATATCCAGGTTAGGTGAGTATTCTCCACTACACATATTTCAACTACTAGTAAATCTGGTTTACCTTGTTTTTCCTTTTTCGCTTTCTTTTCTACCAAATACTTCAAGCAGTTAGTAGTGGTTTTCTTATTCCTTTTACCCTTCTTCTTCATTTGTAGAGATTTATCTTTCGAAGAAGAGGGAACAAACTTCTTGTTGTCAGTGGGTCTTTTCCAGACGTCGACCCCTTGAAAAACTATTTAGATCGAGAAATAACATTTACTTCTTTTTCTTTAAGTTCCATCATCGACTAATATGTCTGTAACTCGTTCAACAACGTAGTCAAATTATAAGTAATTTTGTTCATAACAACATTGGTTCTGAAAGGCAGATAACTCTCAGGGAGAGGTTCTAATATCATATTGACTTGACTTATCTCATCTATTATCGCCCCATGAGCCTCAACAATATTAAAATGGGCCATCATATCGAGAACATGTTCTCTAACGTTGGACCCATCTTTCATGCGAGTACTCTACATATACTTAATGGTTTCATGTCGAACAGAGGATGACGGTTGCCCGAACATCTACTGGAGCGATGCCATTATCTCACAGGTGGTGGGCATTACTTCATGTTTATTATTAACTACATTAGATATACTTGCTAAGATGTAGGGCCGAAATTTTTTGTTAGCTCTAACCCACTGATCATAGATGTCCCGAACTTTTCGGTTTGTTGTTGTACTGGGAATTGGAGGACATTCCTCCGTCAACACAAACCTCAAATCATCCACAACTAATATCATATTGATGTTAGATTTCTAGTTTGAATATCCTTCACTCTTAAATTTATCGGAAGCTAACAGTTGTATAATTAAATTCGACATTGCTGAAAAGTTTAAAAAAAATCTATTAGATTATGCATCTAAATTCAAATTTAGATAAATAATAAAGTACCCTTAAATATTTATTTATTTTCAAGAATACTTTAGTGATTTAGAATAGTTGCTACCGTGAGGCAGTCAACAATTCCTTCAATGAAGCAAAACAATTCTTATCCAAATACTATATCAGAATAATTCTTTATTCCTATACTTCTTTTGGTTATTGTTTTCAGTCAAGATCTTTACTAATAATTAGTAATTTTTGTAAGTGTGACTCGCCATTTTCAGATTTTATAGAACGACATGAATATGCCCCCAAGATGGAAGACAATATCCAAGACGGAACTATAAGACCCTATTCATTACTGAACCTTGAGTTGTTCCGAATCCTATGTTACCCATGGGGATCACCATGGTCAACAACTAGCTAGTGCCGCTTAAAAACAACATCATGCACAACATAGGAATCTCACAGTTCAAACTAATGAAGGAGACCGTAGGACAATGTTGACACATTTCCTTCACCCACTTACTATGAACTACTTCCCCCATTCACCTTGTTATTGACCCATGCACACTTTCTGTATGGAGTAGTCACGGTAAAAGCGACACGAAACCAAGCATAGATCTCACGGTTTGGGGGATGTAAGAACTATTAACTTTATATAACATATATTGTTAATCTCCCACTAAAGTGTTCTAAATATTTGGTATTTATTAAATTAGGTTTTATTACGACTAATTTTAAGAAAAACCTAAGTCTATGTGATTTTATCCAAGTAAAACATTTACAATTGGATATTAACTGATGCTTGATTTTATGAAGTGGAAATGTGGATGATATGCGTTGATGGAATTGCGTTGTGCACTCAAGTTTCCCCAGCGGAATCCAAGTGTAAATTCCTCTGAGTTTCCTAGTAAGTCTAGGGTCAAACACAGGGGCTTGTGAAAACAGATTGTGTTGGTAATTTTTTTATGAAAACCTTGCGGTAACCAAGTAGATAAATTGTTGGTTTGTTGTTGATTGCGTTGACAAGAAATAAATAAACAAATGCAGTGGAGTTGAGAAAAGGTAGTTATGTGATAGATACAATGAGTATGCGATGAATGGGAGAAGATCTTTAGCTAGCGTTACTTGGGAATGCGTCAGACTATGCGATCATGTTACAACCATGCACAACAAGTCATTTTCCAATGAAAATGCGATGCTCCAAAGTCTAGGACGCATGTGTTGAATGCAAAAGTGTCCATAGAGCTTATCCCTAAGTCTCTACTCTTGTCCTATGCGATGATATAAAATGCACAAAACAAGGTGACCGCATACAATCATATCCTATCTCTAGGATGCATTCGATGCGTTGATAACAAATAGTGCTCAATCCTAAGCTCCTATCTCTTGTTTATGCATTCTAATCTAGCTCTTTCGAGTCTAGATTCTAACCTGACCTTCCCAAGTCTACATCTTGTCCTTAGATTACCCTTCCAAGTATCTCTAATGAACGAATGAAACATACATAATACAAGATAATCGCAAAGAATGAAGATTCCCTAGTTATGCTAGCTAAATGCTTCTCAACCCATTCAACTGATTTAGCTACTCATGCATGAATAACAGAGAGTGAACATATATAGAGAAGGAAATTCCATTTTTATAAATGAATTTGAGTACAAAATAACAATGGAAATTAAAGGTAGAGTGCCTGGTAGTAATTCCTTGCTGACCGAGGCTTCTACACTGCAGTCTTTATTCGGTTCTACAAATGTTCCTGCTTCCGCAGGCATCGGCCCTTTCTATGTCTTTGAAGCCTTCAGCGCTCTCCCAAGCTTACCAGAATGATCTGCCGGCACAAATTCTTCCCTCACATCCGCCTTAAAATGAAATAAAACTAAGAACCAGGACGTGCGTATGAACTTCGAACTAAAGAATGGTGAACTGATCAATTCATCAACCCCTTTTTTGAAGGCTGCCCTTGGTATTTATAGACATCCAAGGTGAACGGCTGCTTCTATCTCATGATTGTACAGATGGGATGGCTTTCATTCCCGATTGATGCGCCGAATATTTGTCACCAAAAAGCTGAATGCACTTTGTGACCGTTATTGGTTGTCAACTTAATTCGGATTCGACTGTCATCAGCTTTTTGTCCCATCGCGATTTATTAACCTTTCACCCTGATGCACCCACCATGTTGCGCTGACCAAGTTGCGGCGATCCTTCTCGGGCGAATATTTGCAACACAATCATTGCAAAGCCTTGCAGTGAAGTTGCGTTCAACCAATGATTTCCTATGATCGCAATTCTTGCATTGCGTCAACGCATATTCTGCACAAAAATACAAAAATCAACTATTCTAATGCGTTGAACGCATGCGACTGCAATATTATGAAATTGATGCTTAATGGATGCAAATTAACATATTTCATCAATGTAATCCAACATTGTTTAAGAACTTAGCACTATGATAACGTGCATTTCTGCCTGTTATCATTAACTTACGATGTCTAAGTGTTTAAACCAATATTAAACCTCACACCACTCATGCAAGCTCATAAAATCAGTTAACAATGCTCGATATTCGATCATAATCCCCAGGTAGGAGGTGTTATGTAAACCGTCAACTTAAGTACCTCCAACCTTATATAGGTTTATGAACCGATTTGAGTTTGTAACCAAATTTTATAAGTTAACAATCTATTTTAATCGTTAAAACTAGTTGTTAGCCTAAATGAGCTTGTTGATTATCTTCGTTATGGATTTTAAAGTTTAATTTCATTTTATAACTAATTTACAAAACAATCATGCTCCAACCATAATATGCTTCAAAGGCAAAAATTAATATAACAATTACATCAATTTTTAAAGAAACTCTTAAAACATGCATACTATATATTATAACTAATTTTAACATCAACAATGCATGTAACATGTTTACCTATAGTGGAATTTTAAATCTAAAATGGCATACTTTATCCACTAGCATGTTTAATAAAAAAAATAATAAACATCAAATGCATAAAATAAATAAATAATACTAATATAGTTCAACTTTAGCCTTCTAAAAAAACAAACAAGCTAAATTATTACAATAATACATCAAAAACAACTTTAATTTGATGAAGAACCACTCGAACCGACCCGAACCATCTGAATCGGACCACTAACGCACCAAGGATGTTGAATCGATCGAATCGGTTTCTTCAACCCACAAACCGGTCAGGCAGCGCACGAAACAAACCCTTGGGATGAACAGCGTCGTGACGCTGCATCCCAACGATGCAATGTTGTTCATCAGTAAGCCCATGGTGTTGCAACCCCGATGAACAACATCGCGACGCTCCTGTGCAGAACACTCAACTTCAGTTTTCTGCTCGAACATGCTTGCTTAAGTCTTCAAATTACAGCTTAATTTGGACTCTAATGACTCCAAATAAATTAAAACTCTAGAGCACACTTATAAGATTATCAAACAAGAGCCAATTACAAATTTAACTTGGAAATCAAAGAGAATTCTAATGCCAAATTTAAATTTAAATCATATTAGTCACATATTCAAACATGCTTAGAAATTCACCCACCAAACTCAAATTAACGATAATTGTGTGCTTAAATCATGCTCTGATACCAACTGAAGGAGTAATCTAACATACAACAAAATAAATCAGAATTAATAAGCACTCTAACTACTCTTAATTTAAGTTTTAAAGAAGCTATTCAAAAGATGTGCAAGGAGGGTTTGAAGACAAACTTACCTTTGAAGACTTAATCCACGAATTCAGCAGAATCACTTCAAGATTGAGCTTAAAACTTCAACAAGATCACCACCAAGATCTTCTCTACAAAGTTCAAGAAGGAATGTGTGGTGGAAACACTCAAATCAAGCTAAATTTTAGATAGTTTTTTATGGTTTGAGAGGGTTTTCAATTATGCAGCAGTTCAATAGACCATTCTCTGAATTCTAACTCATCAAGGTGCATGGAGGTCTTATTTATACACTTAAAACATGCAACAAAGTAGGGTTGCATTGAGGGCAACTCTTACTTGCATAATTGATGAGAGCTTAATGGAATTTGATGATTTACCATAAAAAAGGATAGTGGATTTTTCCAAGACTATTCCTTTATTTTAAAATCAATTTACTCAAAATTGATTTTAATTCTAATTTTTTATTTTAAATAAAACTATTTTATTTAAAATTAGTTTTATAAATTAATACAAACTAAATTAATTTAAGTAAAACAAATTTTATTTTAATTAAACCTTTTTAATTAAAATAATATTAATTTAATAACTTAATATTAAATCAATAAAACATCAATCCCACTAATATAACTCAATTTCATATTTAAATCATAATTTAAATATTAATTGATTCTCCAATTTCATTTAATTTCATCTAAATTATAAGTTTTTAATTGTATCAAATACAATAAATTGAAAATCCTAATTATTGAATTTGAACATTTCAAATTCATAACCCTAATTCTAAAATTCATCCAATTTAATACTCAATTTATTATTCCAATTTATGAGCCAGTAGAGGGACCTAATTGACCTACAGATCATAAGCTCCAACAATTTGTAATTAATCAGTTAAACTCTTTAAATTGAATTAATTACTAGTCGTTAACTACCAAGGCACACCACTATAGTTTGATAGTTGCACTATCCTCACTGTAGATATATATCTATCCATTTCGACCATAATCAGTAAGACGATCCTTCACAAGTCGTTTGTATTTACAATTGGATCAAAATTATCGTTTTACCCCTGTAAATACATCATGCACATTAAGCTCCACTGACCCTTTATTGAACAACTAATTTATAATATCATTTATAAATCATATCCCTCTCTACCAAGAGAGGGCGGGGGCCCGTTGTTCAAGACTAGGCATCAGCAATTAAGAGAACAACCTATTTGCTAACCCTAAATTAAATAGGAGTGAATTACATCTTGCATAGCTATGTCGCCAGCTATTTACCTAGTCTTATTCCTAAAATGGAAGGTTTATTGAGCAGTGCTGTTGGACTAAGCTCACCTATGAACGCAATTCAAAATGTAGACTACGGTTTGTACTACATAAACTAAAAAAGAGTTAGGTAAGGAAGCAAAACTCATCATAGACTGAACCATGTTCAACATGGTTCGATTTTTCCTTTCTGATACACCATTCTACTAAGGTGTACCTGGTGATGGAGATTTAGAAGTCAAATTATTCAACAACTAAAATCCCTTGGATGTGGTATGCGATGCATGTTCCTAAGATATGCGTTGATAGTCATGCGTCGATAATCATGCGTTGGAATGATAATGCTTCAACGAATGTATGCGATGACCATGCGTCCTGCCACAAGTTTTCTTACGCTCATGCCAAGTATAACGCAAACGTAAGTTTCTCGGGTAATCCGAGGTCCAACATAGGGACTGTAGCTATATGCATGCGGTAATGTGCATGTGGCAATTTAAATAAAAGAATGGATGGGAGGTTGCTAAGTTAATCCTACTCCTACTCCTATGTAACAGACAACGCAATGAGAATATGCATGAGAGGTAGAGATACGACAACACTTGACATGAACTAAATGTATGGGAAATTAGATAAAATGTGGAGATGATTTCATTGCAACCCTTAAGAGTGATTGCAAGCGCAACCTTAGTCAGCACAAGCCATGCAATCATGCTAAACACACATGAACTAAACTCTAGGACATATGCTGTGTATCTGCGATATTGCCAACAAGCCTATGCCTGCCTAGACCTCCATAACTAGCTCACTAGCTTTCGACGCATAAGCGTGGCTGTCACATAACCCTTTATCCTACTTTCTGGATGCATGCAAATCCATTCCGTACGGTGCATACGCCGTGTGAAGCAAACAGAGCTTATCTCTAAGATCCCCATTCTTGCTTATGCGTTCCAATCCGCTCTCTTGAGTCTTAGATTTGTGTTTTAGACTATTCTCCCAAGTATACCTAAATGATCAATGATGCGCTCATAGGACAAGGTAATCGTATGAACTTTGTTGACCTAAGATTGTTACTTTCCCTAGTGAACAATGTGTACATTGCTTAATGCGACCAACCACTTACCCTCTCAGGCAGTTGGTTGTTCCTGACTTTACTTATAGACAAGCAATGCATTAGCCTATAGACAGGCGTTGCAGTAGCTTCACACTAAGCAAATAAGATTACTCACACACTTGCACAATGCACACCTCTCAGTGGGTTGCTACATGCTTCATATCCCTAATCCACATGACTAAGTATGTGATACCCAAGCAATCCCACTAAATGTTGCAACGAAAGTAAAGATGCTAAGCAAAGAAGATGGAGATGGAGTCGAAGGAATAGAGAAATGCATTGAAAAAAAATTGTATTAATTCCTTAATCCCAAAATGTCATACAATACAATATAAGAAAAGAAATGGAAATGGAATTACTGGTTGGAAGAAAAGACTTGCTTCCAGCAGATGTGCGTCAAGGCTACCAGTGGTGCCATGGATGGGCGGTGGTGTCAAAGCTCTCGAGATCTAGCTCCGGTCGAAGGCTCCAGTCGTCACTTGGAATGGATGAAAGAGGTGAAGAACTCTCAGCGTTTTCTCATGCATTTTGTCTGGATCGCCAGAAAAATCCTCGGATAACTTAAATTTCAGCTCATCGGCTTCCATTTATAGAGTTTGAGTCACCGACAGCATTAATTGGACTACTTTGAGTCTGACGTTCGGCACATTAGTTCTTTTTGAACCTCTGCCACTAACAGCATGGTAAAGGAAATGTCAGCATCAGCTTTGGATTTTCTCTAGGTAGATGCGTTGATGCGTTCATTCAACATACCTTGCGTTGATTCCATTAGTATATGTTGTCGCACAGCCGCAATCATTCAATGAGCACATTTGCTTAATGCCACAACTCTACACGATGACTGCAATCGCT
>NC_052353.1:58228596-58269843 GCF_009727055.1 Benincasa hispida | reverse complement strand
GGGAGCACAACTCCCATGCGATGGATGCCTACGGCTGATTACCGCAACATCCATGCGTTGATAGATGCATTCGGCCTTGCGATGGAGTGTTTCTCTGTATGCGATCGTCATTCGATGGTCCCAGTTTCCATGTTTGCGTCCATTTCTTACATAAGCTACAAAATAGAACATTGAAACACATAGATAACGCAAAATAACGGGTTAGCTGAGATTCGACATGCTGATCGACGCAAGCTCAGTTTCTCACAAATTCTTATCATGATTGCCACATATTCTGCCTAACAACCTTCATAATTCTAAGTAAACGGCCTAAAATGACATGCATTTCTGCATGTCATCACACCCCCAAACTTAAAATCATGCTTGTCTCAACATGTGTTATACTCAAGAAATACTAATTGACCTTCATGCTTTCCTTTGCGATGACCAACTTCTCAGAATATAATTTACACACACCTTGACCATCACCGCAATGCTCTCCTCCACTTTGGCTGCTTCTTCAAAAAATCTTTTCTAATTTAATTCAGCAGCCTTTGTTAAAAAACTTTTTCTTTATTCACCACAATTTTGTGTTTTAGCTTTTAAGAATGCGTTCATTTCAAAATACTTCAAAAATTTGTAATGGCTTATTCAAATGGGCGTTGAACCTGGTTACGCCCTTCGTTTTGTCTTACCCCCACGTGTATCATGCAGCCATCCAACTTCGGTTTCGTTCTATTATCAACTCAACTCTTGTCTCGTTTGATTTGGCTTGCCGCCGGACAGAGGAGTTGCGCTTATGCGTTGATCCTGGCGACTTGCCTTTATTTTGGCTTGCCCCCACATGTGTCATACGGACATCCAACTTCGAGCAAGTGCCTTTCACAGCTTACTCTTATCAACATGGGTTTCCCCATTGCGTCGACAGTGGAGTTATTATTATCAAAATCTCACTTCATTTTTTTATCGCAATATAATGAACGCAATTCTCCGAGACCGTTGCCATCCCCAAACTTAGAGGTTGGCAGCGTTCTCACCGCAAAGCTAAAAACAAAAATTACAAGAAATGCGGTGATAAATGTTTGAAACAAAGGTTTGCACAAATAAAACAGACTTTCAAAATTTGAAGAAGCTAAAAAAGTAAAGAATACCTTGCATTGATTAGTTAGAAGATGCGGTGAACTATACGTACCATTATAGAAACATCGCAAATAACGCAATTGGGAAAAAGAGAATTTCAAAAACATAAGGCATACAAGATAACAGGAAAAGACCTTAGGCGGAACAACGCATGCGATCATGTGTTGGAATCCACGTGATTGAAGCTATGCGTTAAAGGGTGAAAGGAATTCTTCCATTGAACTATCGAACCGAGGAGACTTATTATTGCACCTACAAGAGCAAACGTACTACACCAAGGAAGCAGCTATATATCCAAAATAACATTGAAAATAAAAAAATAAACCTATACTAAGAAAGTAAAGTAAAGATAGAGTAGAAGATATCCCTGGAAAAATAGGAGTGTTGTCACCGCAAGGAATCTTCAATGCAGGAGATTGCTCTCAACTGCTTGGGTCAAGTTGCCTTGACCATTGGAACTCCAGAAATTGTTGGGCGCATGTTGGCCACAATGAGCTTAGAGCTGCCTTCAGTTCTTTTGCGACTAATTGCCCTTCTACCTTGGGGTCAACATTGGCTTTCAGCGCATCGCCTACACTTCAATATTATTTACAACCTGGTCGTACAAGCTGCAATATTCCCAAGGTAAAAAGTTTGCTCGCAGAGACAACAAAACTTAATAAACATTTAGCTGCCAAGTCCCCTACAACAGTGCCAAAACTTAGCGACGGAGATTAGAAGTCAAATTATTCAACAACTAAAATCCCTTGGACGTGGTATGCGATGCATGTTTCTAAGATATTTGTTGATAGTCATGCGTCAATGCTCATGCATTGGAATGATAATGTGTTAACAAATGTATGCGATGACATGCGTCCTGCCACAAGTTTTCTTACGCGCACGCCAAGTATAATGCGAACACAAGTTTCTCGAGTAATTCAAGGTCCAACATAGGACTTGTAGCTATATGTATGCGGTAATGTGCATGCAACGATTTAAATAAAAGAATGGACAGGAGGTTGCTAAGTTAATCCTACTCCTACTCCTATCTAACAGACAACACAATGAGAATATGCATGAGAGGTAAAGATACGACAACACTTGACATGAAAATAAATGTATGGAAAACTAGATAATATAGGAGATGATTTCATTGCAACCTTAAGTGTGACTGCAAGAGAAGTAATTTCACAAGACTTATCACATCATTTGGGAAAAAGTAAAACTTATAGTCTTACTGTTCATCATTCTGATTCCATATTGCTTCCTCATCAAACACAACATCTCTACTTACAAATATCTTCTTTGTAGCAGGATTATAAAGCTTGTAGCCTTTTGAGCTTGCATCATAGCCAACAAAAATATGCTTTCTCAGTTTTATCATCAAGCTTTCTACGCTTTGATCAGGTATATGTGTGTTGACAAGAATTTATGTTATACAATGGATGGTACAAGCATATGTCCCCGACAACGGCGCCATAAACTTGTTGACAAAATTTGTAATACATGATTGTAATGTACACGCATGATAATGTGCTACAAGCTCATGTTGCCATGAACTTGTAACGAGAATGTGAACGAATATGGATATGAATGAATGGACAAGTATATGCGTTGAAAGCATAGATTTGGTGATCAGGATGGAATGTTATGCGACGTTATTGCTTATGCACATTTTATGCAATACTACTTCTCAGTATGCATTGTTAATTACATGCTTGTAATATGCAGTGGAGTAATGCGTTGTCACAGAGTTTCCATACATTGAAACCAAGTATAGATCCAACGCAAGTTTCTCGGTATAATCCAAGGTCGAACACGGGGATTGTTTTAGGTTAATGTGTTACATTCGTGATATATGCCACCAGTTTTACAATTAATAAAGAGTGTATGTGTACAAGTATCTAAAGTTACGTAAAATTGTGCAGATAAACTAAAGTTACGTTAATAAAATAAATTGCAATAAAAATAAACCTAAGCTAACGTGATGCAAGGTACAAACAATATCATACACATGATGCTGAGTTCGAGACTGACTATCAACTTTATACAAAGGATCATGGTATGCGATGGCAAGTCTTTATGGATGAATTAGAAAGAGAATGAGTAAATAGTAAAAACAACGCAAGTTTCTCGATTCCGTTAAAGATGCAATTAAGGTTCCGCTTTCCCTTGATGTACACCTCTCGGTGATCGGCCGCGTTCCCATATCTCTATGGTGAAACGAGATGAACGTGATGAACGTAAGGTTGCTTCCATCTCTGGAAGTACTTCTTGCTTTAGATAACGCATTCTTCCAACCTTTTGTCACTAGGCAGAATAGCTTCTTCACTTCTATCATGGGTGAAGATGCCGCTGAGCATGCTTTAGCTAAACTTAACTATTTCCTTAACATAAATTGATTTGTTTGCTTAATCTTGCTAATTACCCATGGAATTAATAAAACTTCATGGAAAGATGGAATTAGGGATGAACGGAAATAGACAGAGAGATGATGATGATGGAAAATGATCATAACATTTAATACTAAGATTAAGCGTCTGATACATGGTGTGAATGATAGAGTAAAGAAAATGAATACAACTGATGATGAAGAGATAGAAACAAATATAGAAGAGTGTCAACGTCTTGACACAGATCTAGGCGTGGTTCTGCTTGCCGGCATGTGGAATGGATGAACAGAAGAGCTTCCCTCTTAGGCTTTCTTGTCTGGTAGAGGTGACCTTCGTACAGAGCTTTTACGGTGGGGTCAGAAGGATTCTTTGCTTGCCAGACTTACCTTCGACCTTGTCTCTAAATTCTTCCCGGATCTACTCTGATTAGTCGCTCAACCAGTCTCTCTCTCAGATCAGTATATACATTTTTCTTTGTATTCAAGCATATTTTCCTCAATGGAATGGCTGGAGCTATTTATAGGCTCAGCTTTGACTCTCTGACTCGTGGTCCTCACTTTATTGTTATGGAAATTCTGGATATGGTGGAGTGAAGTATTCCTTTTGTTATGCATCGAATCCCCGTCATAAATGCACAACGGTCAGTGTAACACGCGTCAGAATCCTCCGCCTTTGTGTTGTTCTTTCACATCTTCGATCGTTTGCCCCGCATGCGGTGTTATTTTTTTTTACCGCATGCAGTTGAGATTGCATTGATGCTTAGGCTCTGATCGATTGTCGCATGCGCCGTCATTGCATTGATCGTCTATTCATTCCTGAATGTATGAGTGCAATGCAACGAAGATGCGTCGTTCTTTCATCTTTGAGCCACGCATGCGTGAATGATTTCCTACAAACAGACATTAAAACACTTATTCTACCATCGCAATGGTGTGTAGTGGGTATATTGACGACAATTTATAATTCTCGCATTCTTGTCTATTTTTCATACAATTGGCGCAATTTCCTTCCTTTTGGCCGCAATATCTAAATAAAACATTATAAATAACTTATATTTCTCAAGTTATCAAATGCGAATAAGCAATACTTTCCAAATACTCTCAATAAGCAATGGATGGTGTTCTTCCTGTTCATGCTTGTTGAGGCATTTTGTTCCATAAGCTTCTAGTAGGAGAATGATGACAAGTATAATCAACAACATTCAACAGCTTGTGCCTAAATTCTTTTGGCATCTTCTTACTTTTTCAACATTGCTTCGAGCCATATTGAGTATTGTTCTATTCTTCCTCTCAAAAACACCATATTTTGAGGAGTCCATGACATGTCATAGGCGACGAATTCCTTTTTCTGTGAAAAAATCATTGGATTCATTGTAAGTGAATTCTGTCTCTCCTGTATGATCTCAGGGCTTTTAAGGTAATAAGTACTTTCTGCGACAAAAGCTTTAAATCTCTTGAACATGCCAAAATACTTCTGGTTCTCCTTGACAAAATTAACCAAGTTTTCCGACTAAATCATCAATAAATTAATTATTCTTACCAGAAAAAGACTTTGGTTTAATTGGTCACAAAGATCAGAGGTGAACTAACTTCTAGCGTCTCCTATCGCTCTGTAAAGAAGTTCTTGTGGGATAAACTCTTCCTTGTTTGCTTCCATGTAGAAGACAAACCTTAACAAAATTGATCTGGATCTTTCTACCATATGTCAGTCCTTTCACTATTTCTTAACCTTGCTAATAGTCTCACAAGCCATCAAAGTTTAAATGCGCCAAGCATAAATATTTTAATTGTGTAGAGAAATCAGAATTAGATAACATATCAAGATCACGGAATACGTCTAAGATTATGTGGCAAGACTACGTGTCCTGATAACGTGATTTTGAAAGTATCTGTTTCTTTTTTAAAATTTTCAAAAATACGCCTCTCTGCTTCAGATACCGTTAAGGGGATAACACAAGTCTTTTTTTCTTTCAAATTTAAGACCAACCTCTTGAAAAGCCAACCCACAACCCTTTTATTTAAATACATGTTTGAGAGTGATTTTTAAAAATCTAATCAAAAATCATTTTTTTACAAAAAAAACACTCGAAAACAAACTTTATAATTACTCAAGATTAATTGAGTTTTTTAATTTTTAACACTTTAAATGAAATTTTCATGTCATCAAAATTAGTTTTTAAAGGATTACATGTTTCAATGGTGATTTTGAAAATGAAAAAGTGTTTAACTCAAATTAAAATCACTCACAAACATAAAAGTCAACTTAAATTTGAGAAGTAAAAAAAAAAACATAAATTTAAAAATGGTAAAGGACATAAAAAGCTTAAAAAGAAAAACCCAAAACGTAACTAAATCTTTGTTAGTATGAAATTTGGTATGCTTGCTTGCATGTATAACGTGCTAGACTAACTAGGCGTTGAAACCTATATATGATTGCCTTAGCCATCATAGCTAATTATGTGCTTATCAATACTTATCACGTTTTTCAATATAGCTTGCCTAGTATAGACAATGATTGACAATGCAGAAAATGCATTGTCATTAGGCCGTTTACTTAGAATTATGAAGGTTGTTAGGCAGAAATATGCGTCAATCATGATCGATTGTCGACGAATACTGAGCTTGCGTCGATCAGCATGTCGAATCTCAGCTAACCGTTATTTTTGGCGTTAATCTAGTCGTTCAAGCTTTTTTTCTTTGTTAGCTTATGTAAGGAAATTGAAAACATAAACTACGCAAGGAACGGGGACGGAACCCGACCCCATCCTCCTTTAGATCAGACGACGCATCCAGAAGAAACACTCCATCGCAAGCCAAATCTATCTGAATCAAAATCGCATGGATTTTGGGTATTAGCCGTAGGCACCATCGTCATGGGAGTTGCGCTCGTAGCTGATTGCAGTCATCATGTGTAGAGTTTGTACGGCATTTAAGCAATGCGCCATTGAACTGATTTTGTCGGCTGTGCGACAACGCAAACTAATTGGAATCAATCGCAAGGTTATGTGAAGGAATAACGCATCAACGCATGTACCTCAAGAAAATCCATAAGCTGATGATGCTTGACATTTCACTTTACCACGCGTTAGTGGCAGAGGTTCAGAAAGACGAATGGCCGACGATGTAGACTCAAGCAGTCCATAATTATGACTTGAACGGTGAACCAAACTTAAAAGAGCAAGCCCATGAGCTTGAAATTTAAAAAAGCGGAGATTATCCCTCACGAGGATTTTTCTGCCGATCCAGACAATATGCACGTGAGAAAATTGGCTTGAGAGTTCTTCACCTCCCTTTATCCTCCTTGACAGACTGACTGACCGGAGCTCTTGCACTCGAGAGTTGACCACAATCAGCCCATCCAGCGCACAGGCACACTGGAGAGCCTGACGCACATCGCATGGAAGCAAGATCTTTTCTTCCAACCGTCTTCCTTTCCTTTCTTTTCTTATATTGTATTGTATGACAAATTTTGAGATTAAGGAATTAATACAATTTTTTTTCAATCGCATTTCTCTTTCTGTTTTTCGACTTCCACTCCATCTTCTTGTTTTGCATCTTTACTTTCTTGCAACATTTAGTGGATTGCTTGGGTATATGCATACTTAGTCATGCTGGATTAGGGATTATGAAGCCATGTAGAGTTAAACCCACTGAGAGGTGTTGCATTGTTTGAGTTTGTAATTCTTTCGCTAAGTGTGTTTTGAGTAAGGGCCTTTACCTTGGCTGTGTGACCTTCAATGCCTGTCTATAGGCTAGCATTGTTTGTCTATAAAGTAAGTCAGCAACAACTCAACTCCGGAGAGGTAAGTGTTGGACTCCATTAAGCAATTGTCAAACAGTTGTTCCAAACCCAAGGAAAGTAACAACTTGGTCAAACAAAGGTTCATCGTTTACTGTCCTTGCTTTTATATTGTGCTCAACTTTAGGGATCTGGCGAGAAATGTTCTAAAAAAGAATCTAAGACTAAAGGGATTGGCGCAAGCAGAAGGATGCTGAAGATTAGCATGTTGCTTGACACAGGAATAGGGACTCACGACGGAATCAGCTCGATTTGCACTTGCATCGCACTAAAGTATAGGTAAGGTATAGATACGGGGCACTTGTTTTGCGTATCCGTAAAAAAAACTAGTAAGCATTTAGGATTAGCAGGCATGTTTGTTGCCTTGAAAATCCTTACAATTACATCAGTTCTAGTTGTGAATTGCCTATCGAGGTTTAGTTCGATGTGTGTTTATCAATGATTGCATGGTCTTTGTTACTAAGGTTTGCGCTTGCATCGCTCTAAAGTTGCAATGAAAATCATCTCCACAGTTTTATTAATTTTCCCATACATTTAGCTTCTTATGTTAAGTTTGTCGTATCTCTACCTCAATGCCATATTCTCAATTGCGTTGTCTTGTTAAGATAGGAGTAGGGAGTAAAGGATTAACTACAACTCCTTCCCATTCTTTTTATTAAATTGCCCATGCTACATTCGATGCACATATAGCTACAGTCCCTCGTGTGACCTCGGATTAACTCGAGAAAACTTAGCATTCGTGTATATCTTGGCATGAGCGTTAAGAAAACTTATGACAGGACGCATAGGTCATCGCATAATTCGGTTGAAATCATTATCATTCCAACCATGGAATTAATCGACGCATGACTTTGTCAACGTATTTCTTAGGAACATTGCATCGCAATACTCAGCATCCATGGGATTTTAGTGTTTTCGAGTAAAAATTGGAACTTTATCCTTAATCTCTCACCAATCAAGATATAAAGTTTCTCGATGTGGAATCAAGGTCAAACTTAGGGACTGTAACTAAAGATGATTTTACGTAAAGTAATGTGTTTGCGGCAAAAATAAATGACTATGGTAGAGAAAAAGAAAAGGAAAAGCATGTGATTATAAATAATTGATAAGCTAACTAACGAGCAAGTGAGAACTTAAAAGATTAAATTTAAGAATCTGTTTAAGGATGCAAACAATTTTGAAATGTGGAATAAAAATGTAACGGAAAGTAGGGTTAGGAGGAAGTCAATGCCAAAGTTCCTACAATTTAAGCTTCAAAGGGTAATTTATGGGGGCTTGCAACATCACATTCAACGCACACCTCTCAGCCGGCCAAGCCACATTTTGCCATATCCTTTATGATGCATGAATGAGTTTGTGTTGAGCAATAAAGGTTAACTTCTATCTCTAGACTTCTTATTTTTGGCTTAGTGGAGATCCACAACTATTTACTCTTTCGCATAGTTTAGTTTATAGCTACTTTCTCAATGAGTGATCCAATAGGCAAGCTTTTTATTATACGTATACCCAAGCAAATAGAATTAACACCTTAAAGATGGCAACTTAGCTCATAGTATTAACTTCCTCTTTAACCCATGGAAATTAGTTACTCCTTTTGAAATGAAAAAAAGTGATGGTAAAGATAGACGAGATATATGAAAGTAGTCCATGATGAATATAGATAAATATAGAATTGTTGTTGTACCACAATGAGTAATCTCTAAGTCACAAATGTAATACAAAAAATGAAATAGATAAAAAGAAAATAATATGAATGTAGTTTTCATTAATGTTCTTGCTTCCAAATTGGGGTACTGTCAAGATTGGTGTGCTAATGGCAAGAATGTTTATTAAGAAGGCTCTCTTCAAGCTCTTTGCTTCACTGAAGATTCCAGTGGTAAAGCCTTCGGAGTGGAGTCTGGAAGCTGGAAGTTCTAAAAAATATTCTTCAGTTGAATCTTTTGCTTGTGGTTCAAGTATCGTGTCTTAGGTGTTCTCAAGCAAAATCTTGAACACCTTGGTAATGCTTGTCAAGGCTCTATTTGTAGAGCCCATCTGTTGACGACTTCAGGGATCCCACAAATGGATTCACCATCTTTGACTAGGTTGGTGAGAAATGTCAAATTGTTTTATCAAATGGTCAACTTTCAGAATGAATGGAAGAAAATCCATTGGGTATTGTCTCAAGAGCCATTCTTACAAAATTTATCGTCGGCATGGCAGATAAATCCCTATGAATCAACTACAAAATATATACTTTGTGTGGTGATTAACTCATGATACTTCGGTCAATAGGATTTTAGGTATAGTTCAGTCGCATTATATTTTTGAGCATGAAAGTCCTAGTATTATTACCCATATTTAGCCTATCTGAAACCCATTATTCTAAGAAAAGGCTAAGTAAGGTTCTATTTTCTACAATTATCAGTACCCCTAGAGATTTAGAAATAATACTTGTCCTCAAGCATATCTTATACTAAGAAAATTCAAAACTTACTCTACTCTCTGAGCTGTGTTGACTAGCTTTCTGTCTCAGAATATTATTCCCCTTGCACTACGTCTCATAGCCCCAACTACTGCTTTAAGCATTATTTTCACTTCTTTAAAGAAATTATTTCTAAGGTTTAAAATTCAGAAAACAGGCTTGCTCAAAAACCCTTTTTTCCTTTCACACTTCAAATACCTTTGGTATCCCTTTTTTCTTTTTATAATGCGTTTGTTAATTAAGAAAAACGGCATTCTTGATAAAATTATAGATAGGTTACCGCGCCTTTCATTATTAAAACTTGCCCCATTGATGTTCATGCGACCATTAGCCCACTACGGTCATGCCAAGTTTCAACTCAACTCTTATCTTCGTAGTTTAACTTTTGGCCAGAACATTGAGTTTGTGTTTATTTCATTTTAGTTAACTTACCATTGCCACTGGATAGGTTAACCCATACTTTCGTTTTGTGGCTTACTCTGCATTACGGGTGTAATGTGTGATAGTCTAACTTCGAGCGTGCGTGACTCTTTTTTCGACAACTTGAGAACTAACTTTAAACTCTTATCGTTGGTTCGGTTTTATTTTTCTCTTTGTGGTCTAACACGTTGAGTGTGATTATTTGACATTTCACCTACCACGACGTTAGTGGCAGAGGTTCAGAAAGGACTAACGTGCCAAATGTTAGACTCAAAGCAGTCTAATTACTGTCTCTTATACACATCTAGATGTGTATAAGAGACAGACTTAACACTGTAACTCTACACGATGACTGCAATCGCTAGGCGAGCACAACTCCCATGCGATGGATGCCTACGGCTGATTACCGCAACATCCATGCGTTGATAGATGCATTCGGCCTTGCGATGGAGTGTTTCTCTGTATGCGATCGTCTATTCGATGGTCCAGTTTCCATGTTTGCGTCCATTTCTTACATAAGCTACAAAAATAGAACATTGAACACATAGATAACGCAAAATAACGGGTTAGCTGAGATTCGACATGCTGATCGACGCAAGCTCAGTTTCTCACAAATTCTTATCATGATTGCCACATATTCTGCCTAACAACCTTCATAATTCTAAGTAAACGGCCTAAAATGACATGCATTTCTGCATGTCATCACACCCCCAAACTTAAAATCATGCTTGTCTCAAGCATGTGTTATACTCAAGAAATACTAATTGACCTTCATGCTTTCCTTTGCGATGACCAACTTCTCAGAATATAATTTACACACACCTTTGACCATCACCGCAATGCTCTCCTCCACTTTGGCTGCTTCTTCAAAAAGATCTTTTCTAATTTAAATTCAGCAAGCCTTTGTTAAAAAACTTTTTCTTTATTCACCACAATTTTGTGTTTAGCTTTTAAGAATGCGTTCATTCAAAATACTTCAAAAATTTGTAATGGCTTATTCAAATGCGGCGTTGAACCTGGTTACGCCCTTCGTTTTGTCTTACCCCCACGTGTATCATGCAGCCATCCAACTTCGGTTTCGTTCTATATTCAACTCAACTCTTGTCTCGTTTGATTTGGCTTGCGCCGGACAGAGGAGTTGCGCTTATGCGTTGATCCTGGCGACTTGCCTTTATTTTGGCTTGCCCCCACATGTGTCATACGGACATCCAACTACGAGCATGGCGCTCTTTCTCAAACTAAACTCCCACAGCTGTCTCTTATACACATCTAGATGTGTATAAGAGACAGACGTGTAAGTGCCTTTCACAACTTACCTCTTATCAACATGGGTTTCCCCATTGCATTGACAGTGGAGTTATTATTATCAAAATCTCACTTCATTTTTTTATCGCAATATAATGAACGCAATTCTCCGAGACCGTTGCCATCCCCAAACTTAGAGGTTGGCAGCGTTCTCACCGCAAAGCTAAAAACAAAATTACAAGAATGCGGTGATAAATGTTTGAACAAAGGTTTGCACAAAATAAAACAGACTTTCAAAATTTGAAGAAGCTAAAAAAAGTAAAGAATACCTTGCATTGATTAGTTAGAAGATGCGGTGAACTATACGTACCATTATAGAAACATCGCAAAATAACGCAATTGGGAAAAAGAGAATTTCAAAAACATAAGGCATACAAGATAACAGGAAAAGACCTTAGGCGGAACAACGCATGCGATCATGTGTTGGAATCCACGTGATTGAAGCTATGCGTTAAAGGGTGAAAGGAATTCTTCCATTGAACTACGAACCGAGGAGACTTATTATTGCACCTACAAGAGCAAACGTACTACAACCAAGGAAGCAGCTATATATCCAAAATAACATTGAAAATAAAAAAAAATAACCTATACTAAGAAAGTAAAGTAAAGATAGAGTAGAAGATATCCCTGGAAAAATAGGAGTGTTGTCACCGCAAGGAATCTTCAATGCAGGAGATTGCTCTCAACTGCTTGGGTCAAGTTGCCTTGACCATTGGAACTTCCAGAAATTGTTGGGCGCATGTTGGCCACAATGAGCTTAGAGCTGCCTTCAGTTCTTTTGCGACTAATTGCCCTTCTACCTTGGGGTCAACATTGGCTTTCAGCGCATCGCCTACACTTCAATATTATTTACAACCTGGTCGTACAAGCTGCAATATTCCCAAGGTAAAAAGTTTGCTCGCAGAGACACAAAACTTAATAAACATTTAGCTGCCAAGTCCCCTACAACAGTGCCAAAAACTTAGCGACGGAGATTTAGAAGTCAAATTATTCAACAACTAAAATCCCTTGGACGTGGTATGCGATGCATGTTTCTAAGATATTTGTTGATAGTCATGCGTCAATGCTCATGCATTGGAATGATAATGTGTTAACAAATGTATGCGATGACCATGCGTCCTGCCACAAGTTTTCTTACGCGCACGCCAAGTATAATGCGAACACAAGTTTCTCGAGTAATTCAAGGTCCAACATAGGGACTTGTAGCTATATGTATGCGGTAATGTGCATGCAACGATTTAAATAAAAGAATGGACAGGAGGTTGCTAAGTTAATCCTACTCCTACTCCTATCTAACAGACAACACAATGAGAATATGCATGAGAGGTAAAGATACGACAACACTTGACATGAAATAAATGTATGGAAAACTAGATAAAATATGGAGATGATTTCATTGCAACCCTTAAGTGTGACTGCAAGAGAAGTAATTTCACAAGACTTATCATCATCATTT
Organism: Benincasa hispida; assembly: GCF_009727055.1. Taxonomy (NCBI): domain Eukaryota; kingdom Viridiplantae; phylum Streptophyta; class Magnoliopsida; order Cucurbitales; family Cucurbitaceae; genus Benincasa; species Benincasa hispida. The sequence continues at coordinate 58,256,909 of NC_052353.1, read as the reverse complement.
GGGAAAAAGTAAAAACTTATAGTCTTACTGTTCATCATTCTGATTCCATATTGCTTCCTCATCAAACACAACATCTCTACTTACCAATATCTTCTTTGTAGCAGGATTATAAAGCTTGTAGCCTTTTGAGCTTGCATCATAGCCAACAAAAATATGCTTCTCAGTTTTATCATCAAGCTTTCTACGCTTTTGATCAGGTATATGTGTGTTGACAAGAATTTATGTTATACAATGGATGGTACAAGCATATGTCCCCGACAACGGCGCCATAAACTTGTTGACAAAATTTTGTAATACATGATTGTAATGTACACGCATGATAATGTGCTACAAGCTCATGTTGCCATGAACTTGTAACGAGAATGTGAACGAATATGGATATGAATGAATGGACAAGTATATGCGTTGAAAGCATAGATTTGGTGATCAGGATGGAATGTTATGCGACGTTATTGCTTATGCACATTTTATGCAATACTACTTCTCAGTATGCATTGTTAATTACATGCTTGTAATATGCAGTGGAGTAATGCGTTGTCACAAGTTTCCATACATTGAAACCAAGTATAGATCCAACGCAAGTTTCTCGGTATAATCCAAGGTCGAACACGGGGATTGTTTTAGGTTAATGTGTTACATTCGTGATATATGCCACCAGTTTTACAATTAATAAAGAGTGTATGTGTACAAGTATCTAAAGTTACGTAAAATTGTGCAGATAAACTAAAGTTACGTTAATAAAATAAATTGCAATAAAAATAAACCTAAGCTAACGTGATGCAAGGTACAACATATATCATACACATGATGCTGAGTTCGAGACTGACTATCAACTTTATACAAAGGATCATGGTATGCGATGGCAAGTCTTTATGGATGAATTAGAAAGAGAATGAGTAAATAGTAAAAACAACGCAAGTTTCTCGATTCCGTTAAAGATGCAATTAAGGTTCCGCTTTCCCTTGATGTACACCTCTCGGTGATCGGCCGCGTTCCCATATCTCTATGGTGAAACCGAGATGAACGTGATGAACGTAAGGTTGCTTCCATCTCTGGAAGTACTTCTTGCTTTAGATAACGCATTCTTCCAACCTTTTGTCACTAGGCAGAATAGCTTCTTCACTTCTATCATGGGTGAAGATGCCGCTGAGCATGCTTTAGCTAAACTTAACTATTTCCTTAACATAAATTGATTTGTTTGCTTAATTCTTGCTAATTACCCATGGGATTAATAAAACTTCATGGAGAAAATGGAATATGGATGAACGGAAATAGACAGAGAGATGATGATGGAAATGATCATAACATTTAATACTAAGATTAAGCGTCTGATACATGGTGTGAATGATAGAGTAAAGAAAATGAATACAACTGATGATGAAGAGATAGAAACAAATATAGAAGAGTGTCAACGTCTTGACACAGATCTAGGCGGTGGTTCTGCTTGCCGGCATGTGGAATGGATGAACAGAAGAGCTTCCCTCTTAGGCTTTCTTGTCTGGTAGAGGTGACCTTCGTACAGAGCTTTTACGGTGGGGATCAGAAGGATTCTTTGCTTGCAGACTTACCTCTCGACCTTGTCTCTAAATTCTTCCCGGATCTACTCTGATTAGTCGCTCAACCAGTCTCTCTCTCAGATCAGTATATACATTTTTCTTTGTATTCAAGCATATTTTCTCAATGGAATGGCTGGAGCTATTTATAGGCTCAGCTTTGACTCTCTGACTCGTGGTCCTCACTTTATTGTTATGGAAATTCTGGATATGGTGGAGTGAATATTCCTTTTGTTATGCAATCAATCCCGTCATAAATGCACAACGGTCAGGTGTACACGCGTCAGAATCCTCCGCCTTTGTGTTGTTCTTTCACATCTTCGATCGTTTGCCCGCATGCGGTGTTATTTTTTTTTACCGCATGCAGTTGAGATTGCATTGATTGCTTAGCTCTTGATCGATTGTCGCATGCGCCGTCATTGCATTGATCGTCTATTCATTCCTGAATGATGAGTGCAATGCAACGAAGATGCGTCGTTCTTTCATCTTTGAGCCACGCATGCGGTGAATGATTTCCTACAAAACAGACATTAAAACACTCTATTCTACCATCGCAATGGTGTTAGTGGGTATATTGACGACAATTTATAATTCTCGCATTTCTTGTCTATTTTTCATACAATTGGCGCAACTTTCCTTCCTTTTGGCCGCAATATCTAAATAAAACATTATAAATAACTTATATTTCTTCAAGTTATCAATGCGAATAAGCAATACTTCCAAATACTCTCAAATAAGCAATGGATGGTGTTCTTCCTGTTCATGCTTGTTGAGGCATTTTGTTCCATAAGCTTCTAGTAGGAGAATGATTGGACAAGTATACAACACATTCAACAGCTTGTGCCTAAAATTCTTTTGGCATCTTCTTACTTTTCAACATGCTTCGAGCCATATTGAGTATTGTTCTATTCTTCCTCTCAAAAACACCATTTTTTGAGGAGTCCATGGAACTGTCATAGGCCGACGAATTCCTTTTTCTGTGAAAAAATCATTGAATTCATTTGAAGTGAATTGTCCTCTCCTGTATGATCTCAGGGCTTTTAGGTAATAAGTACTTTCTCGACAAAAGCTTTAAATCTCTTGAACATGCCAAATACTTCTGGTTTCTCCTTGACAAAATTAACCCAAGTTTTCCGACTAAAATCATCAATAAATAATTATTCTTACCAAAAGAACTTTGTTTAATTGGTCAACAAAGATCAGAGTGAACTAACTCTAGCAGTCTCCTTGCTCTTAAAGAAGATTCTTGTGGAAAACTCTTCCTTGTTTGCTGCCATAAAGACAACCTTTACAAAATTGATCTGGATCTTTTACATATGTCAGTCCTTTCACTATGTTCTTCCTTGCTAATAGTCTCAAGCCATCAAAGTTTAAATGCCCAAGCATAAATATTTCTAATTGTGTAGAGAATCAGAATTAGATACATATCAGACACGGATACGTCTAGATATGTGGCAGATACGTGTCTGATACGTGATTTGAAGTATCTTGTTTCTTTTTTAAATTTTCAAATACGCCTATCTGCTTTCAGATACGTGAAGGGGATACACTAAGTCTTTTTTCTTTCAAATTTAAGACCAACCTCTTGAAAAGCCAACCCACAACCCATTTTATTTAAATACATGTTTGAGAGTGATTTTAAAATCATCAAAATCAGTTTTTTTTAAAAAAAAACACTCGAAAACAAACTTTTAATTACTCAAAATTAATTGAGTTTTTAATTTTACACTTTTAAATGAAATTTTCATGTCATCAAAATTAGTTTTAAAGGATTAAACATGTTTCATGGTGATTTTGAAAATGACAAAAGTGATTTTAACCAATTTAAAATCACTCACAAACATAAAAGTCAACTTAAATTGAGAAGTAAAAAAAAAACTAAATTAAAAATGGTAAAGACATAAAAAGCTAAAAGAAAAAACCCAAAACGTAACTAAATCTTTGTTAGTATGAAATTTGTATGCTTGCTTGCATGTATAACTGTGCTAGACTAACTATGCGTTGAACTATCTATTTGCCTAGCTATAGCTAATTATGTGCTTATCACAAGTTTTCATATAACTTGCCTAGTATAACAAGTGATGACATGCAGAAATGCATGTCATCTTAGGCCTTTTACTTAGAATTATGAAGGTCTTAGGCAAAATATGCGTCGATCATGATAGGAATTCACGAGAATATGAGCTTGCATGGATCAGCATGTCGAATCTCAGCTAACCCGTTATTTTGCGTTAATTATGCGTTCAATGTTTTATTTTTGTAGCTAATGTAGGAAATGAACACAAACGCGGAAACAAGACCACCGCTCCGACAACCGCATGCAAAGAAACACTCCATCGCAAGCCGAACGTATCGATCAACGCATGGATGTTGTGGTAATTAGCCGTATGCGACCATCGCATGGGAGTTGCGCTCGTCAAGTGATTGCAGTCATCATGTAGAGTTACGGTATTAAGTGAATGCGCTCATTGAATGATTGCGGCTATGCGACAACGCAAACTAATGGATCAACGCAAGGTAGGAGGAATAAACGCATCAACGCATCTACCTCAAGAAAATCAAAAGATGATGTTGACATTTCACCTACCACGACGTTAGTGGCAGAGGTTCAGAAAGGACGAACATGCCGAATGTTTGACTCAGAGCAGTCCAATTAACGTGTTGAACGTTAGACCCAAGACTAAGAGCAGTCCAATGAGCTGAAATTCAAAACATCCGGAGATTATCCCTCCATCCAGGGATTTTTCCCCCGACCAAAATACCTGCGTGAGAAGATGGCTGAGAGTTCTTCACCTCCTTTATCCCTTTCGAGTGATGACCGGAGCCTTTGACCGAAGTTAGATCTCAAGAAATTCAGCTCCTCCGCGCACCCATGGCATCACTGACAGCCTTGACGCACATCCGATGGAAGCAAATTTTTGCTTCCAGCCGGTCTTTTCCTTTCCCTTTCTTTTCTTATATTGTATTGTATGAAATTTTGTGATTAAGGAATTAATACAATGTGTTTTCAATGCATTTCTCTGTTTACTTCGACTCCATCTCCATCTTCTTTGTTTTGCATCTTTACTTTCATTGCAACACTTAGTGAGATTGCTTGGGTATTGCATACTTAGTCATGTGGATTAGGGATATGAAGCATGTAGTAACCCATCGAGAGGTGTGTGTTGCGTAAGTGTGTGAGTAACCTTTATTGCTTAGTGTGAAACTGTTGCAATGCCTATCTATAGGCTAACACATTGTTTGTCTATAAGTAAAGTCAGCAACAATCAACTTCCCGGGAGGGTAAGTGGTTGGACTCATTAAGCAATGTCCGCGTTGTTCACCAAGGATAGTAACAATCTTGCGTCAAACAAGTTCATGCGTTTGTCTTGTTTTATATTGTGCTCAACACCCCTTTAGAGCGACTCGAGAAAGTCTAAAGAAAGAACCTAATGACTCGAGAGAGCGAGATTAGATCGGCATAAACAAGAGATAGGGACTCAGAGATAAGCTCTGTTTGTCAACATGCATCGCATGCACCCTAGAGATAGGTATGATGATACGTGGTCGCCTTGTTTGTGTATCATCGCATAGACAAGAATTAGAGGCTTATGTGTAGGCCCTATAGAATCCTTTACACATACATCACATGTGTTCTAGCCTTAGAAGTCGTAGCATTTGCATCGATAGGTGGTTTACTATTGTATGTGTGTTGCATGAGCGCATGGCTTACGTTGACTAAGGTTGCCCTTGCAGTCGCTCATAAAAGTTGCAATGAAGACATCTTCATATTTTATATATTTTCCCATACATTTATTTTATGTTAAGGTTTGTCGTGTCTCTACCTTTCATGCATATTCTCATTGCGTTGTCTTTTAGATAGGAGTAGGAGTAGGATTAACGTAGCAACTCCCTTCCATTCTTTTATTCAACTGCCGCATGCACATCATCGCAAACATATAGCTACAAGTCCCTGTGTTCGACCTCGGATTACTCGAGAAACTTGCATTCGTGTTATACTTGGTGTGAGCATAAGAAAACTTATGACAGGACGCATGGTCATCGCATATATTTGTTAACACATTATCATTCCAACCCATGGCAATCGACGCATGTCTGTCAACGTATATCTTAGGAACATGCATCGCATATCGCATCCACGGGATTTTGGTTGTCGAGTAAAATTGACTTCTATATTCCCGTCACCAACAAGATATAAGTTTCTCGATGTGAATCAAGGTCAAACTTAGGGACTTGTAACTAAAGATGATTGTAAAGTAATGTGTTTGCGGCAAAGAATAAATGACTATGGTAGAGAAAAAGAAAGGAAAAAGCATGTGATTATAAATAATATGATTAAGCTAACTAAACGAGCAGTGAGAACTTAAAGATTAATTTTAAGAATCTTTAAGGATGCAACAATTTTAATGTGGAATAAAAATGTAACGGGAAAGTAGGGTTAGGAGGAAGTCAATGCCAAGTTCCTACATTTAGCTTCAAGGGTAATTTAGGCTTGCAACATCCATTCAACGCACACCTCTCAGCGGCCAGCCACATTTGCCATATCTTTATGATGCATGAATGATGTTGTGTTGAGCATAAGGTTATTTCTATCTCTAGAAACACTTCTTATTTTGCTTAGTGAGATCCACAACTATTTACTCTTTCGCATAGTTAGTTATAGCTACTTCTCAATGAGTGATCATAGGCAAGCATTTATATAGTCATACACCAAGCAAATAGAATTAACCCTTAAAGATGCAACTTAGCTCATAGTATTAAACTTCCTCTTTAACCCATGGAAATTAGTTACTCTTGAAATGAAAAAGTGATGGTAAAGATAGACGAGATAATGAAAGTAGTCATGATGATATATAGATGAAAATAGAATTGTTGTTTACCAAATGAGTAATCTCTTAAAGTCACAATGTAATACAAAAATGAAAGATAAAAAGAAAATAATAGAAATGTAGTTTTCATTAATTTCTTGCTTCCAATTGGGGTACTGTCAAGATTGGTGGTGACTAATGGCAAGAATGTTATTAAGAAGGCTCTCTCAAGCTCTTTGCTTCACTGAAGTTCCAGTGGTAAGTCGGAGTGGAGTCTGGAAGTGGAAGTTCTAAAAAATATTCTCAGTTGCAATCTTTGCTTGTGGTTCAAGTATCGTGTCTTAGGTGTTCTCAAGCAAAATCTTGACACCTTGTAATGCTTGTCAAGGCTCTATTTGTAGAGCCATCTGTTGACGACTTCAGGGATCCCACAATGGATAGTCACCATCTTTGACTAGGTTGGTGAGAATGTCAACATTGTTATCATGGTCAACTTTCAGAATGAATGGAAGAAAATCCATTGGGATTGTCTCAGAGCCATCTTACAAAATTTATCGTCGCATGCAGATAAATCCTATGATCAACTACAAAATATATACTTTGTCGTGGTGTTAACTCATGATATGCGGTCAATAAGGATTTTAGGTATAGTTCAGCGCATATATAATTTTGAGCATGAAGTCCTAGTATTATTACCCCATATTTAGCCTATCTGACCTCATTATTCTAAGGAAAAGGCTAAGTAAGTTCTATTTCTACAAGTTATCATACCCCTAAATTTAGAATAATACTTGTCCTCAAGCATATCTTATACTAAGAAAATTCAAACTTACTCTACATCTCTGAGCTGTGTTGACTAGCTTCTCAGAATATTATTCACTTGCACTACTCTCATAAGCCCCACTACTCTCTTAAGCTTATTCACTTCTTTAAAGAAATATATTCTAAGTTTAAATTCAGAAAACATTGCTCAAAAACCTTTTTCTCACTTCAAATACCTTTGTATCCCTTTTTCTTTTATAATGCGTTTGTTTAAGAAAGGCATTCTTGATAAATTATAGATAGGGTTACGCCTTTCATTTTACCTTGCCCCCATTGATGTCATGCGAACATCCAACTACGGTTACATGCCAAGTTCAACTCAACTCTTATCTTAGCTAAGTTTAACTTTTGCCAGACATTGGAGTTGTGTTTATTTCATTTTACTTACATTGCACTGATGGTTACCTACCTTCGTTTTGGCTTACCTGCACGGGTGTAATGTGAAGTATCAAACTTCGAGCGTGTGACTTTCACAACTTAAACTCTTATCGGGTTCGGTTTTTTCTCTTGTGTTAACAGTGGAGTTGATTATTAGAAATATTTTTTTTTTCTTTTTTTTTTAAGGTAAAATGATAAACGTAAATGAAATTGTGTATGTTAAACGTATCTGCTAAGACCTTTCCCACCCCCAAATTTTTTTAAGTAGCAAGGTCCTCATTGCTTAAAAACTGGAAACAAAATTATTCGAAATTTTGAAAAAGATGTTTGACTAGAGACTTACGCACATAAAAAGTTAGATTATCAAATTATGAAGAAGCTACTAAAGTTAAGTGAGTTATGAGACTCTTAGTGATTGGGCTTAATGAATTGACATAGATATCATCACGGTTGCTAATTTGTCAATACAGAAAAAGACACAAAATAAAGATGAATTTCAAAAGGATAAGATACGAGGGATAACAAGTAAAGGAAAAGTAAAGGAAAAATAATGAGCACAATAAACATAAAAATAGGCACCGAGTTGCAAAATATATAAATTATGGCATAGGAAACAAAGATAGAGAAAATTCTTCTTCCAAAACAACATCCCTAAATTTACTATTGCGCCGGAGGTTCATCTTCTCTACGCTTAGAAGCAACCTGTTGTTCATCAAAGAAGTGCAAAAGGTGGTGAAAATGAGAAAGAACGCCTGGGCCATGGAGATAAGAAATTAAGAAGTTAAAGTATTCATGGTTCCATTCAGTCTTTAGGCGCAAAAACTAATGGTGAGGGAAATATCTCGTTGCATTTTATTAAGGGATTGATGCAAAGGCCATAATTGATAGTTGATCTCCATTCGAAGAAATTTCTTAAGCTCATCCAAGTTGATGGATGGTGTAGGGAGATGTCGTGAGGGGGAATGGCGGGGAGAGTTTTTAAAATTCTCACCATCTTCGGTTTGGTGCTGGTTGAATGGATTAGCGCCCAAGTCGAGTGAGTCATCAAATTTGTCTTGGGAAGGTGGTGGAAGAGATTGTTTTATAAGTTCGGGGGAAAAGGATTTCTGCGGTGAAGAGGAGTGAATTTATGGATTGGTAGGGGAGTGAGTATTTCGATCAGAAAGGTTTTCAGGTAAAGAGGGTAGGCGTAGCAAAGAACATTGGGGATCCAGGATGATCTTCAGTGACAGAGAGTGGATCTGCTCTTCAGGATCCTCGCGCTTAGAAATAGTTCTAGCCACTTCCTTATCCATGGACATTTTCCTTCATCTTTTGGATCTTGGAAGCTACAGTGAATTTAGATCAATGATGGTCGGGCACTTTGGGACTTTAGTTGGCATAGGGCACAAGACGGAGTCTCTCAACAGTCTTCGCAATGTTTTGTTTGTGATTACCCCGTGAACTTCTGCCAAAGGCTTTTCATCCACACCAAAACCAATGCATAGGCATAAGTTGGTAATGGTCCGTGGAAAGAAGAGTTGGCCTTGTGGCTTGCCAAACATTCCCCTGATCTGCAATGCGATGATGCGTCCAATGTTCATGGGGATGCTTCTTGTGATGCAATCGATAGCCATAACATGATCCATTAAGATAGTCTTATTGTGTGTGGTAGGGATTCGCTGTCTCTTGACCAGATAAATCAACAACCGCACCTCTGGAAGCAAGCGATCAGAAGCAAAGGTTGAAAGCCTTTAGAGGATATCTTTCACTTGAAGCCCAATTTGGCCAAAATCCATAATGCATCAACCATGTGATCCTTGCCCAACATTGTTATCAACCTGCTGGCAGGTGCATCAGAGTTGTCTTTTAACTTGAATAGGTCATTGATGTCCTTGGCACATAACAACACATGGCAACCTGACACAGTCACCGTATCTTCATCCTCATGTAGGCAGGCATGCATAACATTTGGAATAACGATGGATGGGCTCTGGCAGAAGTCCTCCCATCAAGGCTTTATGATGATGTTGGTGATGAAATTGAATAATGGTGAGTGCACCACGAAGAATCCCATTTCCAGTAACATGTCGTTGTTTTCCTTCTTCTTCCTCTTTCTTGTTGCTTCTTTGATGAGAAATGACTCAGCTAACTTCTTTTTGCTCTTTGTTGAGTGCTTAGTAGATATGCGCTCATCTTCTTATTTTTTCCTCTCTTACTCTTTCTTTTCTCTCTTCTACTGCTCTCTTTCTAATATTTTCTCCTCTTGTCGATGCAAAATTTTCTCCTTCCTTGGCATTTTTTTTCTTCTCTTCTTTTTATTTCTTCTTCATCATTCTCTCCAATCTCTCGAGCCAATGCCTTGGCTACACCCACAATGGGCACATCTTCGGCTTTCCTTCTTTTCAATTCTTCTTCTTTCGCTACAGAGTCACGATGGACCACATCTTGATGCAGCCTCCTTGCTAAGTTAGCGAAGGTGATAATCTGGCTGGCTTTTTTCAACAACTCAGCCTTTCTCTTCTTCTCAATCTTAGTGCTCTCAACTAGCCACGCACGAGCCCGATCCTTCGGACACGGTTGTGGTGATCCTAGGGTTGGTCACTTACTCACCTACATTGAGCCCGATAGCCTCTTTTTCTTCTTCAATACTTCTTAACCACGGAATGAGAAGCTCATTTGCAATATCCTCATCTTCTTCATCTTCCTGGGGTGTGGCTCTCTATGCGGCCACCCTTTCTCTTGGGAGTTCAACGTTCTTTTGCTCAGTTTGCTCAAAAGACTTCATTGTAACCAAATCTTCCATCTTAGTAGTGGGTTGCTTCTCTATAATCTGGTATTTAGCCTTGCACCGACGTCGTTCTTCTTTCCTCTTCTGCTTTTCCTCCTTTTCCTATTTTTCCTCCCCTTCTTTTTCTTCTCCTTCTTTGAAACCAGCTCCTCTACCCAATCCTTGATAAGTCCCTCATCGGGGTCCAATGTCGCTTTCCCCTTAGGATCATTAGTCGCGAGGGTTATGTTGGGATTGATGCCCAAAAGTCTTATGTCCTATAGTTTGCAAATAGTTTGCACGAACGCTTATGCTGTATGATATATGATATTTTACTTCACATCTTGTATTTTGCTCAGTTGCATGTTTTATTTGCTTTACCACAAACCAATAAACTTAAAATCCCTGGTTATCTGTATGTAACTCAAGCATGTATGTAGTGACATACAAGTGGATCATGTCTTGAATGATAACCAAAATGGTCTGTAGTATATGAATATAGGAGGGAAACCTTATCTTGGTAACACTACGGATGTAGCTCGCTTTGTGGAATGGTCATAAGTGTTGTGACTTGTCACAGATGATCTATTCCTGATCATTCGTGTTGGGGACATACGAGTGGGGGCGTCCTAAAAAAAGAGTTTGTATAAGACCTGAGCACAAAGTGTTATCGTCTCGTTATATAACACCGTTCATGACAGAGACTTCACTTCACTAGGATAACCATAGGTAACATGACCTCAATCTCAAGTGAGTTGGGAACTCTTGCCATTGAGGGCGGTCGTTTGATTTGTATGGGTGCGAGTGGTCAGATCGTCGATTAAAACCTACCATTTTGGGGAGTCATCTGAATTGGCAGCTGGGAACTCAGCTACACAAAATAGAATTCACTTTTTCCCTGAGGTAGGGGTAAGTAGATAGATAACAACCTTAAAGGCTAGTTTCGAGGCTTGAACGATGTGGCGCCACACAGTTTTACACATAGTTGGACTATGTTGTATTGTTCATTTGAGGAATCAGTGGTACTTAAGGAGTGAGATGTAACTAAAAGGGCAAAACAGTAATTTGGCCTAGCTATACTTACAAGCATCTGTGAAGGGTCATCATACTCATGAATGATTATATCCGATGGACATAGAAATATATCTGTGGTAAGAAGAGTTCAACTGTTAGTCTTTAATGGAATGCTCGATAGTTAACGGATGGTGGATCTCATGGCTAAAGAGTTTAGTCAGCTATTCACGGACCGTTGAAGCTTCAACCCACAGGTTCATTAGGTTCACTAGGTAGCTTGGATAAAGTCGAGAATTATTGTTAGGTTAATTTGAAATGTTTAAATTGATAAGAGAAAGTTCGATTATATATGATATAATTGGATTTTTTAATTATATATGATATAATTGACTAAATGTATGAGATACATTATTTTGGAAGAAATTAGATATAAATATGATTTATATCAAGTAGAGGAGAAATTACTATAGTAGATGTGTGATATCAAACTATAGGGTAAAATTATAATATGATTAAATTTATTAATAATTTAATTGGTTAATTATATGATAATTAACCTAAAATCTCTCTCGGACATGCATTAGTGAGAAAATAGCGTCGGTTATTATAACGGATGAATAGAAACGAAATTTGTTCCATTTTGTATAGTTCCGAAAAAGATTGAAGGTTGCATTGGTGTGAAAACGTAAACGATCGCTTAAACTCGAGAGCCTATACGATAGTCGCTCAGCGCCTAAACGATTGCCTACCTGGCGCCTAAACGATCGCACACTAATTCCTAAATGATCGTATAGTGTGTCGTGTTTGTGAAACGATCTCCTACTTTTTTCTAAACGATCGTTCAGTAAAATCTATACGATCGTGTAGTTTCTTCTAAGCGATAACCATCTTGCTATGCAATAGCTTCATATTCTCTCCCACTTGCTTATCGTCTACACGATCAGTTCTTCCTCCTACCTTTACAAAACTCACCAAAGATCACGCTTTGGGTTCTCACTCCGAGAACACCTAGGGCTTTTTTCTGGTGGTGTCGTCCCCACTATGTTCGTTTGTTTGCAGTTGTTCGTGCTACTATAGTAGACGCATCTGCTAGGCGTTAGTTGATCGGGTAGAGGTCTTCCTCTGCGTTGAGTTCCAAAGCTTGAAGATCATCTTCAATGGTATGAGAACTCTCTCCCTTGTTAATTTTTGTTCAAATCATGCCGTTAATTACTATTTATTTGCATAACTATGCGTTTGAATATATATGGTGTATTTCGGTCACGGTGAAATTGGAGTGATCCGAACGCGCACATGGAACTCTTCATTAAGAGATTCTTCAGGCTGTTGCTTGTGGTGACAACACCACTACTCCATCCTGGTGTTCTTCTTGACTTATTGGTTGGTTTACCACCCCGGTCTCAACCAAGTGATGACATGCAGAAATGCATGTCATATTAGGTCTTTTATTTAGAATTATGAGGGCTGTTAAGCAGAATATACGGAAAATTATGTTAGGAATTCATGAGAAAATTAGTTTGCTGCATTCAACATTGAGAATCTTGGCTAACCCATTTTTATGCGTTATTATGCGTTCAATTGCCTATTTTGGTAGCTAACGCAGGAAGTGGACACAAACGCAGAAGTCGGGCTACCACATAGACGACCGTATGCAGAGAAACTCTCTATCGCAAAGGCAAGCGTATACGATCAACGCATGGGTGTTGCGCTGATCAGTCGCATGCGTCCATCGCATAAGAGTTGCGATCGTCAAGCGATTGCGATCATCATGTAGAAGTTGCTATATTAGGCGAATGCAGTCACTACACGATTGTGGCTACACAATAACGCATAATAATGGGATGACTGCAAGGTTGGTGGAACAGACGCATCAATGCATCTCTTGGGAAAATCAAAAGATAATGTTGACATTTCACCTAGCACGCCGTTAGCAGTAGAGATTCAAAAAAGGACTAACACGCCGCGAATGTAAGAATCAGAGCAGTCCATTAATGCTGTCGGCGACCAAAGCTCTATAAATAGAAGCCAATGAGTAGAAATTCAAACCATCCAAGTTTCATCCTTAGGGCAAATCCTTGTGATCCAGACAAATGCGTTAGAAGAAAGCTTGAGAGTTCTACATCTCCCTCATCCATTCCGAGTGACGACCGAAGCCTTCGCTAGAGTTAAATCTCGAGAGAGTCAGCTCCACCGCCCATCCATGGCACCACCAACAGCCTTGACATACATCTGCTGGAAGCAAGACATTGCTTCCAGCTGGTCCTTCCATTTTCTCTTCTTTTCATATATTGTATTGTTTACATTTTGGATTAAGGAATTAATACATTGTGTGTTCAATTTATTTCAGTGTTTTCTTCGATTCCATCTCCACCTTTATTTACTTAGAATCCTTAACTTTCATTGCATCACTTAGTGAGATTACTTGAGTATCGCATACTTAGTCATGTGGATTAGAGATATGAAGCATGTAGCAAACAATCGGAAGGTGTGCGTTGTGCGAGTGTGTGAGAAAACCTTATTTGCTTAGTGTGAAGTTGTAGCAATGCCAATCTATAGGCTAACGCAACGCTTGTCTATGAGTAAAGTCAGCAGCAACAAACTGCCCAGGAGAGTAAGTGGTTGGTCGCATTAAGCAATGTAAGCTATTGTTCACTAGAGATAGGAATAATCTTACGTTAGCCAAGATCATGCGGTTACCTTGTCTTATGAGCGCATCATTCATCATTTAGGCATACTTAGAAGAGTAGTCTAAATACCAAATCTAAGTCTCGAGAGAGCGGATTGGAACGCCTAAGCAAGAATGAGGAACTTAGGAATAAGCTCCGTTTGCTATCACACAGCATATGCACCTTACGGAGAGGACATTGCATGCGTCCAAAAAGTAGGGTATGGTGGCTGTATGCGGTCATCTCGACCCTTTTGCATACACATCACATACGTCCTAAAATTAGGCTCTAGTGTGTGTAGCATGACCGCATTGCTTGCGTTGGCTGAGGTTGCCCTTGCGGTCACTCTTAAGGGTTACAGTGAAGACTTCCTCACATTTATCTATTTACCATCCATTTACTACGCATCAACAGTTGTCGTGTCTCAACCTCTCATTCATATTCTTATTGCGTTGTCTATTAGTTAGAAGTAGGAGTAGTGCTAGCTTAAAACCCTTCCATCATTCTTTTATACAACCACCGCATACACATTATCGCATACGTCTAGCTACAAGTCCCTGAGTTCGACCTCGGATCACCCGAGAAACTTGTGTTCGCGTTATACTTGGCGTGAGCACAAGAAAACTTGTGACAGGAATGCATGGTCACCGCATACATTTGTTATCGCATATTGTAAGTCTAACTCATAACCACTGATGCATGATAATCAACGCATACTTTAAAACATGCATCGCAGATTGCGTTCACTTAATTTTAGTCGGTGAAATTGGAGGGATCCGAATGTGCTCATGGAACTCTTCGTTAAGAGATCCTTCAGGCTATCCCTTGTGGCGACACCACCACTACTCCATCATGGTGTTCTTCTTGCTTTATTGGTTGGTTACCACCCTGGTCTTCACCAGGCCACCATCCTTTTTTATGGTGCTTAGGATGCTGCCAAACACTACCCTGTCATCTTTTTTCTGGAGCTCACTCGCAGAGGGAAATGTTGTTGCAATCAGCGCAGAGCCGCTGGTAGAGACATTCTTCTTTCGTTGTCCCTCCTGATTGAACAAAAAGGTTGAAATGGTCGACGAAGAGGTAGGTTTATGGTTTGTGGTCTTAGAAAGGATGGGAGGTCGAGTTGGGTTTGGCTAGGCGAGAGCTCGCTAGCTAGCTATAAGGAAGGCAACTTCGTACATTGAAATGAGGTTTGAAGCTGGCATAGTAGAGGGTTCATGTTGAGAAGAATGGCTTCCAATACCCTCAGAGGGAATTTGGCTCTGCTTATTTTGGGAAGCCATTGATTCCAGTGAGGGTGAGATTTGGAGAAGAAAACGGGAAAGATAAGCTGAGGTTTTTTGGGAAGAAAATGGGAGAGAGAAAGGGTTTAAGGTTTTAGGTCTTGGGATGAAGGAAATTACAAAATTGAAGAGAGGAATGGAACATGTATTTTATAACGGTGGGGATCAGAAAACACAATCATCGAGGACAACGATGTCATTACACATCATTTCATTAAATGTGAGCCATATAAAAGGATGTTTCCTTAGGCAACACACTCGATTTCCCTTGGGAACTAATCCCACCAAAATCCTACACTTTCCATGCATCAAGCTTGACTAATCCTAAATATCGTTTAATGTTCTAATTAAGCGCACAAATCAAGCAGTCGCATCATTCATCATTCATCGCATCAGACAAAAATTCAATAGCAATCATACCAACGTCAAGAAGTCAAGAAGTAGACATCCAAAAAAAAAATCCAAATAAATCAAATAAAGAAGTTAACTAGGAAAGGAAAGTAAAGTAAAAGAAGACATCCTTGGAAAAGTTGGATTGAAGTTACTATAGGAACTCTTCTGTGCGAGCGGTCAAGCTTGACCGCGTAGGTCAATTGATTCGTCATGATCAATCGACCTCCATAATAAGGCTTAACTCACTATCCATTGACCTTAAAGATATTGTTGGCATCTTCATTCATGAATTTCACTACTCCATGAGGAAAAATTCATGCAGAATGAATAGGCCACCACCTCGACACAAAGTTTACCTAGGAAAAAACAAGGATAGAGTTACGCCAATGAGTGTTAGTATTTAACTCTATCCTTGTTACGCCATCACTTAGTCTGTTCCTTGTAAAGCTTTGCATTTTCATATGCAGTAAATCTCTATTCAATCAGTTCATTCAGCTGAAGTTTCCTCACATCTTCTGCACTTGCTAAGTTAAGGTTCAACTTTTTAAAGACCCATTACGCCTCATGCTTCAATTCCAGCTGGAGATGACATTGAAGGAAATCAGATTCAAGATTTCTATGAGTAGCGGAAATAAGATTATTCCAAATCACAATCATGAATGAACAATACAATTACAATCGACTTCAAACATATGGTTAGACAATTAATACAGAAAACTCTTGTCAAACATTTGAAGATGCGTCTCCATGCTCCTTTGCGCACATTCGCTCGAACAATAGCAACCTCGAACATTCGATCTATACGATTGTAACACAGCACGAACATTTCACGCTCGTCCTCAACGATCGCCTTGGCCACGAACTCCTCATCAACAGCACGAATGGCCTCCAACGCACCTCGACGGTGTCGAGTTGAGTATGACACCACCAACAAGGCTACCTTGGTATTCTCGGTATGAAAATCGTGAGGTGGGCTCTGTTCGAACTTGGTATGAGGCAGACGAAGGAGGAAACACCGATCGTGTACATGACTAGGCAAGTGGAAGAGGGCGAAGACCTATCATATAGGTCGATGCCCAATGGTTTAGATAAAGCTATGCGATCGTCTAGCAAAATTTATGTGATCGTTTAGCTCAGTCTGTCACCTACAGACACTACACGATCGTTTACTTTGGGTAAGCGATCGTCTAGCAAAACTATGCGATCGTTTAGTAAATACTGCATGATCGTTTAACTCGCCACTGCATAGCTTGCCCAAGCCGTCATTTAGTAAATCTATATTTACTTGACGACTCTGTGAGATCCTTTTTTGCCGAGAGAAATCTCAAAAAAACTTTTATGAAAACTTTTCAAATGTTTGTAGAAACTTACTAAAATTAGGAAAAACATTTTCGTTTTATCTCACGGTTACCATGAAAAATCCAATAACCACCCACACAATTGGTTATTAAAGAAAAAGAATTAATTATCCAATAATTAATATTATTATAAATACAAATGATAACCAACTTATCATACTATATTTATGACCTATAGTTTTAATATTTCATCTCATGAAACATATAAACCATAATTCTTTCTCTATTCCATGGTACTTAATGTAAATCTCATTTACATCAAATCCTCCACTAGATATATCTCATATATCATATCGATTATATCATATATAATCAAAATACCTCTTGTCAATTGAATATTTCAAATCAGCAGCAAGAACTGATCCTCAATTGAATCTATTGAGTTATCAAGGGGACCTTATGGACCTGTAGCTTGAAGCTCCAACGGTACATGAATAACTGACTAAACTCTTTAGTCACGGGATCCACCATCTGTTAACTGCCAGACATTCCACTTAAGACCGACAGTTGAACTCTCCTTACCACAAATATATTATGTGTCCATCTTAACAAATTAGCAGTGCGACAACCCTTCATAGATCGCTCGTAAGTATAATTGGGCCAATAACTGTTATGCCCTTGTAGTTACATTTGTCTCCTTAAGTACCACTGATCCCTCTAATGAACATAAATCATAGTCTTACTATGATTGAGTCTTCTCTTCCAAAGAGAAGCTGTGGCCACTATGTTCAAGCCTCGGAATCAACCCTTAAGGGAGAAATCCCTCTACTTAACCCTGCTTCAAGAAATGAGTGAATTCCATTTTGTGGATTGAGTTCCCAGCTCCCCGATCAGACAAGTCCCCAAAAAGGTAGGCATGTTGAGGTTGCAATCTGGCCACTCTCACCCATACTGATCAAAGGACCACCCTCAAAGGCAGGAGTTCCAAAAGCACTTAGGATTGAGGTCATGTCACCTACAGTTATTTAGGTGAGATGTAAGTCTCTAGTATCAACGGCGTTATATACAGAGTCTAGTCATCTTGTGGTCTAGGTCTTATACAAACTCTTTGTATAGGACACCCCCGCTCGCATGTCTCTACATGAATGGTCAAAATCAACCATTTGTAGTAGTTTATGACACTTGCAAACCTCTACAAAGTGGGTCGTATCCGCAGTGTCACCAAGATCAGGTATCCCACCTTAATCCTTATACTACAGACCTATTTAGGTTATCACTTAAGGCACGAGCCAGTAGTATATCACATATACATGCTTAAGTTCACATAAGATAACCAAGGAGCCTTGTTTATTGGATATGAGTAAATGTCTGAATTAAATAACACTTATTTTATTCATTAAAAAATGTGTATATTTACAAAATAACGAGACTCCGGGAGAATTAGGACACCAATTCCAACAGACATGCCTTCCCTTATGCCAGTGCATAGAGGGCCGTACCGATTGGTGTCTTTCAGTTCTGTAAGCCCAAAGAGCCTCATCTAATCTCTTCATCCAATGCTTCTGAGAGGTGTTTACAGAAGGAAAAGTGAGGTCCACTGCAGAAGCGGGATCATTCTCAATTTTCAATATTTCACAAAATTCAAATTTACAAAACAAAAATTATGTATTTTAATAAAAGTTACAACATGCTATAAAGAGAGAATTAGGGAAGTGAAAACCACTTACCCTTGAAGAATAAGATCTTCACGAAATCCCTCGAACTGATCAGGAACTCTTCTTTTACTAGAATCCCAAACAAAACAAAAACCAAGTGGCCACCACCACAAAAGAACCTCCTGTATTCTCTATACGGGTTGAGAATTAGCAGGAGTATGTGGGCTCTACTATATTTTGGGAATAGGGAAAGAAGAATTAAGAAAGAGAGAAAATTTTGTGGAAAAGAAAATTTCGTTGGGAGAGAGCATTCTTGTAATCTTCTGTGAAGAAGATGAATCTCGTGAGAACTAAACAACCTACACCCGCACGGGGGGGGGGGGGGGGGGGTGGGGGGGGGGGGAGGGGTTACAACTCCTTTTAAATTAATTTCAATTTTTAATTTTTGAAAAATAATAATAAATTATTTTATATATATATATATTATATATATATATATATATATATATATATATATATATATATAATAACCACCTTATCATGTAATATATATAAGACTATATGTTATATCAAATATAACACATAACCTATACTTTTTATATTGTCTCAAATACAATATAACCTATAACTTATATTTCCCTCAATAATACATGGTATTTAATATAAATCAAATTCATATTAAATTTAATTATATGAATCTCATCCATACAATTAATATTTGAATCATATTCAAATATTTAATTCCTCTCAAAATAAATATTATATTATAATGTACCAAAGACATCATATTAATTATATCACATATAATTAATTCCCTCAGTTAATTTGAACAATTCAAATTAATCCAAAATTAATTCTCAATAATCCATGTTTAGCTGCAGAGAGGACCTTATGGACCTATAGATTGAAGCTTCAATGGTACTCGGATAATTAATTAAACTCCTTTAATTAAATTATAATGACTCTAGTCATTTCGTGGTCCGGTCTTATATAAACCCCTTTGTATAGAACACTCTCGCATACATGTCTCTACATGAATGACCAGGATCAGGTCATTTGCAGCACTTTACAACAATTGTAACATCTACAAAGCGGGTTGTATTCATAGTGTCACTAGGATAAGGTATCCAGCCTTATCCATCCACTACAGACCATTTAGGTTATCACTTAAACATGATCTACCCGTATGTCTCTACATACATGTTTAAGCTACAGAAGGTAACCTCAAATGTTAATTTATTGGTTTTGTGGATTAATGCTACTAAATATCGAATAAAATGCCTCAAATTTTATTAAATAAATAAATCGTTTGTACATTACAATTACAAACTACATGACCCATGAGATTTAGGGTATCAACCCCAACATTTAACACCTTCTTCAATATGGACTTGATCTCCTTGTTGGAAACTTCTGCTTGACTATTGGTCTATGGATGGTATGGGATCACAACCTTGTGTTTAACATTAAATTTTATCAGCAAGTTAGAAATGATACGGTTGATAAAATGAGTTCCTTTGTCACTAATCAACGCATGCAGCATCTGAACGCAAGAGAAGATATTCTTTCTCAAAAACTTGGCCACTGTGACCATATCATTCTTTAACATGAAATAGTTTCCACCCATTTAAAGATGTAGTCAACTATAAACATGATGTACTGATGTCTAGTAGAGGAAGGGAATGGACCCATAAAATCTATGCCCCACACATCAAACAGTTCTATTTCTAGGATTGAAGTCAGTGGCATTCCATTTTGGTTTGATATGTTTCCAGTCTGCTGACGCCAATCACAGCTAACTACATGGGCACGGGCATCCTTAAATAGAGTGGGCCAGAAATAGCCATTATGGGGGACCTTAGCAGCAGTCCTCTACCCCCCAAAGTGTCCACCATATGGGGACACATGACATTGTTTCAGGATGCACTGAACTTCTGATTATAGAACGCATCATCTTAAAATGTGAGTTGGTCCAAAATGGTATAGAAATGGGTCATCCTAACAATAAAATTTGGCTTCATGTACAAGCATTTTCCTCTGTTGATAGTTATATTCCTCAAGCATTTGAGTGCAAACTAGGTAGTTGAAAATATCAACATACCAAGGTATTTTCTCACTCAAACTCATCAACTTCTTATCTAGAAAACAATCTTCTATCTCCTTCTTCTTCTTTTGAATCTCTTTATTTTTCAACGTTGACAAATGATCAGCAACTTGGTTCTCTGTCCCCTTCCAATTCTTAATTTCTAAATCAAACTCTTGCAGCAACAGCACCCATCTAATCAATCAGGGCTTCGAATCCTTATTCGGCATCAAATACCTAATTGTAGAGTGATCAGTGTATATGACAACCTTTGAACTGCCAGATATTGTCTAAATTTGTCTACCACGACTAACATTTCTTTCTCCATGGTCATATAGTTTTTTTGGGCATTGTTGAGGATTTTGCTAGCATAAAAGGAGGGATGTAGGAATCTTTCTTTTTGCTGACCCAATACTGCTCCTACTACATAGTTGCTTACGTTGCATATAAGCTCAAATGGTTGCGACCAATCTGGTGCCAGCAAGATAGGCATAGATATTAGTGCATCCCTTAGTGGATTGAACGCATGGGTGTAAGCATTGTCAAAATTGTAAGGCCGGTCCACATCGAGGAGAGCACTTAAGGGTTGGACAATTTGGGAGAAACCTTTAATGAATCTCCTATAGAATCCTACGTGGGCCAGAAAACTTCTTAACTTCTTAACATTCACTAGTGCTAGTAAATAGGCAATAACATCAATCTTCACTTGATCAACCTCCAATTCTGCATTGGAAAGTTTATATCCCAACTAAAAGAAACATTGAAGGTCTTTAAACGGAAGGGTGGAGATCGATCCAAAATTTATTTTCATAGAATCAAAATTACAAAGGACAAATGTTATGCATAATCATAAATTTACAGCATGCAAACAAAAGGAAATGAGAGAATTAGGATGAGAGAACTAACCCTTAACGAACGATCTTCTTCATGTATCGTCTTCTCCAAAAAACACGAACTTGAAACCCCACAATGTACACCAACACTTGATTGCCTAGTTTTTGTGGGCTCTGGCTATTTTGGAATAGAGAGATTTTTACAGAGATGAGAGAAAGTGATGGGATTCAGATTTTTCTCATAACATTTCCGTGGATCTGTAATCATTTTGCGAAAGGTAGTGGGGGAAGAAAAAAACAACACTCTGCATTCCCCACTATGACATAAAAGAGAGAAAAGAAGGGGAGGGACATCTAAAATTAATTTTAAAATAAATTAAATAAAATTAATTTATTTCCATAAATAAATTTAATATATATTTATATGATAACTACGTTATCATATAATATATATTAAACTATATGTTATATCAAATATAACACATAACCTATAGTTTCTACATTGAATCAAATACAAGATAACCTATAGTTTATATTCTCTTGTCAATGGCATTTAATATAAAATAAATTTATATTAAATTTAGTTATATGAATCAAATTCATTTAATTAATATTTGAATCATATTCAAATATTTATTTTCTCTCAAATAAACTTTATGTTATAATGTATCAAATTCATCACAGTAATTATATCATATATAATTAGATTAAATTAATTATATCACATATAATTAATACCCTCAAATAATTTGAACAATTCAAATTAATCCAAAAATTGATTCTCATTAATTTCTGTTGAGCTAATAAAGAGACCTCATGGACATATAGCTTAAACCTTAAACGATACGTGAATAATAAATTAAACTCCTTTAGTTAAATTATCACCATTCGTCAACTGTCGGACATTGCACTAAAGACCGATAGCTGCACCCTTCGTACTAGCGATATATTTTTGTGTCCATTGGATATAACCAATCAATAGTACGATGACCCTTCACCAATTGCTCATAAGTACAGTTAGGCAAAAATTACCATTTTGCCCCTATAGTTAAATCTAACTACTTAAGTACCACTGATCCCTCTAATAAACAATAAATGGTAGTCAAACTATGAGCAAATCCCTCTCGGGTCAGAAGAGGGTGTGATGTTGAAGACGAAGAGCATCCATGAGCATATTCAGATCTTTTCGATTTCATGGTGACCGAAATACAACACATACATTCTAACATATAATTATGCAAATTACATTAATTAAAGGCATGCTACAAACAATAAAAATACGAAGGGAAAGAGTTCTCATACCAGTGGAAGATGCTCTTCAAGCTTTAGAACTCAAACACAGCAGAAGAACCTCCACTCGTACTTTACTGCCCAACAAATGCATCGGCTACAGCAACACAATCAATCACGAACAAGTGAACGCAGCGGGGACGACACCACCAAAATGAAGCCCTTGGTATTCTCGGAGTGAGAATCCAAAGTGTGGTTTTNAACGCAGCGGGGACGACACCACCAAAATGAAGCCCTTGGTATTCTCGGAGTGAGAATCCAAAGTGTGGTTTTTTGTGAGTTTGGTAGAGGTTGGAGAAAGAACTAATCGTGTAGACGAAAAGCAAGTGGGAGAGAAAAGGAAGCTATCGTATAGCTAAATGTTTATCGTTTAGAAAAAGCTACACGATCGTATAGGTTTTTTATGACATGCAGAAATGCATGTCATCAAAGGCCTTTTACTTAGAATTATGAAGGTTGTTAAGTAGAATATGCAGCAATCATTAGAGGAATTCACGAGAAAAGTGAGCTTGCATCGACAAGAATGTTGAATCTCGGCTAACCCGTTATTTTGCGTTAATTATGCGTTCAATGTTCTATCTTTGTAGCTCATGCAGGAAATGAACGCAAATGCAAAAACCGAACCACTGCATAGACAACCACTTGCAGAAAAGCTCTCAATCACAAAACAAACGCATCGATCAACGCATGGATGTTGCAGTAATCAGCCGTATGCATCCATCGCATGGGAGTTGCACGTGTCAAGCAATTACGGTCATCATGCAGAGTTGCGGTGTTAAGCGAATGCAGCCATTGAATGATTGTGGCTACGCGACAAAGCATTCTAATGAAATCAACGCAAGGTAGGTAGAATGAACGCATCAACGCATCTACCTCGAGAAATCAGAAAAGGATTAACGCGCCGAATGTCAGACTCAGAGCAGTCCAATTAATGTTGTTGGCAATCCAAGCTCTATAAATAGAAGCCGATGAGCAATATTCCAAATCATCTGGAGATTATACCTGAACCGAGGATTTTTCGTGCGATCTAGATAAAATGCGTGAGAGTTCTTCACCACCTTCATCTATTCCGAGTGACGACCAGAGCCTTCGATCGGAGTTAGATCTCGAGAGACTCAGCTCCTCCACCCATCCATGGCACCACCAGCAGCCTTGACGCACATCCGCTGGAAGAAAATATTTGCTTCCAGCCGGTCATTTCTTTTTCCTTCTTTTCCTATATTGTATTGTATGACATTTTGAATTAAGAAATTAATACAGTTTTCCAATACATTTCTCTATTCCTTCGACTTCATATCCATCTTCTTGCTTAGCATCTTTTCTTTCATTGCAACACGTAGTAGGATTGCTTGGATATCGCATACTTAGTCATGTGGATTAGGGATATGAAGCATGTAGCAACCTACCAACAGGTATGCGTTGCGTGAGTGTGTGAGTAACCTTATTTGCTTAGTGTGAAGCCGTGGTAACGCCTGTCTATAGGCTAACGCAATGCTTGTCTATGAGTAGAGTCAGCAACAACCAACTGCTCGGGAGGGTAAGTGGTTGGTCGCATTAAGCAATTTTTGCATTGTTCACTAGGAATAGCAGCAATCTTGTGTAAACCAAGTTCATGCAATTGTCTTGTATTATGTATGCTTCATTCGTCCATTAGGGATACTCGGGAGGGTAGTCTAAAGATAGGATCTAGGCTTAGGAAGGTCAGGTCAGAATCTAGACACGGAAGAGTCATATTAGAACATATAATACAAGAGATAGAAGCTTAGGAATAAGCATTGTTTGCTATTAACCCATCGAATGCATCCTAGAGATAGGATACGATTGAGTGCGGTCACCGCCGCGTTGTATGCATTTTGCATCATCGCATAGGAAAAGAGTAGAGACTTAGGAATAAGCTCTATGGACACTTTTGCATTCAACACATGCGTCCTAGACTTACAAGCACCGCATCTCCATTGGAAAATGATTTGCCGTGCATGAGTGTAGCATGATCGCATAGCTTGAGTTGACTAAGGTTGCCCTTGCGGTCACTCTTAAGGGTTGCAATGAAAACATCTCCGCATTTTATCTATTTTCACATAACATTTATTTCATGTCAACTACTGTTGCATTTCAACCTTTAATGCATATTCTCATTGTGTTGTCTGTTAGATAAGAGTAGGAGTAGGATTAACATAGGACTATCCCCTCCATTCTTTTATTTAACCCACCGCATGCACATCACCACAATCATATAGTACAAGTCCCTATGTTCAATCTCGAATTACCCGAGAAACTTGCATTGGAATTATACTTGATTCTAGCGCAAGAAAGCTTGTAGCAGGATGCATGGTCAATGGATACATTTGTTGGCACATTTTCATTCCAACGCATAACCATCGATGCATGACTATCAATGCATATCTTAGGAACATGCATCGCATACCGCATTCACAGGATTTTAGTTGTTGAACAATTTGACTTCTAATTTCCACGCATCAGTTTTACTAAGCAATCGTTTAATAAAATGTGGACGATCATTTAGAAAACACGACACACTATGTGATCGTTTAAGAAAGCTAAGCGATCGTTTAGGAACTAGCGTGCCATCGTTTAGGCGCGAGGTGTGCGATCGTTTAGGCGCTGAGCGACTATCATATAGGCTCTCGACAATGTGATCGTTTGTAAAATGAAACTAATTTTCAATTTATTCTTCGGTTACCATAACTGAAGCGGCTGCTCCCACTAATGCATGTTCAAGTGAAATTTTAGGCCAATTATCATATAATTAACCAATTAAATAATTAATAATATAATCATATTATATTTTTACCATATAGTTTGATATCACATATCTACTATAGTAATTTCTCCCCTACTTGATATAAATCATATTTATATCTAATTTCCTCCAAAATAATGTATCTCATACATTTAGCCAATTATATCATATATAATTAACCAGTCCTATTATATCATATATTATCGAACTTCCTCTGTCAATTTGAATATTTCAAATTAACCCAAATACTGATTCTCCACTTTATCCAATCTATCCAGGGGACCTAATGGACCTATGGCTTGAACCTCCAACGGTCCGTGAATAGCTGACTAAACTCTTTAGCCATAAGATCCACCATCCATTAACTGTCAAGCATTCCACTAAAGACCAACAGCTGAACTCTTCTTCTCATAGATATATTTCTGTGTCCATCGGATATGACCAATCATCAGTACGAATACCCTTCACACATGCTCATATGTAACGCTAGGCCAATTTACCATTTTTCTCCTGTAGTTATATCTCACTCCTTAAGTACCACTGATTCCTCTAATGAACAACACAACATAGTCCAACTATGTGTGAACACCTCTCGAGCCAAGAGATTGTGTGTGGCAACACATCGTTCAAGCACTGGAATCTATCTATCTACTTACTCCTACCTCGAGGAAGGAGTGAATTCCACCTTGTATAGCTGAGTTCCTAACTCCCTGTTGATAAAAATTTATCGAATGCAATTATATGTGTTGCATGTCTTAAGCTATGCGTTTATGCCCATACGTCGAAGGTCATACGTTGGAATGGAAAGTATGCATTATCCAGTATGCAATGACCATGCGTTCCTATCACAAGTTTTCTTGTCTTCTCGCCAAGTATAACGAGAATGCATGTTTCTCGGGTAATCCGAGGTCGAATACAGGGACTTGTAACTCAATAATTCTTGTTACGCAATGCGTTTGAGGCGATGAATAAAAGTAAAAAGAAGTTAATGGATTACACACTACTCTTACTCCTAATTAAACAGATTGAGCAATGGAAGACTTGCGATGAGAATTGGTAGATACGCAACAAATGTTAATGCATATTAATGTTTATTATCTTAAATCGCTCGAGTAATCCCAGCTCATCACACTAACACATTGCACACCTCTCGGTGGTCAGCCGCATCACTATATCTCTATAATGCATGGTTGCGTCGAGCATAAGACCGTGCCTATCTCTAGGAACAATGCATACTTTGCTTTAGTGCATTCCATCTCTTACCTTCTCAAGCAGTTAGATGCGGCTAATTAACATATAGATAAGCATTACAACAGCCCATCGACAAGCGTTGCTACGGCCTCTCACCAAGCAAAAAAGATTAACTCATTATACTCACACAACAAGCACCTCTCGGTGGGTTACTACATGCGTCCTATCTCTAGGCTACACGATTGCGCATGAGATTGCCTTTGATAATTAAACGATGAAGGTAAACAATGATAAAGATAAAGATGATGAAGAAGATGGCATTCAAGGAATTAAGATATGTATTGATTACAAAATGTCTTAATAACTTAAGCTAAAATGTAATACAATATAGAGATCAGAGAAGAAATGAAAGACTCTGCGTCAAGGCTGCTAGTGGTGCCATGGATGAATGGTGGAGACGTCTCTCTCGAGCTCTATCTCCGATGAAAGCTCTGGTCGTCACTCGGACTGGTTTATGGAGATAAAGGATCCTCACAGAAAATTTCACCCATGCTCTCATCTGTGATCGCAAACCTCTGCCTTAAGGCAGAAGTTCGGATGCTTTGAAGTAAAGGTCCAAGGGCTATTTATAGAGTTTAAATACCGACAACAATCATGATTGCGTTATGGCTCACTACTTCCTTTGTCTCGGTATGGGAAATGTCACATCATCTTATCTTGTTGATACTCCCAAAGTATGCGTTCGAGCTTGATTCAACTGAAGTATCAATGCATTCCACCCATCTTGTGATCGCCCTTCTATTATGGTTATCACTCCATGGCCGCAATCTCCAAATGATGAACGCATTCGATCAATGGCCGCAATATCTATGTGATGAACTTATATGATGGGTACCCACAACATCCCTATAATGAATGTATGCGATCACCGCATGCGTTCGTCTATGCGATAGCTCGACCCTATACCTCTAACCTTGGCAATAATGCTCTCCTCCACTTTGGCTGCTTCTTTAAAAAGTTGTTTTCTAAACTTAAATTCGATAAGCTTTTGCTTAAAAACATTTTATTCATTCCACGCAACTTTGCGTTTAGCATTTGAGACTACGTTCGTTCAAAATAATTCAAAGCTTTACGATTTTTTATTCGAATGTCGCACTGAACCTGGTTACGCTCTTCGTTTTGGCTTGCCCCCACGTGTGTCATGCGGATAGCCAACTTCGATTGCATGCCATATTCAACTCAACTCTTGTCTTGCTTAATTTACAAGTTAATTAGCCGTATTTTAACTGTCTGAGAAGGTAAGAGATGGAACGCACTAAGCAAAAGTATGCATTTTCCTAGAGATAGGCACGGTCTTATGCTCGACACAACCATGCATATAGAGATATAGTATGCGGCTGACCACCGAGAGGTGTGCAGATGTGTTAGTGTGATGAGTTGGGATTATCGAGCGATTTAAGATAATAAAAATTAATATGCGTTACAGTTATTGCGTATCTACCAATTCTCATCGTTAGTCTTCCATTGTTCAATCTG
>NC_052353.1:58094079-58228055 GCF_009727055.1 Benincasa hispida | reverse complement strand
AACAATATTTAAAAGGTGTATGCGATGCGCCGAAAGTCCAATGTTGACCCTGAGATAGAAAGACTATTGTCTCGCATGAGCTAGAAGCAATCTTAGAGCCATTTCAGCCAACATGCTCCAACATTTGCTGGAAGCTCCAATCGTCAGGAAAACGAGTTCTTGACCTAAGAGTTGAGATCAATCTTCTGCATGAAGACCCTTGCGGTGGTTTCACTCCAATTTCTCCAGGGACGTCTTCTAACTCTATCTTTACTTTGCTTTCCTAGTTTACTTTAGATTTATTTTGAATATTGTCATTTTGGATTTACGTGCTTTCTTGGATGAATTTGCATTAGCCCTTCGTAGGTGCTGTTAATAATTACTGTACATGTTTCGGAGCAGAATCACTTGGTACGATGGTTCGGAGAAAGAATTTTATCTATCATTCAAACGATGGCTATTTTTACCGCATGAATCCTAAGTTTGACGAATTGATATTCTGCTCATAGGTCCTTTCTTGTTATTTTTTTTATGTGTTATCCTTCTAAATTTCTTATTTGCCCGCTTGCTTTCTTATGCGTTGATAACACATCCATTATACTTAATTTATAACTCACTACATCCTCCAACTAAAAGTTGCATAGCTCACCCCACTTAGTAGCCTCTTGAAAATTTGACAGCTAAGTTTCATTTTTGCAAACCTTTGTTTCAAACATTTGTTACCGCATTCCTGTTGATTTTGTCTTTAGCTTTGCGGCGAGAACGTTGCAACCTTAAGTTTGGGGGTGTTAGCGATTTCGGAGAATTGCGTTCATTACATTGCCATCTTTTTCCAAAAAAAAAAAAAATAATTGAGAAATAACAACTCCACTGTCAACGTAATGGGGAAACCCATGTTGATAAGAGTTAAGTTGTGAAAGGCACTTACCTGTGGTTGGATGTCCGCATAACAACGTGGGGGCGAGCCAAAACAAAGGGTAAGTTGCTAGGATCAACACATAAATGCAAACTCTCTGTCTTGGCACAAGCCGACAAGCATTGCAACAGCCCATCGACAAGCGTTGCTACAGCCTCTCAACAAGCAAAAAAGATTAACTCACTATACTCCCACAACATGCACCTCTCGGTTGGTTGCTACATGCGTCCTATCTCTAGGCTACATGATTGAGCATGCGATTGCCTTTGGTAATTAAATGATGAAGGTAAACAATGATAAAGACAAAGACAATGAAGAAGATGGCATTGAAGGAATTAAGATATGCATTGATTACAAAATGTCTTAATATCTTAAGCTAAACTATAATACACTATAGAGATTAGAGAATAAATGAAAGACTATGCGTCAAGGCTGCTGGTGGTGCCATGGGTGGATGGTGGAGACGTCTCTCTCGAGCTCTATCTCCGGTGAAACCTCTGGTCATCACTCGGACTGGTTTATGGAGATGAAGGATCCTCACAGAAAATTTCGCCCATGCTCTCATCTGTGATCGCAAACCTCTGCCTTAAGACAGAAGTTCAGACGCTTTAAAGTGAAGGTCCAAGGGCTATTTATAGAGTTTAAATGCCGACAGCAATCATGATTGCGTTCTGGCTCACAACTTCCTTTTTCGTGGTATGGGAAATGTCACATCATCATATCTTGTTGATACTCCCAAAGTATGCATTCGAGCTTTGTTCAACTGAAGTATCAACGCATTCCACCCATCTTGTGATCGCCCTTCTATTATGGTTATCACTCCGTAGCCGCAATCTCCAAGTGATGAACGCATTCGATCGATGGCCGCAACATTTTGCGATGAACTTATGCGATGGGTACACGTAACATCCCTACGATGAATGTATGTGATCACCGTATCCGTTTGTCTATACGATAGCTCGGCTTCACCGAATGTGTCTGTCTTTGCAGTCACTTGGCTTCAACACATGCGTTTGATTTTTCGATTGCCCGTTTCCAGCACATGCATTTGATTCCTGCGATAGCTACAAAAATAGACAATTTGGCATGGAATGACGCATAATATTGGGGTTAGTGAGTATTTAGGTGCTGATCGATGCAAAAGTCAATATTTCAGAAATTCTAAGTATTATCACCGTATTTTCTACTTATTAGCCCTCATAATTCTAAATAAAAGGCTTATAATAACTGGGATTTCTATCAGTTATCACACCCCCAAACTTAGAATCATGCTTGTCCTCAAGCATGCCTTATACTTGGGAAATTAAAAATATATCCTCTAGTTTTTCTTTGTGATGACCAGCTTTTCACAATATAATTCACCCATACCACTAACCTTGGCGGCAATACTCTCCTCCACTTTGGCTGCTTCTTTAAAAAGATCTTTTCTAAGCTTAAATTCGGTAAGCTTTTGCTCAAAAACATTTTATTCATTCCCTGCAACTTTGCGTTTAGCATTTGAGACTGTGTTCGTTCAAAATAATTCAAACCTTTTCGATTTTTTATTCGAATGCGACGTTGAACCTAGTTACGCTCTTCGCTTTGGCTTGCCCCCACGTGTGTCATGCGGACAGCTAACTTCGATTGCGTGCCATATTCAACTCAACTCTTGTCTTGCTTAATTTGGCTTGTGCCAGACAAAGGAGTTGCGCTTATGCGCTGATCCTGATAACTTACCTTCGTTTTGGCTTGCCCCCACGTATGTTATGCGGACATCCAACCACGGGTAAGTGCCTTTCATAACTTAACTCTTATCAACATGGGTTTCCCTATTGCGTTGACAGTGGAGTTGTTATTCTCAAAATTTTTTTTTTTTGGAAAAAGATCGCAATGTAATGAACGCAATTCTTCGGGATCGCTCCCACCCCCAAACTTAGAGGTTGGCAACGCTCGCCGCAAAGCTAAAGACAAAATCAACAGGAATGCGGTAACAAATGTTTGAATAAAGGTTTGCACAAAATGAAACTTAGACTGTCAAATTTTGAAGAGGCTACTAAAGTGGGGTGAGCTATGCAACTTTTAGTTGGAGGATGTAGTGAGTTATAATTATAAGTATCATGGATGTTGGTTTATCAACGCATAAGAAAGCAAGTGGGCAAATAAGAATTTTAGAAGGATAATGCATAAAATATAACAACAAAGGACCTATGAGCAGGATATCAATTCCGTCAAAACTTAGGATTCATGCGGTAAAATAGCCATGCGTTGAATGATAGAGAAAATTCTTTCTCCGAACCATCGCACCAGGTGAAATTATTAACACACCTACATAGAGCTAACGTAAATTCATCCAAGAAAGAAGCCGTAAATCCAAAATGACAATATTCAAATAAATAAACTAAAGTAAACTAGGAAAGCAAAGTAAAGATAGAGTAGAAGACGTCCCTGGAGAAATTGGAGTGAAACCACCGCAAGGAGTCTTCAATGGAGGAGATTGATCTCAACTTCTTAGGTCAAGGAACTCGTTCTCCTGATCATTGGAGCTTCCAGCAATTGTTGTATGCATGGTTGCTGAAATGCGCCTAAGATTGCTTCCTGCTCATGCGATAGATAGTCTTTCTATCTCGGGGTTAACATTGACTTTCGGCGTATCGCCTACACTTCAAATATTGTTTGCAACTTGGTCGCACAAGCTACAATACGCCCACGACTAAAAGGGTGTCTTCGAAAACACAAAATTTTAACAAATTATTAGTGGCCAAGTCTCTGATAACGGCGCCAAAAACTCGTTGATCAAAATTTATTGAACGCAATTATGTGTGTTGCTTGTCTTAAGCTATGCATTTATGCCCATGCGTCGGAGGTCATGCATTGGAATGGAAAGTATGCGTTAATCTTGTATGTAATGGCCATGCGTTTCTATAACAAGTTCTCTTGCCTTCTCGTCAAGTATAACAAAAATGCAAGTTTCTTGGGTAATCCAAGGTCGAACACAGGGACTTGTAACTCAATAATTCTTGTTACGCAATGCGTTTGAGGTGATGAATAAAAGTAAAAAGAAGAAGTTAATGGATTACACACTACTCCTACTCCTAACTAAACAGATTGAGCAATGGAAGACTAACGATGAGAATTGGTAGATACGCAACAAATGTTAATGCATATTAATGTTTATTATCTTAAATTGCTCGAGTAATCCCAGCTCATCACACTAACACATTGCACACCTCTCGGTGGTCAGCCGCATCACTATATCTCTATAGTGCATGGTTGCGTCGAGCATAAGACCGTGAATATTTCTAGGAACAATGCATACTTTGCTTTAGTGCATTCCATATCTTACCTTCTCAGGTAGTTAGATGTGGCTAATTAACTTATAGACAAGTTGCTATGTACCCAGCCTCCATGGTGGAGTCAACAATGCACCTCTGCTTGGTGCTCCTCTAGATTACTGCTCCTCCGTTAAGAGTGAACACTTATCCTATTGTGGATTTTCTATAATCCATGTATCCTGTAAGGATCAGGTCCTTAGAACCATACACGAGCTTGTAGTCCCTCGTTCTCCGTAGATACTTGAGGATATTCTTAACGGTCGTCTAGTGATCAAATCCTGTATTAAATTGATATCTACTGACTATCCCCACTGTCAGTTCTAATATACAACATAGCATACATCAGGCTACCAACAACCGATGCGTAGGGGATCCGTCTCATTTTCTTAATCTCTTGAGGTATCTTAGGAAATTGTGCCTTAGATAATATAACTCCATGTTTGAAAGGTTGTACACCTCTCTTGGAGTTCTGAATCGAATACTTGACAAGCATCTTGTCAATGTACATGCTTAAGATAGAGCTAGCATTTATTTTTTCAATCTCTAAAGATCTAAATTCCTAGAACAAACTAAGCCTCTCCCAAATCTTTTATTTGGAATTGGGTCACTAACCAAGTTTTAATTTCAGTTAGTAGATCTACATCATTCCAATGAGTAGGATATCATCTACATATAATACCAAGAATGCTACTGAACTGTTGATGATCCTCTTGTATACACAAGGCTGGTCAACATTCTGATCAAAGCCATAAGATTTGATCACAGTATCAAACCTTATATTCCAAGATCAAGAAGCTTGCTTCATTCTAAAAATGGACCGATTAAACCTGCAAACCTTTAGCTTTTGACCCTGGGTTATGAATGCCTCAGGTTGCTCCATATAAATGGTCTTCTCAAGATTACCATTCAGAAAGGTGGTCTTGACGTCCATTTTTCAAATCTCATACTCATAATATAAGGTAATGGACAAGAGGGTTCGGATAGACTTCTGCATGGCAACATGTGAGAAAGTCTCCTCATAGTCAACTCCCTCACGTTGGGTACAACCCTTTTCCACTAGTCTAGCCTTGAAGGTTCGCACCTTCCCATCAGTACCCCATTTTCTCTTGTAGATCTATTTGCAACCTATAAGGTTTAACCCCATCAGGTAGATCTACAAGATTCCAAACCGAATTGAAGTACATCGGCTCCATTTCGAGATCCCTAGATTTGATCCACTCATCTTTGTAAACATACTCCATTACCTTCTTGTAAGATAATGGATCCTCAACATCACCATCAACTACTATAGCTAGGATTTCTGTTAAATCCATGTAACAAACAGATGGGTTCATACCCCTCCCACTGCGTTGAGGCTCCCTCAAATCTTCAGGTGAATTTGACCTACTAGATGATCCAACTTCAACAACTTTTGTTAAGGTGTTGGGTTCTTCAAAAACTCTTGTTGAAGGTTCGGTAGATTCCTTGGAAAGTTCATTCAACACAATCTTACTGTGGGGCTTGTGCTCCCTTATATGGTCTTCTTCCAGAGAAGTAGCATTTATCAACACAAAAACTTTATTTTGTTTAGAGTCGAAGAAGTAACCACCTCTCGTTCCTTTGGGATAAATGTTGGAATGTCCTAAAATTTGCAGTTCGTAAGTATTGGAAACATATTCTATTTATCAACAAAAGTATTATTGAGTTGTTCATTCAATAAAATGATATTGATATTGCATCTTGTTATAAAATCCAACAAACGAATCCATGGCTATAATATGAATACTTTGACTTTATATAGAGACATAAATGTGATCAAGTTTTAGTATATAGCCAAAATGGTGTATAAGTATATGGATGAGATTGTGTAACTCATTTTGGTGACACACTATTGGATGCGGCCCACTTTGTCTACTAATACAAATGATGTGATCTCAAAATCATTCATGTGGAGACATGCGAGTGGAGGCACCTTATGCAAAGGATGTTTGCATAAGACCGAACCACAAAATAGTCACTTTTCTTTATAATGACTATTTATTATTAAAACTGATTTTTTCAAACTCGATGATCTAGGGTAACTCAATCTTAATCCTGAGCTAACAATGAGCTCTAGTTTATTCGAGATTATCCTTTGATATGCATAGGTGAGATTAGTTCAATAACACTGCTCAATAAGCCTCTTTGGGGATAAGACCAAATAGATAGCTGGAGACATAGTCCTAAAAGATGGAATTCACTCCTACCCAACTTAGGGTTAATAGATAGGTTGTTCCCTTAAGTACTGACTCCTAGTTTTGAACAAAGAGGCCTCGCCCTCTCATGGCCAAGAGGGATATGGTTTATTAGTTAGCTATAAACTAATTCTTCAATGGAGGATAAGTAGAAGCTTAAGGAAAAAGATGTATTTCAGGAATAAAACAGTAATTTTGAACCAGCTGTGAATACAAACAACCTGTGAAGGATCAACTTATTGATTATGGTTAAAGTGGAAAAAAATATATCTACAGTGAGGAGAGTGCAACTATTGAGATATAGTGGTGTGTCTCGATAGTTAACGAATATTGATTAATTCGGTCTAAAGAGTTTCGCCAATTAATCTCAATCGTTGGAGCTCATGATCTGTAGGTCTATAAGGCCCCTTGCTAGCTCATAAAATTATACCATAGATTATTGAATTGAGCGGATTTGAAATGTTCAAAATCGGAATTAGGTTTTTTAATTTGAAATGTTCAAATTCAATTTAAGGTTTAGTTAATTATATTTGATATAATTAAAAGTTTAAATTTATCGAAATTAAACTTAAATTGGAGAGTTCACAATATTTAAATATTGATTTAAATATTGATTAACATGAATAGGATACATATATGTATTAGGTGTTTGATTAATTTAATATTTGATATTAAATTTTTTTTAATTAATTTTTTAAATTAACATCAAATTCCTATTTTAATTTCAATTTTATGATATTGAAATTAATTTTGAATTTAATTGAGAATTAAATTAAAAATTGAAAATTGAAAATTCCAAGATAGTGGAAATTTCCAACTTCTTCTATTTTGGGTGCATTAACCCCAAATGGGATATCTTTCCACTATCTTGGTGCTGATTGAAGTGTTAATCAGCTGAACCAAGTAGTACTTGCATGATTTAACTCTTTAAAAGCTTCAATTTTCATAATTTTTAAGGTTCATGGAATTGAATTTTTTGAAATTCCCCACTCTCTATCAAACCCTCCTCCTTTCACCTAATTGTCCTCCATCAGAGATTCCACCTCTCAATCCAAGTTCGAGAATAGTAGAGAAGATCGTTGTGGTGGTCTCTAGTGATTTGGAGATCCAGTTCATGGAGAGGATTTGGTATCGAAGAGTTTCATCAAAGGTATAACATTCTGAAACCCTCTTCTATAAAAATGTTTTCTTGCATGCTTTTAAGACTCAAATTAAGTGTAATTAAAGTGTTTATTGATTCTGATTTTTTCGCTGCATGATTATTTATTCTTATAGTAGACTAGCTTTATGACCATTCTATAACTCCAAAGGTGTTCTTCTTACACTTTTGGATGGAACACAATTCAAAATATACGTTGCAGTCGGTACTGCAAAACCTCAAAATGAATCAGGTAAGGAAGAGTATCTCATCATAGACCGAACCATGTCCAACAGGTTTTGATTTCTTCTTTCTAATACACCATTCTGCTGAGGTGTACCAGGTGCTGAGAGTTGGGATACAATTCATGCTCTATCAAAAAGTTCTAGAATGTTAGATCTAAAAACTCTCCACCTCGATCAGATCGAAATGTCTTAATTGTTTTATTTAATACATTTTCAACTTCTTCCTTGAACTCTTTGAACTTTTAAAAAGATTCAAACTTATGTTGCATTAAATCAACATTCCCATATCTTGAATAATCATTAGTAAAGGTGATGAAATATTCAAATCCTCCTCTTGCTTTTACATTCATTGGACCATAGATATAAATATTTAAATCAACATTCCTATGTCTGAATGTACAAGCTCTAAGAGTTCTTTGGCCCTATGACCTTTTCCAGTAAAAGATCTTTTATTCATTTTTTCTTTAAGGCATGATTCACACACAAGTTTTCTTCTAACTCGCTTAGAAGTCCAGTCTTTACCAATCTCCCAATCCTATTGAGATTGATGTGCCCTATTCTTAGCACATAAATATTGTTTTCCAGCTTAGCAGAACAAATATAAATACTATTCTATTTATTTACAGAGAATTGAATATAATAATTTTGTTCTAACAAACAGTTTACAAAAATTAAGTTCCTTTTCGAAACATATTTATTCTGTAAAGTCAGCTAGAGTCCTCACACTACCACAGCTGAGACGACATGCCCATTTCCAACACACATCGTCATTTACTTAGCTTCCAGTTGCCACCAGGAACTAATTCCCTTAAATGAAGAAAAAATATGGTTAATGGCTCCTGAATCAATCATCCAGGAAGAATCATTATTCTCCACTAAATAGGTCTTCCAATGCAAGTAAACCAGTTTACCTTGCTTGACTTTCTTTTTTTCTGCCAAGTATTTGGGATAGTTCCCTTTCTAATGTCCCTCATGGTTTCAATGGAAATAGATTCCTTTTGCAGCCTTGGCCTTCTTGCCCTTCTGAGAAGTAGCTGGTGGGTTAGTTTTCCCATTTTTAACTTTCTTCTTCTTCCACTTTTTGGTGCCGAAAGAAGAAGACACAAACTTAGTTTCAAAAGACGATCTTCTATAGAACTTCTTTGTGGATGAGGCAGCTGGTAATGGAGATTTAGAAGTCAATTTTACTCGACAACCAAATTCCCTTGGATGCGGTATGCGATGCATGTTCCTAAGGTATGCGTTGTTAGTCATGCGTCGATGGTCATGCGTTGGAATGATAATGCACTAACGAATGTATGCATTGACCCTGCGTCTTGCCACAAGTTTTCTTGCGCTCACCCCAAGTATAACGCAAACGCAAGTTTCTCGGGTAATCTGAGGTCGAACACAGGGACTTGTAGCTATATGTATGCGATGATATGCATGCGGCGATTTAAATAAAATAATGGAGGGGATGTTGCTAAGTTAATCCTACTCCTACTCTTATCTAATAGACAACGCAATGATAATATGCATAAGAGGTAGAGATACGACAACACTTGACATGAAATAAATGTATGAGAAACTAGATAAAATGCGGAGATGTTTTCATTGCAACCTTTAAGAGTGACTACGAGGGTAACCCTAGTCAACGCAAGCCAATGCGATCATGCTACACTTATGCACGGCAAATCATTTTCCAATGCAAATACGGTGCTCCTAAGTCTAGGACCCATGTGTTAAATGCAAAAGTGTCCATAGAGCTTATTCCTAAATCTCTACTTTTTTCCTATGCGATGATGGAAAATGCATACAACACTGCAGTGAACGAACTCAATTGTATCCTATCTCTAGGATGCATGCGATGGGTTAATAGCAAACAGTGCTTATTCCTAAGCTCTTATCTCTTGTATTATGTGTTCTAATCTGACTCTCTCGAGCCTAGATTCTGACTTGACCTTCTCGAGACCAGATCCTTTCCTTAGACTACCCTCTCGAGTATCCCTAATGGACGAATGAAGCATACATAATACAAAACAATCGCATGAACTTGATTGACGCAAGAT
This sequence comes from Benincasa hispida, assembly GCF_009727055.1. Lineage (NCBI taxonomy): Eukaryota > Viridiplantae > Streptophyta > Magnoliopsida > Cucurbitales > Cucurbitaceae > Benincasa > Benincasa hispida. The sequence continues at coordinate 58,218,205 of NC_052353.1, read as the reverse complement.
TGTTACTATCCCTAGTGAACAACGCATACATTGCTTAATGCATCCAACCACTAACCCTCTCGGGCAGTTGATTGTTGTTGACTTTACACATAGACAAGAATTGTTTAGCCTATAGACAGGCATTGCAGTAGCTTCACACTAAGCAAACAAGGTTACTTGCACACTAACGCAACGCACACCTCTCGATGGGCTACTACATGCTTCATATCCCTAATCCACATGACTAAGTATGTAATACCCAAGCAATCCCACTAAATGTTGCAATGAAAGTAAAGATGCTAAGCAAGAAGATGGAGATGGAGTCGAAGAAAATAGAAAAGTGCATTGAAAACAAATTGTATTAATTTCTTAAGCATAAAATGTCATATAATACAATGTAAGAAAAGAAAGGAAAATGGAATGATCGGCTGGAAGCAAAGGGTTGCTTCCAGCGGATGTGCGTCAAGGTTGTCGCTGATGTCGTGGATGGGTGGAGGAGCTGACTCTCTTGAGATCTAGCTATGGTCGAAGGCTCCGGTCGTGACTCAGAATGGATGAAGGAGGTAAAGAACTCTCAGCCATCTTCTCACACACTTTGTCTAGATCGTGGGGAAAATCCCCGAAATGAGAGATAATCTCTGGATGATTTGAAGTTATGCTTATCAGCTTCTATTTAAAGAGTTTGGGTCACCGTCAGCATTAATTGGACTTCTCTAAGTCTGATGTTCGGCGTGTTCGTCCTTTCTGAAACTATGCCACTAACGGCGTAGTAGGTGAAATGTGGATTTTCTTGAGGTAGATGCATTGATGCGTTCATTCCACCTACCATGCGTTGATCCCATTAGTTTGTGTTTTCGCACAGCTGCAATCATTCAATGGCCGCCTTCTCTTAATACCGCAACTCTACATGATAACCGCAATCGCCTGACGAGTGCAATTCCCATGCGGTGAACGCATACAACTGTTCACCGCAACACTTATGCGTTGATCTAATGCATTTTCCTTGCGATGGAGAGTTTCTCCTTATGCAGTCGTCTATACGATGGTCCGATTTTCGCATTTGCGTTCATTTCCTACATTAGCTACAAAAATAGAACATTGAACGCATAATTAATGCAAAATAACGGGTTAGTTGAGATTCACCATGCTGATCGATGCAAAATCTTTTTCCTCGTGAATTCCTACATGATTCTAAGTAAAAGGCCTGAGATGACATGCATTTCTGCATGTCATCAGCAGCATTTGCCTCTCTCTTTTTTTCCTTGCTTTTTGATGACATGCAAAAATGCATGTCATTTTAGGCCTTTTATTTAAAATTATGGGGGCTGTTAAGCAGAATATGCAGCAATTATGTTAAGAATTCATAAGAAAATGTGTTTGCATTGTTTAGCATTGAGAATCTCGACTAACCCTTTATTATGTGTTACTATGCGTTGAATTGTCTATTTTTGTAGCAACACAGAAAGTGGACGCAAATGCAGAAGTCGGACTACCGCATAGATGACCGCGTGCGGAGAAACTCTCCATCGCAAAGGCAAGCGTATTCGATCAACACATGGGTGTTGCGATCATCAAGTGATTGTGGTCATTGTGTAGAGGTTGTGGTATTAAGTGAATGTGATCACTATACGATTATGGCTACACGATAAAGCATAATAGAGGGATCAACGCAAGGTTGGTGGAATGAACACATCAACGCCTATCTCGAGAAAATCAAAAGATGATGTTGACATCTCACCTATCACGCCGTTAGTAGCAGAGATTCATAAAAGGAATTACGCGCCGTGAATGTCAAAATCAGAGCAGTCCATTAATGTTGTCGGCGATCCAAGCTCTATATAAAGAAGCCGATGAGAAAAATTCCAACTCATCCGGGGTCATTCCTGTGATCCAGGCTATTGCGTGAGAAGAAAACTTGAGAGTTCTTCATCTCCCTCTTCCATTCCGAGTGATGAACGGAGCCTTCGATCAGAGCTAGATCTCGAGAGAGTCAACTCCACCGCCCATCCATGGTACCACCGACAGCCTTAACGCACATCCGCTAGAAGCAAGTTATTGCTTCCAGCCGGTCATTTCATTTTCTCTTCTTTTCTTATATTGTATTGTATTACATTTTGTGATTAAGGAATTAATATATTATATGGATTAGAAATAGGAAACATGTAGCAACCCACCGAGAGGTGTGCATTACGTGAGTGTGTGAGAAAACCTTATTTGCTTAGTGTAAAGCTGTAGCAATGCCTGACTATAGGCGGATGCAACGCTTGTCTATGAGTAAAGTCAGCAACAACTAACTGCCCGGAGTGTAAGTGGCTGGTCACATTAAGCAATGTAAGCTATTCTTCACTAGAGATAGGAATAATCTTGCATCAGCCAAGTTTGTGTGGTTACATTGTCTTATGTATGCGCCCATCACACCTTTAGAGCTGCTCGAGAGAGAATCTATAAAAAGAACCTAAGACTTGAGGGAGTTAGGTTAGAATCAATGCTCGAGAGGGCTAGATTAGGTTTGCATAAGTAAGAATGGAGACTTAGGAATAAGCTCCGTTTGTTATTACACAGCATATGCACCCTACGGAGAGGACAATGGTTGCATCCAAGAAGTAGGATATGGTGGCTATATCCGGTCATCTCGACACTTATGCATACACACCGCATACGTCCTAGATTTCTGCTTTTAGTGTGTATAGCATGATCGCATAGCTTGCGTTGACTAAGGTTGCCCTTGCAGTCACTCTTAAGGGTTGCAATGAACACATCTCCACATTTTATCTAATTTTCCATCCATTTACTTCCTATCAATAGTTGTCGTGTCTCTACCTCTCATTCATATTCTTATTGTGTTGTCTGTTAGTTAGGAGTAGGAGTAGTGTTAGCATAGAAACCCCTCCATTATTCTTTTATTCAACCGTCGTATGCATATTACCGCATACGTCTAGCTACAAGTCTCTGAGTTTGACCTCGGATCACCCGAGAAACTTGCGTTCGCGTTATACTTAGCGTGAGCGCAAGAAAAATTGTGATAGGAATGCATGGTCATCGCACACATTTGTTAACGCGTAGTCAATCCATCGCATGACCACAATGCATGATAATCAGTGCATACATTAAGGACATGCATCGCACATTGCGTTTCACCGGATTTTAGTTGTTGAGTAATTGACATCTAATTTTTCGTCATCACTTTTCACAAGGACTGAAAAGTTTGAAGCTCATTGAGCAAGGTGGTCAGGTTGTAGTCAATCATGTTCATAACAGCATTACTACGAAACTAAAGGAAACTTTCAGGTAAAGATTCCAAAGTGAAACTAACCTGACTGGCTTCATCAATGACAAACTCATTCATCTCTGCCATGTTGAACTGGACCATCATGTTGAGAACATATTCTCTAATAGATGCCCCTTCTTGCATAGAGCATTGAATATGTGTTTAAGAGTGTCATGCTTGAGTTTTGCGAATAGTTGTCCGAAAATCCCCCACAGGGACTCCATGATCTCACGAGCAATGATCATATGCTCATGCTTCTTGGCCAAGACTTCTGAAAAGTTTTCCAAGATATACACTTGGGCCATCTCGTTTGCCATGTCCAGCGCTCGTATGCCTTTCGAGCATTTTGATAAGCATTTGGAGCAGGAATGGGAAGACACTCCTCCATTAGGACAAAACGAATGTCGTCAATGATTAATATAGTGTTGATTGTGTTTTCTCGTAATGTATAATTATCGCTCGTTAGTTTGTCAGCGACGATTAGATTTAAAGTCGCGGAAGACATAATTAAAATTTTGAAATCATACAAATTATTTATATCAGTATATCTTGCATTAACCCATTTAAAATAAACCAATTAATTTTAGCAAAATAATCTAATGCACCTAAAGTGACATCTATTTTGTAATGATGCTTTAGTGAGATAAGATAAAAGCCACCATAGGGTGATCAGGTGCCCCTTTCACTAAAATGAAACTATCTCAACCAATAGACAAAACAACTCATTGTTACTGTAACTATCAGTCACCATTGTTCAATCCAGAAATAGTTAAACTCACTTGACATTTCTTGTAAGTGTATGCTCTCATTTTATATTCTAGAGTTCCACCCCAATGAGCCAACTATGGGGCAAAAATCGATTGGGGACAAAACTAAAGTAACCATTATCCATTTCTAGAGTTTGAATAAAGAATCATGCAAAATTTCATCCATAGGGGGACACTCAAGGTGACATGAGGCTGAGCATAAAAACTTACTTCAAACTAATAAGAGAGACCAAGGGATGAGTTGACACTTGTCCCACTCCGTCTTGCTATAAACACTCTCCCCATTCATCTTCGTATTGATCTATACAAACACCATCCGTAGAGGGACACTCAAGGTGCCTCGATGCCGAGTATAGATCTCACGGTGTAAACATTTAAGGAGAAACCCTATTTTCCTCTCACTGAGTGCCTTACTTAGGGTTAATTGACTTAGGAAAATTCGGATACTGATTTTAACTATGTGTTTGTTTAATTTTCCCAAAAGTAACACTTACTTTGGATAGTTAAAAAATTTTGATTCAAGTTTATTAAACATTTTAATAAAATTTAATCAAACATTGCATGCTTGTAATAAATCTATCTAATTCACCTTTCCAGATAAGTTCCCAGGTAGGGGTGTTATGTTTCTGTCAATTTAAATACCCCAACCAAGACAAAACAAACCTTAGACAAAAAGTCCCTTATAGATACATTTGTTACAAATTTAATCTTTTATAAATAAAAATCAATTTCATCCTATTAAATTGATTAAAAGATTGAATTTAAAAATTCTAATCTCGTTAGAAAAGTGATCTTAGGTCTATATGAATCAAATTTTAAAATAATTTTACATGCAATTATGAATTATTGATTTTAATTTCTAATTTCATTTAATTATAACGATCATAAAAAAATTGAAAAAATTTGAAACCAATCAATTGCATCAAATGACATACTTAGTAAAATATAACATTATAAATTACCTAAGGTATGTTATGCTTCATGCAATTACATTTCATTACTAACTATATATAACAATTATATAATAATGTAATGAAGTAATTAATAACATTCATCCATACATACTCAAAAAATATATATATTATAACATTTATAATATAAATGATGCATGATAATGTTATTAATGCATGCAAACATATAGTATGAAACTTATTAATTAAATCATAAGCATACGATATTAATTAAATCATGCAACTATATATATTATAACACTTATAATAAAAATGATGCATGAAATTAAATGCATAACCTATGGTGGGATATTTTTACTATATGACATATATTATGACAATAATAATAAATATAAATCATATATCAAATGCATAATTTAAAAAAATAATCATTATTATTGGACCGAGATTGGACATTTTAACAATTAATTAAATTAATATAACACTTATATTAATCTAATTAATTAAAAAAAAAACTAACTATTACAAGAAAAAATCAATAGGTTCGAAACAAGTGAATCGAGCCTTGAACCGCCCACCAATGATCTGTTAGCAGCCATCTCTTAACAATGTTCTCATGAAAAATGCTGACAGATCTCTTAGCAAATGCTATGCGATCTCTAAGCAAATGCTACGCGATCTCTTAGCAAACGCTACGTGATCTCTTAGCAAACGTTGTGCATTCTCTTACCAAACGCTAATCTCTTAACAAACACTATGCAATCTATTAGCAAATGCTACGTGATCTCTTAGAAGACACTGAGTGATCTCTTCCTCATCATAGTGTTGCTTTGTTTTTCCTCCAAAACACACCGGGAGCAGCACGACCGACTTAAAATTTTAAATTTCAAAATCGATCACAAACAATAATACCCAAAACAAGGGACTGATAACAGGTAGAAATGCACATTATTATAGTGCTAAGTTATTAAATAACACAAGTTTGCGTTGATAAAATATATAAGATTGCGTCCAAAAAGCATTAAATTCATGTCGCATCCATTCATCGCATGAAAACAGTTAACTTTTGTATTTTTGTGCAGAATATGCGTTGACGCAAGGCGTAAAATGCAATCACAAGAAAGCAACAGTCGAGCACAGCGTTACCGCAAGGCTTTGCAGTGATTTGTGCTCGCAATTATCTGCTCAAGAAGGATTGCCGCATAGAGTCGCCACAACTTGGTGGGCGCATCTGGGTGAAAAGCATAATAAATCACAATGGGATAGAAAGCTGATGACGATCGATTTCGAATTAAGTTGACAATCCGTTAACTAACTATTGTAGCAAGTACACTCAACTTTTCAGTGACAAATATTCAGCGCATCAGACAGAGAATTAATGTCATCCCATCAATGCAATCATAAGAGAGAAGCCTTTCACCTCAAATCTCTATAAATACCGAAGGCAACCTTCAGTGAAGGGGTCGTCTAGTTCGACAATTAGATAATTTTCTCCATAGTTAGAAGTAGCCTTGTTCTTAGTTTTCTTTTATTTAGAAGGCGAAAGCGAGAGAAGCGAGATTGTGCCGAGAGATCTTTCCGGTGAACTTGGAAGAGTGTCAGAAGCGTCGAGATCAGAGAGGGTCAAATCCTACAGAAGCATGAATATCTTTCGAACAGAATAAAGTTAACAGTGTAAAAGCCTTGGGAAGCAAGGGATTATTACCAGGCTCTCTATCCTTATCTTCCATTATCTTTTTGTACTTGAACTCATCTATAGAAATGGAATTTACTTCTTTATATCTGTTCACTCTCTGTTTATTACGCATGAGTAGTTAAATCTGTTGAATGGGTTGAGAAGCTCTTCGGACTGGGGATCTTCATTCTATGTGATTATCTTGTATTATGCATGCGCATCGTCCATTAGGAAAAAAGTAGAAACTTAGGAATAAGCTCTTCGGACACTATAGCATTCATCGCATGCATCCTAGAACTAGGACTACCGCATTTGCATTTGAAAATGGTTTACCGTCGCATGAGTGTAGCATGATCGCATAGTTTGACGCATTCCCGGTAACGCTTGCTAAGGACCTTTTTAACCCGTTCCTCCGCATACTCAGTGTATCTACCGCATCATCAATCTTTTCTCAAATCCGCCGCATACTTTTTATACCGCAGACAACAACCCAAAACAACTCTTTGATTTAATGGTTACCGCAAAGTCTTCTTAAAAATTATCACCACATACCGTTTTCCCTAGTCCCTGAGTTCGACCCTGGACTTACCAGGAAACTCAATAGAATTTATACTTGGGTTCTGCTGAGAAAACTTGTTGCACAACGCATTTCCATCACCGCATTTCCTTACACACCACATAAAATAACACATCAGGGCCCTTACAAACCAATTTGTAAATTGAAAGCAATAAATCTAAATAGTACAATCTCGAAAACATCTAATAATAGTAAACCATTCACATTCACAAGCATTCATCATATGAACATATACAAAATTCTACCCACCAATTCTGTAAAATTAAATTCTTGAATAATAAAAATTGGGGATCAAAACCATGCTCTTATACCAATTGAAGGAACCTTTGAGGTCCTTGAGCGGAAGCGTGGAGATCAATCCAAAATTTATTTTAATAGAATAAAAATTATAGAGTACAAATGTTATGCATAATCATAAATTTGGAGCATGCAAACAAAAGGAAATGAGAGAATTAGGGTGAGAGAACTAAACCTTGAAGAACGATATTCTTCGTGTATCCTCTTCTCCAAAAAACATGAACTCGAAACTCCATGATGGACACCACCACTTGATTGCCTCGGTATTCTCTGGGTGAGAATCCATGAGTTTTTGTGGGCTCTAGCTATTTTGGAAGAGAGAGATTTTTAGAGAGATGAGAGGAAGTGATGGGATTCAGATTTTGCTCAGAATGTTTCTGTGGATCCGTAATCTGTTTTGTGAAAGGCAGTGGGAGAAGAGAAACACAACACTCTGCATTCCCCATTATCACGTGCAAGAGAGAAAAGAGGGGGAGGGACTTCCAAAATGATTTTTAAAATAAATTAATTTATTTCCATAAATTAATTTAATATATATTTATATGATAACTACCTTATCATATAATATATGTTAAACTATATGTTATACCAAATATGACACATAACCTATAGTTTTTATATTGTATCAAATACAATATAACCTATAGTTTCTATTCTTTCATCAATGGCATTTAATATAAATCTAATTTATATTAAATTTAATTATATGAATCAAATTCATATAATGATTCAAATATTTATTTTCTCTCAAATAAACTTTATGTTATGATGTATCAAATACATTATAGTAATTATATCATAAATAATTAGATTAAATTAATTATATCACACATAATTAATTCTCTCAATTAATTTGAAATTTTCAAATTAATAGAAAAATTGATTCTCATTAATTCTCGTTGAGATACAGAGGGGGCCTCGTGGACTCTTTTAATTAAATTATTCACCATCCGTTAATTGTCGAACACTCCACTAAAGACCGACAGCTGCACTATTCCACTACATATATATTTTTATGTCCATTGGATATAACCAGTCAACAGTACGATGACCCTTCACAAATTGCTCGTAAGTACAGCTAGGCCAAAATTACTGTTTTGCCCCCGTAGTTACATCTAATTTCTTATGTACCACTAATCCCTTTAATGAACAAAATCATAGTCCAACTATGACCAAACCCCTCTCGGGTCAGGAGAGGGTGTGGTGCCACATTGTCCAAGCCCTGGAATCAGCCCTTAAGGGAGTAATTTATCTACTTACCTCGACGTTGGGGAAAGAGTGAATTCCTTCTTGTGTAATTGTATTCCTAGCTCCTCAATCAGAGGACTCCCCAAAATGGTAGGCTTGTTAAGTCGGCGATCTGGCCACTCTCACCCATACAAATCAAAGAATCACCTTCATATGTAGGAGTTCACAACTCACTTAGGATTCAGGTCATGTCACTTATAGTCATCCTAGTGAAATTTAAATGTCTGTTATGAATGGTATTATATGATGAGACTAGTCATTTCATGGTCCGATCTTATACAAACTACTTTGTGTAGAATACCACCGCTCACATGTCTCCACATGAATGATTGGGATTAAAATATTTGTAGCACTTTACGTCAATTGTAACATCTACAAAGTGGGTCATACTCATAGTATCACCAGGGTAAGGTATCCAGTCTTATCCATCTACTACAAACCATTTAGTTTATCACTTAAACTTGATTCGCATGTATGTCCCTACATATATGTTTAAGCTGCAAAAGATAACCTTAGATGCTGGTTTATTGTTTTGTGGGTTTAATGCTACAAAATGTCAAATAAAACACCTAATATTTTATTAAATAAATAAAATATTTGTACAATATAATTACAAACTACAGGACTCTACGAGAATTTGGGGCATCAACCCCAACCTCAACTCTATGTCCCCCGGTGACCATGAAATGGCACTTCTCCCAATTAAGGACAAGGTTGGTTTCTTCAAATCTTTTCAGCATGCTTTCCAAATTTATGAGGCAGGCATTGTATGAATTACCAAAAACTAAGAAGTCATTCATCAAAACCTCCATTGATTGTTCAAGGAATTCTAAGAATATTGCCATCATGCATCTCTGGAACATCCCTGACGCATTGTAGAGCCCAAAGGGTATGCGCCAAAAGGAAAATGTGTCGAAATGACAAGTGAAAGTTGTCTTCTCTTGATTCTCAGGTGCTATAGCAATCTGGTTATACCCAAAGTACCCATCTAGAAAGCAGAAGAACTCATTTCCCGCCAATCTATCCAGCATTTGATGAATGAAGGGCATAGGGAAATGATCCTTCTTGGTTGCCTGATTAAGCTTGCAATAGTCCATACATATACACCAGTCTGTGATAGTTCTTGTGGGGATCAGTTCATTCTTATAGTTTCTGAAAACTTTCATGTCACCTTTCTTAGGCACACACTGTACTGTGCTCACCCAGCTGCAGTATGAGATAGGGTAAATGACTCATGCATCAAGCCACCTTATTATCTCTTTCATTACTACTTCGCGTATAACTGGATTAAGCATGTGTTGTCTTTCAATAAGCCATCTTTCCCTTCTTCCTGCCCGATTTTATGCATACAATACGAGGGACTGGTCCCCCAAATGTTTGCCAAAGTTCATCTAATGGCCTTTATGTATTTCCTTAGAAGCTGCAATAGGGCCACCTCATCATCTACACTTAATGTTGAGGAGATAATAATAAGCAAGGTGTTATTATCGCCTAGATAAGAATACTTAAGGTGAGAAGGTAAGGCCTTGAGCTCTAGGAGAGGGGGCTCTTCTAGTGACGGTTTGATTTTTGCTACTTCTCTTTCTTCTAAATTCAATGAATCAAAGATCGGGTCAGACATGGTCACTACGTGGATAACTTCTTCCATTGTCAGTTTTTTTTTCTTCTTCTTCTCTTAATTCTTTTTCCATTGTTTCCTAGAAACTTTCTCCCAAATCATCAATGTGCTAACAGGTTTCTAGTTCGTCCGGAAACTTTAATGCGTTGAACACATTGAACTTTACCTGTCGATCATCAACTCGAATAGTCAGCTCACCTTTCTACACATCTATCAATGCACGCCCAGTTCATAAGAATGGGCGCCTAAGGATGATTGGAATCTCTGTATCAGCCTCATAGTCCAGAATGATGAAGTCGGTGGAGAAGATGAACTTATCTACCTTGACGAGCACATCTTCGATCTTCCTCTTAGGGTATGTTGTGGATCTATCTACTAGTTTCAGGGTGATAGTGTGGGCCTAGCTTCACCAATTCCCAGCTTCTTAAAGATTGATAGAGGCATCAAGTTAATTCTTGCACCTAGATCGCATAACGTATACCCGACATCCATTCTGCCAATAGAGCAAGGCAAGGTAAAACTTCATAAATCTTTCAATTTAACAGGGATAGTGTTTTTTTAATAATGTGCTACACTCTTGAGTCAGCGCAATTGTCTTAAATTCTCCTAGCCTTCGCTTTTTGGACAGTATGTCTTTTAGGAATTTTAGTAACTTGGCATTTGTTCAAGAGCTTCTCCCAGAGGTATGTTGATTTGATGCTGCTTCAGGACGTCTAAGAACCTCTTAAACTGATGACTGTCGTCTTTATTTTCTAGCCTATTCAGGAATAGAGGTGGTACATGCAAGACTTCGCTGCTTTGTTTTTATCTCTCACCTCATCAAGGTCTTGCAATGAAGGTTCTAGATTGGTTGATGATAAGGTTTCTTTATCAGAAGGGTTCAAAGTTTTTGGAACTCTGTTGAAGTGTTGGGAAGTATTACTAGGAATATTTTTAGTAGATTAAGGTTTGTTGAAGTTGATTCGATGTGTAGGAGTTATAGTTTCTGGTATAACTGGAGTCGATGGTGTCACTTCTCTAAGTTTTTTAGATTCTAATGTCAAGTTGGTCGTTGTCCTTCCACTGCGCAATGTCACGACTTGACATTGTTCTTTACCATTACCACGAGGAGGTTTAGTGTTACTTAGCAGAGTTCCTGGCTGTCTGTTCTTCAGTTTGTTTGTGATTTGCCCCACCTGAACTTCAAGATTTCGGATTGAGAACGCTTGGGATTGGATAAATGCATCATTCTTCTAGATATACTCTTTTAAAAGTGATTCTAATGATGATGACGCATTAGAACTTGGCACGTGATGGGAATGTTTTGGGCATGTTGATGGCTCTGATGATGCTGATGGAATCTGAAAGGGTTTCCTTTGTGTGCATTCTACAGAGATGCACTTTGTTGCTCATGTTGATGCTGATCACCTCCCCAAGAGAACTTGAGGTGATTCCTCCAACCTGGATTATACGTTTTGTTAAATGGGTTGATGCGAATTAAAAATACAGCCTGAGGATCATGCGGGCATGCTTCAAGGGAGTGAGGCTCCTCATATTGTATGCAACTCACAACCGCAACCTGATTCATCGTATTAAGTTAAGCAACATTTATGCTCAGTGCACTCTGATTAATAGCCATTGTCTTTAGGAAGGAGGTGACTGTTGATGGGCTATTAATAAGCTCACCATATCTGACTCGACTAGTGCACCTTCCATTTTTTGCTTATTATAATTTATGTTCCCATATCCATTGTCCACCCATTCTTAGTGTTCCTAGAAATCCTATCTAAAATTCCCTCGGCCTCCATGTATGTCTTATCCATAAGTCTGCCTACCACTGATGCGCCAGCCACTAATTGTGAGGCTCTATTCAGCCTGTTATAGAAGATCTCCATTAGTACCCAATCAGGGATGCTGATGTGTGGCCAGTTACAAACTAGATGCCTATAACTGGCCCAAGCGTCACTCAAGGTCTCTGAATCTCTTTGTTTAGAAGTAACGATATCCTGTCGTCTCTCTGCATTGATGGTCGGTGGAAAGAACTTCTTCATAAATCTCTTGACCAACTGGTCCCATGACACAATCAGATTAGGTTCTAAGGAATAGGCCCATCGTTTGACCTCATCTCAAATAGTGTAAGGAAAAAGAGAAAGTTGGATCCCCTCTGGCGTCACGCCAAGAATAGAGAAAGTGTTTCACATTTCCACAAAACTAGTCAGGTGGGCAAGAGGATCTTCTCCCGGTGCCCCTCCAAACTACCTTGCAATCTGGATCATCTGTAGTATTACTGGCTTTATCTCAAATCTTGCATTCCCATCAATGGTTGGTCGCATGGTTCCTAGAGAAAAATCGTACAAGTTTTGGGCTGCGTAATTCCACATTGAAATGTTGCAGTCAATAGCCAACATAATTGGGTTTTACTATCCTTGTCCACGTAAACCATTTCCTTCAGCCAGTTGATTGTTTGGGTTATTGACCATATTCCTTCTACTTTTGTTTTTGTTCTATCTTGCTCTTCGATGAAACATCCGCTCAATCTTAGGGCCAATATTGAATTCAGGCCCAATACTAGTATTCATATACCGTTTGCAGCTTGGTCGCTCAAGTTGGCAATACACCTAAGACTGAAAGGGTGCCTGCAAAAAGAGAAAATAAAACAAATAATTAGTTGCCAAGTCCCTAGCAACGGCGCCAAAAACTTGTTGTTTTGAAATTTGTATGCTTTCTTGCACGTAAATTCGTATTAGACTAACTACACATTGAACTATCTATGTGCCTAGCTATAGCTAAGTATGCGTTTATCACAAGTTCTCTTATAACTTTCCAAGTGTAAGAAGCTTTAAGTTTCTCGATATGATCTGAGGTCGAACTGAGGGACTTGTAACTAAAGATGATTGTAAAGTTATGTGTTTGCAGTGAAGACTAAATGACTATAGTAGAGAAAAAAAAGTAAAAAACATGCGATTATAAATAATGCGATTAAACTAACTAAACAGGCAGTGAGCACTTGAAGACTAATTCTGAGAATCTTTAAGGATGCAACAGCTTTAATGTGTAATAAAAATTTAAGGAGAAAGTAGGGTTGGGGGAAAGTCAATGCCAAGTTCCTAAATTTAACTTCAAGGGTAATCCAGGCTCGCAACATCCGTTCATCGCACACCTCTCAGTAGCCAACCACATTTTTCATATCTCTATGATACATAAATGATGTTGCATTGAGCATAAGGTTATTTCTATCTCTAGAAACACTTCTTATTTTGCTTAATGAGATCCACAAGTACTTACCCTCTCCGGTAGTTGGTTATAGCTACTTGACTCAATGAGTGATCATAGGCAAGCATTTATATAGTCATACACTAAGCAAACAGGATTAACCCTTAAAGAGTCAACTTAGGTCATCGTATTAAACTTCCCCCTCAACCCGTGGAAATTAGTTACTCATGATAAATGAAAAAGTGACGGTAAAGATAGAGGAGATAATGAAAGTAGTCATGATTATATATAGATATTAATAGAGTTGTTGTTTACAAAAGGATATTTGTAATACATAGTTGAATAAGTGAAAAAATCTAAAAATACATTACATCTTTAAAATATTTACAAATATAGATGAGTTGACTAATCAATTTTTGAATTTTTTTTAATTTTTAATTTCGCTCTCCCTTGTTTTATATTGTTGTACACTTCCTTTTTTTATTTTTTTTATTTTCTTTCTTTTCTTCTATTTTTGCTTCTTCCCTCCCTTCTTTTCATTTTTTCATTTTCTTTTCTTTCTACTTCTTCCCTTTCTATTTTTTTTTAATTTTATTCTTTTCTTTATTGGATTTTTGCTTCTTTCCTTTACCTTTTATTTTCTTTCATTTCCTTCTTTTTCCCTTTCTTTTTCTTTCCTTTTTTTTTATTTTCTTTCATTTCCTTCTTTTTTCCTTTCTCTTTTTCTTTTTTTTTAATTTTTTTTCCTTCTTCGGTTTTTGCTTATTCCTTTTTTATTTTCTTTCCTTTCTCCAATTTTTGTTTCTTCCCTTTTTTATTATTTTATTTTATTTTCTTTCTCTGATTTTTTGCTTCTTCCCTTTCTTTTTCTATTTTTAATTTTTCTTTCATTTCTCCAGTTGTTGCTTCCTTTTTTTCTATTTAATTTTCTTTCCTTTCTTCAGTTTTTGCTTCTTCTCTTTCTCATATTTTTAAAATTTTTCTTTCCTTATTTGAATTTTTTTTCTTCTTCCTCTTTTTTTACAAGAATTATGAAGCTGGGTTTTGTACCCAAGATTTGAAAGTACTCAATTCCTAAGTGATTTAACACCAACAAGCCAATCATCAAGTTTGATTATTATAACAAATAATAAATATAAATAGCAAATAAAAGTCTATCAGTGATAGCCGTTAATATTTTCTATTATTGATTGCTTAATCTTTTATTATATTTTTATAGTTAATAGCCATTTATAGGAATCTATCATTGATAGCCAACTTAGTGAATTTAATTAATAAAGTTGAATCTCGAACTAAAATGTAAGTGGAATATCTAGAAGCTATCACTAGTAGCATGTTTATCAGTGATAGAAGCTATTATCGAAAAGAAAAGGGACTTATAAATGTTTGGGAAGGACAAGAAAGGGGCAAAAATATGTTCAGTGGCTATGATTGATAGTAGCATATTACTAGTGATAGAAGCTAATATTAATAGCATGTTATCGGTGATAGAAGCTACCACTGATAACACGTTATCAGTGATAGAGAACTATCATTGATACCATGATATCAGTGACATCATTAATAGCAACTTATCTTTGATGTTATCAGTGAAAGAAGCTATCACTAATAACCACAATATGAGTGATGTTAGTGATATCGATGATAAAACTTAGGTGATATCTATACATCGAGTTTCTTTCAAAGGTGATAACCAATTATAAAAGTCTATCACCAATTATAAAAGTCCATCACTGATAGTCTAAAGTGTTAATATTTCAAGGTTGATCCTAATTGATGAAAGTCTTTCAATGATAGTGACTGATAGCTGCTATCGGTGATAGCCATGATAAATTATTATTAGTGATAGCTAATGTGGTAATCAAAGTTGTTGGTTTTCTTTCAGAGTTGATCATTATTTATAAATCTATCATTGATAGCCATTGATAGCCTCAAATATTGATATTTCAAGGTTAATTCTAATTGATGAAAGTGAATCAATGATGGCTACTGATAATTGATAGAAAATTAAAAGCTAATATTTTGAGATTGTATTAATTTTTCTCAAACTGAAAACTATCGCTGATAGCAACTATCATCAATAGCAATTGAGAGAAGCTATCACTTATAGTTGTTATCGGTGATAGCTTTTAATTTGAGAAAAGTGGGAAGAAGCAAGCAAAATGGTGATTAGGCATGTGTTTTTTAGTCTTTTACCATTTTTCAATCTATGTTAGGATTGGTATCCTAATTCTCCCGGAGCCTCGTAGTTTGTAAACTTTGTACACATTGTTATTAATAAAAAAAAAGAGTTGTTTTATTTGCATTTACTCATATCCAATAAACTATGATCTGTGGTTATTGTACGTAAACTTAAGCATGTATATGAGATATACAAATGGATCATGCCTTAAGTAATAACCTAAAAGGTCTGTAGTATAAAGATTAAAGAGGGATACCTTATCCTGGTGACACTACGGATACGACTCGCGTTGTAGAGGTTTACAAGTTTTATGAACTACTACAGATGGTCTGATCCTGACCATTCATGTGGTGATATGCGAGTGGAGGTGTCCTATACAAAGAGTTTGTATAAGACCGCACCACGAGTTGATTAGTCTCTTTATATAATGTCATTGATACTTGAGACTCACATCTCACTATAACGACCATAAGTGACATGACTTTAATCCTGAGTGTTTTGGGAACTCCTGCTTTTGAGGGTGGTCCTTTGACTAGTATGGGTGAAAATGGCCAGATTGCCAACTCAAGAAGCCTCCCTTTTTGGGGATTTTTCTGATTGGGAAGCTAGGAACTCAATTACACAAGAAGGAATTCACTCCTTCGAAGTAGGGGTAAGTAGATAGATTGCTCCCTTAAAAGCTGATTTCGGGTCTTGAACATAGTGGCCACATCCTCTCTTTGGAAGAGAGGACCCAGTCATAGTAGGACTATGACTTATTGTTCATTAAAGGAATCAATGGTATTTAAGGAGTTAGATGTAACTATAGAGGCAAAATGGTAAATTGGCCCAGCTGTACTACCAAGCGATCTGTGAAGGGTTATCGCACAGTTGATTGGTTGATATGGACACAGAAATATATCTGTAGTGAGAAGAGTGTAGTTGTCGGTCTTTAATGTAGTGCTCAGCAGTTAACGGATGGTGGATCCCGTGACTAAAGAGTTTAGTCAGTTATTCACGTACCGTTGGAGCTTCAAGCTACAGGTCTATAAGATCCCCTTTGTAGCTCAATGGATTCAAGTTGAGAATCAGTTCTTGGGGTTGATTTGAAATGTTCAAATTAACAAGAGGAAATTCCATTATGTATGATACAATTGGTGTGATGTATGAGATACATCAATTAGAGGATTAATATAAATATGATTTACATTAATTACCATAAATTAGAAAAAGAACTATGGTTTGTATGTTTCATGAGATGAAATATTAAAAATATAGGTTATAAATATAATATGGTAAGTCGGTTATCATATTTATTTATAATAAATTAATTATGTGATGACTAATTCTTTTTCTCTAATAACCAATTGAGTGGGAGGTTCTTGGTGGTTTTATGGTAACTGTGAGATAAAAAGAAAAATGTTTTCCTAAAATTAGAGAGTTTCCTCATTAAGAAATAACTCATGGAGAAAAGCTATCAAGTGAAAGTGTTTCACTAAGCGATAGCTGACAGAGACTAAACAATCGTGGAGCTTTGACTATACGATAGTTTATTCAGTTGATTATAGCTAAACAATCGAGTGGCTTTGTCTATACGATAGGTTGTCATTTGCTCCACGATCGAGCACATCGTCTATACGATAGATAGCATCTTATCTCCCACTTGCTCGATCGTCTACACGATCTTGTTCTCCAGTCTCTTCCTCAAGCCAAGATCATACTGAGCCCACAACTTCTCGATTCTCACACCAAAAATACCAAGGTAACCATTATGGTGGTGTCCTCACTCACTTCATGAATCGAGTGTGACTTGATTGGTTTCGTGGAGGCTATTCGTTGTGTTCGTGCAGTTGGTAGCAGTCTATTCGTTACGTTTGTGTTGTTGTGGATGCTTGTAGATTGATCAAGGATTCATGAAGAATGTTTCTTCAAAGGTACGCATACTCTATCCCTTGATACTCTTGTCAGTATGCTATAATTTTGTGTTGTGCATGACCTGTTAGTTTCCGTTTAGACTGTAATTGTTTATGTTCAATTTCTAATGGAATTTGGAACGATCCTTCCGCTGCTCATGGAAATCATCATGTTTGATTTCCTTCAATTGGTATCAGAGCCAAGTTTGCCTGATATTCCAAATTTCACTTATGTTTTAAACTTCTTTTATAGTCGCAGTGGGTTTAAATTGTTTTGCATTGCGTTTAAGTGTTAAATGTATTTGTGGATGTGTTGATGAATTCTTACAGGTTAATTGCCTCTATTTAAAGCTTTCTTTATGATTACAAACTATTAATTTGTAAGGGCCCCTGCGGTTTTTGGCATAATTAACAAGCAATCGAGTCTGTAATTCAAAGTGTTTCAGTTTGTTGAGTCGTTCATAATGATGTTTTCAAGCATGAAGATGCGGTTCACATCGAGGAAGAAGACCAAAGGCTGGTATCGTGTAGCCTAAGGTAAGCGATCGTTGAGATTTGGCTAAACGATCGTGTAGAAAAGTTTTGCCCAATCGTGTAGTATTTACTAAACGATCGTTTAGCTAACGCTAAATGATGAGGGTAAAGAGTTTGCTCTATTGCATAGCGTTGGTTTCTCGATTGCATGGATGCTGGAGATAAACGATCACGTAGAGAGTTTTGACACTCATCGTGTAATAAAAGGCGCGCGCATTAAATAATCGTGTAGTTAGCATGCATCGTCGCATAGTTACTGTCTACATGATCACCCGGTATACAATACCTAGGTGCTTGCTCAGTGATCGTTTAGACGATTTTGCTTCACCGCATCGTTGTCGTTTAGTCGATCGCTTAAGGCTTGCGTTGTAAGATGCACGCTGCACGATTGCATGCTTTCATGTTTCATCGCATAGTCAAAGGTGCACGATCGTTGCTAAACGATCGTTTAAGCTCAGGAAGCGTTGGTAAACGATTGAGTAAAGTGTTTACTCTTTGGTGTAAGCGATCACAAGAAGTTTGTTGCACGATCAAGGAGACACGTTTCTTCACCCCGACGGTTCAAGACCCAGTTCGCCTGTTTGAACCGAAGACTCTTTGCTATTTGTAATAGTTATCTTTGGTTTTAGGGATTTGAGGGTAATTATTTCGGTTCATCAACTTTTATAATGTACATGAGATGTATGTTGTTTATATGTCATAGTGTATGACATATAGATTTAAAACCCACCTTAGGTTATGCATTTTATTCATGCATCATATATTATAAGTGTTATAATATAGTTATTAGCATGATGAAATTACAAGAGAGCATGCGTATGCATCATGAAATATAAGAGTTATATTTATGCATGCAGTAAGCATATTCATGCATCATCTTTATATTATAAGAGTTATAGTATAAGGGTGTATGGAAACATGTATGCTTGGTTCGTTGCTTTGTTATATAAATGTTATATAAAAGTAGCAATGAATGAACAATGCATGGAGCATGACACTTAAGCTTGTTTATAAGCATTATGTATGCCTTGTATGTATTGCTTTGCATTATGCTTAGTTTTGGTTGTTTCCAGTTATAAGCGTTATAATGGAAATTAGAACTAAAATCGACAAGAAAGAGTTGCATGTGGACTTAGGTAAACTCATGTTTTAAAAGGGTTTTAAAATTGGATTGAGATAGACCTAAGTTCAAGATTCTAATGCAATTAGATACCTAAGTTAAATTTTTTAAATCGGTTTAATATGATTAAATTGAGGCATAAGAGATTAAATTTGTATTAAATCTATCTATAAGGGACCTTTTGTCTAAGGTGGATTCTATCTAGGCTGGGGTATTTAAGCTGACAGAAACGGAACACCCCTACCTGGAAATGTGAATTAGATAGATTTGTTATAAGCATGCGAGAGTTGATCAAAGACTTCATTAAAGAGTTTAATGAATGATGATCAAAAGTTATTCAACTTTCCAAGGTAAAAGTTACTCTTGGGAAAACTTAAAAAGTCACTTAGTTAAAATTCTTAGTTGTATCTTTTCTAAGTAAACTAAACCCTAGGTTATAAATTATTCAATGGGAGGAAGAGATATATATGATATATAAGTGATTCCACTCACGTTTCTCCCTGAATGTTCACGTCGTAAGATTCATGCTTGGCCTCGTGGTGCCCTGGGAGCATCCCCCTTCAGATGGTGTTTGCATGAGCCAATATCAAGGTGGACGGAGAGAGTATTTATAGTAAGTAGGTGAAGGGTGTGTGTCAACACGTCCTGCAGTCTCCTTCATTGGTTCGCACCGTGAGATCTTCTTGCACTCCTTCGTGTCGCCCTGGGAGCGTCCCCCTTCGGATGGATTTTGTGCAGTTGGTCAATATCAAGGTGAACTCCATAAATGGATAGGGTCACTTTAGTTTTTCCACAATCATATCTTTTTCCCTTCAGATTGGCTGCTTGGGGCGAAACTCTAGGGCCTAAAATGACGGGTCACGCTTACAAAAAAAATTATTAAGCAAGTTAATGATTTCTTGACTAAATCAATGATGGCTAGTCGTTATAGGAACAAGAGTTGTTCCGATATTAATGTTTGGTTGAGAATGTCTCAATTAAGAGGAGGGATAAATTGACCACCATTTGGCGACTTTTATCCTAAACCTTTAAAGCGTGATTGCGAAACTAGATGTCACACAGGGTTCATTTCAGTTTTGCTAAATTGTATTGGAAGTTGTGCTTTTCAATGAGTATTTGCTTAAAACCTAATGTTGGTCAATGTGTTTCTTTTTCAGCAACATGAATGTTTTTCCGTTAAATGCCTCTAGTTTGACCGATTACATACAATAGAAAAAGCCTGTTAAAACATATTTCATGGTAAACAACCTCGTGTTTGTCATGGTTGAGGAGTGTCCTCAAGTCCCAACCCTTGATGCACCACGAAGTGTTCGTAATGCATATGAGGTGTGGATGAAGGGTTAATTCATTGGCCCAACTTCACATTTTGGCTAGCATACCTGATGCTTTGGCCAAAAGGGTTGAGAATATGGTCATTGCACGTGAGATCATAGACTCGTAGCAAGAATTTTTTGAACATCCATTCTTATTTTTTGAGTACAAAGGGATGGATGAAAAAGGAACCAAGTAGTATCAGTTCCATAGATAATCTCCAGTTAGAGAAAGCAACTGTTGCTGACTCTGGTGAAGTTCATCGACGATAGGTGTTCTCTGAAATGGAACTTGGAGCTTATTTAGGTTCTGATACTGATCCCACTACTTTTCAAAAGATAAAGAAGTCTAAAGACAGTAAATGTGATTTATTTATCTCGAAGACATGTTTGGTAAAGAATGTGATTCTGCCTGGATACTTGATTCAGGTGCTACTAACCACGTCAATTCTTCCTACCAAGGATTTAGTTCCTGGAAAACTTTGCAACAGGGAGAGTTGACTCTTCGAGTTGGTACTGATGAGGTGTTTCCGCTATTGTTATGGGTATGCTGAAGTTATTTTTGGACAAGAAACGTTATTTGTTACTAGATAATGTTTTCGTAGTTCCTTATATCAAGAGGAACTTAATCTCGGTTTCTTGTCTCATTGAACAAGGTTATACCGTCTCCTTTTCTGAAAGTAAAGTGTTTATTTTCAAAAATGGTATGGAGATTGGTTTTGGTTCAATGGAAAATAACTTGTATGTATTAAGGTCATTAATCATAAAAGTCTTGCTTAATACTAAAATGTTCAATACAGCGACAACAGCAAAAAAAAACCAAAGGTTTCTCCTAAGAAAAACTTCCATCTTTGGCATCTAGGGTTAGGTCATATCATCTCAATAGGATTGAGAAGTTGGTGAAATGTGGAATTCTAAAGAGTTTAGAAGAAAACATCTTACCGGTGTGTGAATCATGCCTTGAAGGCAAGATGACCAAACGACCTTTTACTGGAAAAGGTTATAGAGCCAAGGAAGCCTTAGAGCTTGTACATACAGACCTTTGTGGTCTGATGAGTGTTAGAGCTCAAGGTGGGTATGAATATTTCATCTCTTTCATAGATGACTATTCAAGTTAAGGGTATCACTACCTAATGCAACGTAATTCTGAAGCTCTTGACAAGTTCAAGGAGTATAAGGCTGAAGTTGAAAACTTGTTAGGTAAGAAGATAAAAACACTACAATCTGATCATGGTGACGAGTATATGGACCTTGAATTCTAGAACTATATGATAGAACATGGAATTACGTTCCAACTCTTGGCTCCAGGTACACCTCAGCAGAATGGTGTATCATAAAGGAGAAACATAACCTTGTTGAACATGGTTCGATCTATGATGAGTTATGCTCATCTTCCAGCCTCGTTTTGGGGATTTTCAATGGAGACTGCATGTTATATTTTGAATAACATTCCCTCGAAAAGTGTTTCTGAAACACCTTTTGAGCTGTGGAGACGCCATAAAGGTAGTTTACGCCACTTCAGGATTTGGGGATGTCTGGCCCACGTGCTAGTGGCTAACCCAAAGAAGTTGGTACCGCATTCGAAAGTTTGCCTCTTTGTAGGCTACCCCAAGGAAATGGAGGGTGGATACTTCTATGATCCAAGTGAGAACAAAGTGTTTGTGTTGACAAACGTTATCTTCTTTGAAGAAGATCACATCAGGGATCATAAACCACGAAGCAAGCTTATTTTACATGAGATTTCTAGTGAGACTACTGATGGTTCAACAAAAGTTGTTGAACAGACTAATAGATCAACCAGAGTTGTTGATGTCAGTACATCTAGTCAACCATCTCAAGAGTTGAGACTGCCTTGACATAGTGGGAGGGTTATGAACCCACCAGAACGCTACATGGTTTTGACTGAAGCTCAAAACATCATTTCTGAGAATGGGGTTGAGGATCCATTATCTCGTAAGCAAGCAATGGAGGATGTTGACAAAGATGAGTGAATTAAGGCCATGAACGAGGAAACGGAGTCTATGTACTTCAATTCTGTCTGGGAACTTGTGAATCTGCCTAATGAGGTAAAACCCGTAGGGTGTAAGTGGATCTACAAGCGAAAACGAGGTGTGGATAGAAAGGTGCAGATCTTTAAGGCTAGACTCGGTTCAAAGGGTTATTCCCAGGTCGAGAGAGTGGACTATGAGGAAACCTTCTCACCTGTTGTCATGTTGAAGTCTATCAAGATAATCCTATTCATAGCCACATTTTATGATTATGAGATATGGCAAATGGATGTCAAGACGGCCTTTCTAAATGGTAATCTTGAGGAGACCATCTACATGGCTCAAATATAGGGGTTCATTGTTCCAAATCAAGAGCAAAGAGTTTGTAAGCTTAATAGGTCCATTTATGGGCTGAAACAAGCATCTAGATCGTGGACCATTAGATTTGACAGTGCGATCAAATCGTTTGGCTTTGATCAAAACATTGATGAGCCTTGTGTTTACAACAAAATCATCAAGTGAGTAGCTTTCCTAGTACTGTATGTGAATGATATAATACTCATTGGGAATGATGTAGGTTTTTTGACTGACATTAAATCGTGGCTAGCCGCCCAATTCCAAATGAAAGATTTGAGAAAGGTGCAGTATGTTCTAGGGATCCAGATCATTTAAGATCGTAAGAACAAGAGGTTGGCCTTGTCTCAGACATCATACATTGATCAAATGTTGGTCAGGTACAAGGTGCAGGATTTCAAGAGGGGTTTATTACCCTTCAAGCATGGAATTATATTTTCTAAGGATCAATGCCCTAAGACACCTTAAGAGGTTGAGGAAATGAGACGGATTCCCTATGCTTTGGCTGTTGGAATCTTAATGTATGCAATTTTATGTACCAGTTCTAACATATGCTATGCAATAGGGATTGTTAGTTGATATCAGTCCAATCCATGATTAGATCACTGGACGGCAGTCAAAACGATCCTCAAGTATCTTTGGAGAACGAGGAACTACATGCTCGTGTATGGAGATAAGGATTTGATTCTTACAAGATACACAGACTCTGACTTTCAGACTGAGAGAGATTCTCGAAAATTGACATCAGGGTTAGTGTTCACCCTGAATAGAGGAGCTGTAATTTGGCGAAGCATCAAGCAAGGATGCATCGCAGACTCCACTATGTAAGCTGAATGCATAGCCACTTGTAAAGCTACTAAAGAGGTTGTTTGGCTTAGGAAGTTCCTTATTAATTTCAAAGTTGTTTCAAATATGTCTTTGCCGATCACTCTTTATTGTGATAACAGCGAGGCTATGGAAAATTCAAATGAACCTCAGAGTCATCGTAGAGGCAAGGATATAGAATGGAAATATCATTTGATCAGGGACATTGTGCATCGCGGTGATGTGATAATCACGAAGATCACATCGGAGCACAACGTTGTTGATCTATTTACAAAGGCCCTCATGGTTCGAGGGTCAACTGGAGAGTCTGGGTCTATGGAATATACGGCATCTTATCTAGGGCAAGTGGAAGATGATATTGAGGTATAGAGTATACCCTAGCTTATTGTACATTGTACTTGTTTTTCATGTATTGTACATTAGTCACCCGAGGCATTAGAACAAGTGGGAGATTATTGGGATTGGTGTCTTAATTCTCTCGGAGTCTCGTAGTTTGTAAACTTTGTACACATTGTTATTAATAAAATAGGAATTATTTTATTTGCATTTACTCATATCCAATAAACTATGATACGTGGTTATTGTATGTAACTTAAGCATGTATATGAGATATATAAGTGGATCATGCCTTAAGTAATAACCTAAAAGGTCTTAGTATACGGATTAAGAGGGATACCTTATCCTGGTGACACTACGGATACAGTCCGCTTTGTAGAGGTTTACAAGTGTTGTGAACTACTACAAATGGTCTGATCCGGACCATTCATGTGAAGACAAGCGAGCGGGGGTGTCCTATACAAAGAGTTTGTATAAGAACAGACCATGAGATTATTAGTCTCTTTATATAACAACGTTGATACTTGAGACTTACATCTCACTATAACAACTATAGGTGAATGACTTTAATCTTGAGTGTTTTGGGAACTCCTACCTTTGAGGGTGGTTCTTTGATTAGTATGGGTGAGAGTGGCCAGATTGCCAACTCAAAAAGCCTACTTTTTGGGGATTTGTCTGATTGGAGAGCTGGAAACTCAGTTACACAA
Organism: Benincasa hispida; assembly: GCF_009727055.1. Classification (NCBI taxonomy): domain Eukaryota; kingdom Viridiplantae; phylum Streptophyta; class Magnoliopsida; order Cucurbitales; family Cucurbitaceae; genus Benincasa; species Benincasa hispida. The sequence continues at coordinate 58,193,425 of NC_052353.1, read as the reverse complement.
GACAGAATTCACATCTTTCCTAAAACAGGGGTAAGTAGATAGATTACTCCCTTAAGGGCTGATTCTGGGTCTTGAACATAGTGGTCACATCCTCTCTTTAGAAGAGAGGACTCAGTCATAGTAAGACTATGACTTATTGTTCATTAGAGGAATCAGTGGTACTTAAGGAGTTAGATGTAACTACATAGGAAAAAGATAAATTGGCCTAGCTGTACTTATGAACGAGCTGTGAAGGGTTATCACACTATTGATTAGTTTATATGGACACGGAAATATATCTATAGTGAGAAGAGTGCAGTTGTCGGTCTTTAGTAGAGTGCCCAGCGGTTAACGGGTGGTGGATCCTATGACTAAAGAGTTTAGTCAGTTATTCACGTACCATTGGAGCTTCAAGCTACAGGTCCATAAAGTCCCCTTGGTAGCTCAATGGATTCAAGTTGAGAATCAGTTCTTGGGGTTGATTTGAAATGTTCAAATTAACAAGAGAAAATTCAATTATATATGATATAATTGGTGCAATGTATGAGATACATCAAGTGGAGGATTATGTAAATATAATTTACATTAAGTACGATAAAATAGAAAAAGAACTATGGTTTGTATGTTTCATGAGATGAAATATTAAAACTATAGGTTATAAATATAATATGGTAAGTTGATTATCATATTTATTTATAATAAATTAATTATGTGATACTTAATTCTTTTTCTCTAATAACTAATTGAGTGGGAGGTTATTGGTGGTTTTATGGTAACCGTGAGATAAAAGGAAAAATGTTTTCCTAAAATTAGAGAGTTTCCTCATTCGGAAATAACTCACGGAGAAAATCTATCAAGTGAAAGTGTTCCATTAAGCGATAGTTGACAGAGACTAAACGATCATGGAGTTTTGATTAAACGATAGTTCCTTCAGTTGATCGTAGCTAAACGATCGAGTGGCTTTGTCTATACAATAGGGTGTCATTTACTACACGATCGAGCACGTTGTCTATACGATAAACAGCATCTTATCTCCCACTTGCTCGATCATCTACACGATCATTGTGCTTCAATCTCTTCCTCAAGACAAAATCATACAGAGCCCACAACTCTTGGATTCTCACATCAAGAATACTAAGGTAACCATTGTGGTGTTGTCCTCACTCACTTCGTGAATCAAGTGTGACTCGATTGGTTTTGTGGAGGTTGTTCGTTGTGTTCGTACTGTTTGATAGCAGTCTATTCGTTGTGTTCGTGTTACTATGGATGCTTGTAGATTGATCGAAGGATTCGTGAAGAATGTTTCTTCAAAGGTATGCATACTCTATCCTTTGATACTCTTGTTAGCATGCTGTAATTTCATGTTGTGCATGACCTGTTAGTTTTCAGTTAGACTGTAATTGTTTGTGTTCAATTTTGAATGGAATTTGGAACGATCCTTCTGCTGCTCATGGAAATTCTCATTTTTTATTTCCTTCAAGGGACAGGGCACCCGGTCGGGATTGGGAAAGGGTCAGGACCGGGTGGAAATCGAGAAGAATGCTTTACTGTTTTTTGGCCCGATCTTCAACCCGACCGGGTTTGAGCCTGGGCTAAAAATAGAAGAAGGTTACATATTTTCTTTAAAATATTATAGTCAAGCGAGAAGTGGTAGGATCGGGCCCGACCGGGACTAGGAAGGGGCAGGAATGAGAAGGGGACAAGACTAGGTGGGGACTGAGAAGGATCTTTACTGTTTTTTGGCTCGATCTTCAGCCTGATCAGGTATGAAATCAGGTATGACTCATTGTTGTGTTGTGTTGACTTCTAATTTATCTATTTGATAAAAAAAAAATGTAGGTTGTAATGAAACTATAAATGAAGCTTCATCCTAATGATCATTTTCCTACAGCCCTTTCATGATGTCCCATATAGGAAAGGTCATCCCTACAATTAAGAAAAAACTAACTCTGCCATAATTAGCCATGTTTAGAAAAACATGTTTTGGTCATTTCCTTGCACAAACATCATCTTCGATGGACCACTGATTCATTATATATTTCTTCGAGAGGTAGAGGAACCTAGGAGATATTTTTAGTTTTAATCTTCTGGGAAATAAGGTATCATTCAACCAAATAGAGTTTAACCTTATTACAGGAATAAAACATCAAACTAGAATTGTGGGGGAGAAAACTATTTTGTTAGACTTAGAGCTAAGTATCTAAATGACAATGAGGGTATGAAGGCATATGAGTTAAACTCTATTTTTCCATCCCTTGAGTTCGAAAACAATGTGATACAGTGAAAATTGCATTTTTTTTTTATTTTATTGAGTTTGCTCTGATGGGTAGATAGAGGGAAAAAATAGATTTTGAAAATTTAGTGACCATGGATGATTGTAATAGATTTTGTAAGCACTGGAGTAAGAAAATTTTTGCCAATACAATTAAACGATTCAAACAAGGATAGAAAGATAAAGCAGAGGCGTATAAAGGCAATGCAAATGGAAAACAACAGACGTAGAGTCTTTACAGGTTTCCCATGCTTTTCAGATAATTTAGTTAATTTGATTTAATGAATATTCATTGAAGTACACCACTAATACACACTTACATTTCATATAGGTATGGGCATACGAAACTATTTCATCATTATTTGGTAGCATTGCAAAAAGATTGAATGACAATGCGATACCATGCTTTGTGAGATGTTCGTGCTCACATTCTCCTCCATATGAAGTGATTAGAGACGAAATCTTCGGGTCAGATGCAGCATGTTCCTTTTTAAGTTTTTTTAGTTAGAATTTTTTCATGATTTTAGAGTTTATTTATTCATGATTATAATTTTTTGTAGGTAAGGATCACATTACAACTTGTTCCATCTAAGGAAGAGATTCGGTTTATAAATCAAGTTATGGAGCCACACATCCCTCCACTTGCATCATCTACACCATTGGAACTACCTCTACCCACAAATGATGGTGATAATGTTGGACCTTCGAACACTAAGGAGGTTGATCACAATGATAGTGTACAAAGGCATCACGGGAAGACCAACAAGAAGCGAAAGAAATATCGCAAATTGATTAAGTTAATCAAAGGTCTTGAACATTGCGTGAAAAGTTTGGAACATGGCCTAAAAAGCATTAAGAAGTACTTGCGATGATTATCGAAGGTAAGGATATATCATTATGATCCTTGTTGTCTGTTCTCTTCATACATACTTCATCCTATCTAATATCTATGCATGCAGGGAAAAGACGTTGATTTCACTGGAGGTGGGAACCATGGAGGTATAAGTGATCATGTTGTGACAAATGATGGTCATTTTCATGAAGCTCTAGTTTCTATAAATGGTGATATGGTACCTATGGTTCTAGGTGACGATGTTATAGATGAAGGGTCGAGCATTGATGGACGAAAAGACGAGGTATGGCCTCGTTGAGAATTTATCGATCAAAACTATTGATGTAATTCTTATTGTCGTGTTCTTCCTATTCAGTATGTAGGTAAATTTATTGTTGTAATTCTTATTAACAATTGAAATTTTATTTTCGTCTTACTACTATTCTCCAACTTCATTATTTCTTTGATCGAATAGCACTATAATTGAAATAGAAGTGTAACCATCATCTATAAGTTCACAAGACTTTATTTATTGTGTAGGTTGATTGAATAATACTATTCTTAATAATAATAGTGTATATTGTGTAGGTTGTTGATATAAGTTCACAAGACACGGGAAATCTAAATGTAATAGAAGGTTGATTGAAGTGTAACCATCATTATTTATTGTGTAGATTGTTGATATAAGTTCACAAGACACGGGAAATCTAAATGTAATAGAAGGTCGCAGTGGCCGAATGAGGAAAATTTCTTGGAAATTAACTACACCATGGAAAGACACAAGGAAGTATGGGAAGAGGCAAAAAATGCAACAGAAGTACAATCCCCATGGTTACATACCTGAAGATATGAATATTAAATTTCAGAAGTGGATAGAAAATGTAGACCCTGCTGCGATGATATAGAGGAATGCATATGCTCAAATGGATAAAAAATGGTTTAATATTTTGTTAATACCGTCTGAATGGATGGATGACGAGGAATATAATCTTTAATGAAGAGTGTGTGTATAGGTGCCCCTATTTAATTAAACACTCAACATTGTCATGCAGGTAATAGACACATTATTTATGTTTATAAAAAAAGAAAATGCAAGCCCAATCGAACTTGTGTCGTCGAAAATTTCTCATAGTTGAAATTGTAGTAACGGTACGTTATATACATTATTCCATAAGTTCATGCACTCAAATTGCCTAATTTACTCATTGCTTTAGAACTTCCTAAGACGCGATCGTCATACTATCGGTTGGAGTAAGGTGACAAACGTATTGAAGTGCATCAATGGTTAACACACTGACCATGATATATCTTGGAGCAATGTGATGTTGTTTACATGCCTTTCAACCCCTCTACGATGCATCGAGTGCTTGTTTGTACGGACTTCCAGGTCAAAGAATTAATCGTGTTCGATTCATTGATTGGATTACATTCAAATGCAGGCTTGGAACATGAAATAAGATCATTATGCGAAAATTTTCCCGATTTACTCATTCCTGGTGCAGTAATGGAACCTAATAATCTTCTAGTGGATCGATGGACTCTACGGCAAAGTACTTACGTGCCTCAATAACATGAGAGTGGTCACTGTGGTATATTCACAAATTTTTCGTATATCATGTAGCCAGGTCCAAAATGGACATCTTAACACAAGATAGAATGACATATTTTCGTAGAAAATATACCATTCAAATTTGGGCAAATAGAGCATTATTTTAGAGGTTCGTAAACTTTTTTGTAATTAATGGTTGAAGTGATGAATGAAGTATCCATACATCACTCGACAATATTGAAAGGTTGATTGCATGTCGTTTTGTTGTGACCCCGTTGCCCACATCTCGAACACCTGTGGGCTTGACGAATTCATTTGTAGAAGGAAATCTTGTTGTTCGTGGGTAACCTACTCTCGAAACTCTTTTTGGAGACAATGTTTAAACATCGATGAAGGCTATGATTGCTTTCACTTTGAAAATTGTCCAAGTGGCCGTACAGGTTAAGCATACGCAGCCAATACTGATTCTACAGAGTATACTCGTGAACCGAGAGAGATAGGATCAATATTCTAAACCCTGCATGTAGTAATCGCATGTGAACAAGGGATTTCATAATAATCAAACTTATGAAAAGTGCATGTTCTTGCGTGAATATTTACATGACCTCCCAAACCTTCATCTATCACCTCGAACTCATGTTGGTCAATTGGTCTAACTTTATGTCTGCTTACTTTGTCTGCTGCGTCACGAATTATTGCCATCACATAGCCCGATAGTCTTGATGTATTGTTTGATGCATCCGTTCGACATCTGTAATACAAGTCTTGTAACTAGCCTCTAATATGGTCTAGAAATGATGTGATTGGTAACTGTCATGTATCTTTTAATACTTTGTTTATGCATTCGACGAGATTTTTCGTCATTTGATTGTACCTTCTGTTACATTAGTACAACCTAGCCCACCACTCAAGACGAATATCTCTTAGGTATTTGCGTGAAATTAGATACCTTGCAAATTTACTCCATTGGTAGTTTAACACTGACTCATGACTTGCCTTGGCTACTTTGTCAAAAATATCTAAAATATCTTTATTCTTAAAATTAATTAATAAATTAGCTTTTAAGTGATGGATGCAAATACCATGAAATGCTTATGGGAAGACCGTGATAATTGCCTTTTTTATACTAGGGTATCTATCTAATACGATAACCAAATCACGAACTTGCCCAATTGCACATCTTAATTGCTTAAAAAATCACACCTAAGATTCATCAGTTTCTCCAGCAGATATACCGAACATGACTGGGTATATTTGATTATTTCCATCGACCCCAATTGCAAGCAGGAGTTTACCACTGTACTTACCCCTTAAACGTGTTCCATCTAAAATTAAAATAGGGCGAATGCAGTTCAGAAACCTCCTAATGGAAGCACCAAAAGCCATGAAGATGTGCTTGAAATATTTATCTTCCTGCAGATCATATTCAAATGTTGAACCAAGATTTTTAATTTGTAAGGCTTCACCAAATTTAAGTAACTTCTTGTAGGATTCTTCTAGTGACACCCAAAGAAGCACTAATGCTTCTTCCCTTGCCCGTCATCCCTTGTCGTAACTTAAAGTCACACCACACTATTGTTTATATTCTTCACAATGTTCTTGGGTCTATATGAACGACTAACATCATCAAACTTCGACTTTATTAAATGTCTGAAAACCCAACTAAAAGCTTATCTATGATCATTAGTCAATATTTCATTTCAACATGTGTGGACATTTTCGTACTTAGAGATCTTAAATATTTCACAATTTTTCAATTTAACAGCTCGAAGACTCCATTTGCATTCTTCAACTAAGCATATAACTTTTATAATATTGTGGTCGACTTCTTCACCCTAAACTGAAACTTACTTCTAAGCATCTTTAAATCCTTCTTAGATATAAATATGTCACCAACTTGTTCATCTTCAGAAGAATAAGACTGACCTGGCATGACGATTGTGCTACTAGATGGATGGGACAAATCACGACCTGTTGCATGTGACGAGCCTCCATAGTCTTCGATTGTTCGTTCTTCTACATGAGGTGTATTGTAACGACCCGACTCCCTAGGACTCAAGTTAGGCCGTTACTAAACACATTCATGCATGGAACTTAAAACGACATCATTTTATAGCGAAATAAATGCTAATTAAATAAGTTGAACTCAAAAGACCTTCATAAAATTCAGATATTAAAACAGACAATAGGGTACCCATAAATCATAAATGATAATAAATAGGTCTGAAAACAAATCTAATAGTAAGTTTCAAACATCAAATTGAAAGTTCAAAAAATATGGAAAGAAATCTAAATATCATGAGTGGAAGCATAAAACTGGTCCCCAATGGCTCGTTCAAGGATTCCTCTTATCATTCGTCAGTGCGTCCTTATCCTTACCTGAAATAGAAACATGAGAAAAGAGTGGGTATAAAATACTCAATAAGTAACCCCACTACTGAGGTCAGGCTAGGCATCTATGTCCTCTAGATGCCTACCTCTGGGGGAAAATATAAACTGCTTTAGTCCTCATGGGACACATACATACATGAAAAACTTATTTCTATCCTTCTGTAGTTAAGTATGCCCACTACTTCTAGTAAGTCCCATAGGACCCACAACCTCTGGTGAATCCCGAAGTAAACACAATCTCTTGCGTACCCATGGTTATGCATGCACCTCTTTCGTATACACATAACCCACTTAATGCGTACCTCTTTCATACACATGGTTATGTATACACCTCTTTCGTATACACATAATCCACTGAATGTGTACCTCTTTCGTACACCTGGTTATGTATACACCTCTTTCGTATACACATAATCCACTGACCATATACCTCTTTCGTACACCTGGTTATGTATACANTTATGTATACACCTCTTTCGTATACACATAATCCACTGACCATATACCTCTTTCGTACACCTGGTTATGTATACACCTCTTTCGTATACACATAACCCACTGAGTGTGTACCTCTTTCGTACACCTGGTTATGTATACACCTCTTTCGTATACACATAACCCACTGAGTGTGTACCTCTTTCGTACACCTAGTTATGTATACACCTCTTTCATATACACATAACCCACTGACCGTGTACCTCTTTCGTATACCTGGTTATGTATACATCTCTTTCGTATATACCTAACCCATTGAGTGTGTACCTCTTTCATACACCTCAGATTCTCTCTATAAATGTAGGGATGCATACCTCCTTCGTACACATGATTATGTCTACACCTCTTTTGTATACACATAACCCACTGAGCGTGCACCCCTTACGTACACCCGAGTACCCTCTAGGTATGTATCACTTTCATACACACCAGCCCTAGTACATCTCTTTCATGTACTAGTGCCCTTGGACATGCATCACTTTCATGCAGTCACATGGTCTGGAAAGGAAAAGAGATTGCATCTAACTTCATATCACATAAAACATTCACATAATCATGAGTCCTCTAAAATCTCCTCATCAAGGTGATGTTAATTAACCTCAACATGCGTAATTAATCTAGTGTTAATGGATCTACTCTAGTACATCACTTTCATGCACTAAACTATGTAAACAATCAAGTATTCAAGATTTCATAATATATAGTACGGTCTACACATTCTCATAATAAATCACATAACTATATGAATTAGCAAATGTCAAATCCTCATCTAACTTTAAGACATTTCGGTAGGAGTGCCACTTAACTCATATTTAAGGGTCATGCTCAATCATCTTTTTCATATAACTCATAAAATTCTAAATCATGCTCATACATAATCATATTCAGATATATTACCACATAATCATATATCCTTCCTAAATAGTCCATTTCAGTTGCAGGATCCTCAATATTAAATCTACAAAATTAAATCCAAGTAAACTTAAGCAAGCTTATCTCCCCTTTGCAAAGCAAAACCTTGAAACAAGACCAAACTTTAATAATTTTTCTGCTGAAATTAAATCTCCATCTTGCTGGGCAACACCTCTAAATCCTCCAAATCTTGAATTCAATACCCAACATCAAATTCCAACACAAGACAGTGGCTTGCCAGCGGCTGACGACTACAAACTTGTGCGGTAGTTGGCGGACGGCTAAGCAACGAGTGGTGCACAGGTGAGCTTTTGTTGGCGAGGGACGGATGAAGAGGCAGATGGACAGAACTTCAGATCTGACGCGTGAGAAAACTGATGGCGGCACGACGGCTAGCGGCTTCAGATCTGACGGCTTAGGACAACCGGAGATGCTGGACAACGAGCGGCGCTAGGGCTCGACGAGCGGCGGCTTCGGACAGGGAGTGACCAACGGGTTTTACGAGGGACTAGGACAGGGGAACGGTGGCGTCTGGCTGGAGGTCCGGACGGCTGGGGCTTCACGAACCAAGCGGCGGCGTCCGACGAAGAGGGTCGGTGAGAGGAGAAAAAAAGGAGAGTTTCAGGTGTCCGGCGGCTTGGAGATCGTGAGGAAGGAGAAGGGAAAAGTTGATTTTATAAAATAATAATAATAACAATAATAATAATATAAACTAACTTTTAAAAGGAAATAAAATAAATTTTTATTTCATTTTTTTCCTTATTCTACTTTATTTTATTACTTTCCTTTCTTTCCATATACAAATATATATATAACCCCTTTCTTTTCCTCTTAGATCCAATTTCAAAATTAAACCAATTTTTTTTTATTTAAATTAAATTTTTGACATTAACTTAAATATCAAATCAATGCGACATAAAATCCAAATTTTCCTTTAAACAAAAAATCAAATTTCAAAATTAACAAAATGTCCTCAAATTTTACGAAAATATAGAATTTGAAATAAATAAATAAAAACTCGGGATGTTACATTCTTCCCACCTTTAGAACTTTCGTCCTCGAAAGTTCAAATCTCGAAAAGATTTTGATACTTAATCCTCACCTCATCATCTTGCTTTTGAATTGCTTCACCAATCCAAGTGAATAGTACTTCAAACTTCAATTGTCCATAAAGGGCCTATACATCTTTTCACATAATATCTCCAAATTTTCGAAGGAAAACTAATTGAAGTCGATCTCAAATGCTCGCAACCAAATAATTCTTAACTTAGGAAGTCAAACAAACTTAGCCTTTGACCTCAAAATACGTCTTTTAGAATGTACAAAATTACAACTTCATGAACTACAAGTTTTGAACTTGACGAAAGACTTTCCATTCTGAAGATAATTTGGTTAAGAAAATTGTTTGTGGGGTTGTAAACAAATCAATTTTGGTGGATAATTTTTTGTATTAGAATGTGAATAATTTTTTGTTAATTAATTTTTTGTGAATAATTTTTTGTGGTGGAGAATTTTTTGTGAATTAATTTGGTAGGTTGGTGGTTGAAATTAAAAGTGAGAATTTAATCAAATGACATAAGAGTAATTGTACAATCAAAATTTCTCATGCTTACATCATTTTCATTATCAATGTGTCAAAAAAAAATTATTTTTCAAAAATAGGTAAAATACAAAATAAAAACTCCAAAAAGATCATTTTGTCAATTTCTCCGTATATTCCTCATCCCATCCACAAAATAAAAATGGCTCTGAATACAATGCAAGCTACACAATCTCAAACTCAAGATAATGGAACAATCACAATATCCAACACAAAGTAATCAAACTTGACATCAAAATTTAAGCAAACTTTTCAAAGTTAATCACCTAAACTTAATGCATTTAGCATCAAATTTATTAATAAATTCTAAATGGAAAAGATGACTTTAATAGCAATTACATGATACATCCACCCAAATTAGTAAGAGGAAAATATTTGTCAATAATCAAAATACTGCAATGCCTACCTATCTTGGACATGAAAAATGGAGTACACTAGCTTATAAAGGAACCTTAAATTTTAAATTTTCCATGGACCACTTATCACCTTAAAACCATCAACAATTCAATCAAATCGACGGAGATAAGTTACTTTATAGTTAACTTGTTCTTGTAATGAAAACAACCTTCCACTTTCCCAGTCCTAAAAGAGAAAAAATAGTAGCATCCATTACATAAAATCACTAGAGTAGTGTATATGACAAACTTCATTATATCCGTCCGAGCAATGTCAACTAACTTGCTTTTTGAAGTATTAAAATTAAGCATAATTAACAAATTCAGATTTCATTTCATATATAAAAATGCATGCAGTGCACAGAAACATCATTTCTAAAAGAATCTATCACTTGCGAGAGGTAAAATGTAAATAGTGATATAAACTTTATATTGACCCATGACCAAAGTGCCACAACGCATTATAATGACGAGATTAAACTTAAGTAGTTATCAAGAGATGGAATAAGTCTTAAAATTGCAATATAATTAATGTGAAGACTAGAAAGATGGGCAGATTTCGCAGAGAGTAAGGGTAGGAGGAGAAGATTCATGATATTTGACCCTAGCTTACGTGTCCCAGAAAATTGGTAAGCCTCTAGTCCACATTGACTGTAGGGAAAGATATTTGGAACGGAGAGATGGGGGAAGAAACCAAGGGGTCTAATTTTTTAGTTCAAACTGTAGAAAATGTGAAGATCATTCTTCTTTTAACAGGTTGGTATCGTTGGATATTTGTACCAAAAGAAAATCAACATTTGAATATTGAAATATAAATAAATGAATTAAATTTTGTAGATTAAATTTATAGTTAGAAACTTTCCATAGATTGAAGCTTCAAATTAGATGATGTTTCATGTACAAATTTAACTTTCATATATTTTAAATTTGTAGTTTCTTCAATTTTAATGAGTTATGTTGGATTTTAGGTGGTATGAGTAATGGTGAAAAGTTCCTACTTAGATTGACCCCGTGACACGAGGGCAGTAGGATTGGTGTGCGGCACCAGCCTCTTCGTAGACACCAGGTAAGAGAGATTTGTCAGCCTTCTTAGTTCATAACTCCGATGAGGCCCGACTTCATCTCAATTCCTTGCCGGCTTGAATTTTCTAATTTTCCCCGTGCCGCCTGCAAATTTAAACTCCAGTTTGTAGTTGACAACCCGTTCTAAATGTCAACAGAGAAAATCAAGAACAATCTCACATGCAATGATCATCTCTCAGTTACAATTACGTCTTCCACAACAATCCTGCCACCAAATTGACCCAATCCCCCGCTCTTCCGTCGGTGCTTTACAGTTTGATAAGGTTTCGTCTTTTTACTGTCTACTGTTTTCTGTTTTCTGTTTTTTTAGAACAAAAAACAAAAATATGTTTGAATTCATGTTTTCTGTTTCTTTTTAAATTTTATTTGATAACTATTTCCTTTTTTTATTTTTTTTTCTTGTTTTTTATTTTTATAATAATAAGATATAAAAAAATAAGATAGGTTATATATTAAACATCGAATAAGATATTAATCTAATACAAGTAAGTCTCAATGACAACTAATTATAATAACAAAGTTGTATCCTATCCTTAATAAGTTATATATTGAAATTTTAAAATTTTAAAATCAAAATAATATAATAATGCAAATATTTAAAAATTAAAATTCAAAATTATATTNATCCTTAATAAGTTATATATTGAAATTTTAAAATTTTAAAATCAAAATAATATAATAATGCAAATATTTAAAAATTAAAATTCAAAATTATATTAACATATAAATATAAAAAAAAAACAAAGAAAATAAATAGAAATAAAATAATGAAAAAATAAATAGAAATAAAATAATGAAAATTATAAAAGAAGTATATAAAAATAATATATAAAAGAAGAAAATAATAAAACAAAAAAGTCTTATGTCAGATTTGATCCCAGGATATCATGAGTTGAATTGTAAGTGTGTTGTAAATGCTTGCTAACCAACTAGCCAAGTCGGCATTTTAATACACTAGTTAGAAGACACATGTGATGCACGTGACTAAATTTTTTTAGTGACATAAAATTTTAAGATATAATTTAAATTTTAATTGAACAATCATTGAGAATGAAGGAAAACTCTTATAAATAGAAAAAAACATGAAACTATTTATGCATATAGCAAAAAAAAAAGATTAATCCATTTGATAAATTTGGTAAATTTTGCTATATGTGTAAATAGTTTAGCCCATTTTATATATTTAAAAATGTCCCTTCCATTAATTAGTAAGTATTTAACATGAAATGAAGTAATTAAAAAAATAGCGGTTAAACTATATATTTCTTGTTTCAAGTTAATTTACAATAAATAAATACGTAAAAATATATGGATGGATGAAATTAAAATACAAAATTATATGATTTGAATAAATTCTATGAAGTAGAATTGATACAAAAAGTGACGTAAAAACATAAATTATTACTTTTATTATGGGGTAATTATGGTTGCTTTTTGGTAAAAAAAATATATATATATATATACTTCATAAGAATTATATACCTCTATTTTTAAAAAAAAAAATTAATAATTTCAACATCAAAGTAAAATATCTTCATAAACAAAATTGAATGTTGTTTTCTTATTATTAAGATCCAATCTACCAAATCAATTTTTTAAAAGAAAAAAAATTCTAACTAAATTTTCTCCCATTTTTAAGATTTTTTAGTGTTACTTGGGCTTAGTTTTTTAGTTTGTTGGCACCTGATTTGATGAACCTTTTTTGAGTATGGGATTAAAATATAAATTTTTGTAAAGAAAATTAAAAGAACAAAAAAGTAAAAATTTATGATTAGCCTAAAATGTTATTTTCAAAAAATAAGATTGCCTTTGCATTTTAATTTATTTATTCTTAAAATATAAAACTTCAAGAGCTTTTAACATCTAAATACACAATAAATAAATATATAAAAATATTACAATAAATAAAGATATAAAAATAGATTATGAATCAAATTAAAATACATAATGATATAATTAGATTGGAATAAAATTTGCGAAATATAATTGATAGAAAAGTAACATAATAACATAAATTTTATTCTAATTATGAGGTACTTCTTTAATGGTTGCTAATTGGAGGGGGAAAAAGCAAAATATATATATATATATACATATATATATACATACATACATATATATAAATCATAAGAATTATATACCTCAATTTCTTGATGAAGGAAAATCTTATCGTAAACAAAATTTCTTATATGCATGGAATACAATTATATGGTTTTTCCTGTTGTGATCATTTTATTTTCCTTGATGATATGAACAATTTTTGTGATTTTTTTCTTAAAATTTGATAACTAAAATTGAATTTATGTTCTTACTATTAGAATCTCAAATCATAATTTTTGAAATAATTATAATAAATAAATCTTCTCTTATTATTATTTTAAAGATTTTTTTTTTGTTACACAGATTTACTTTTTGGGTTTATTGATACAAGATTTTAATGAATTTTTCTTCGAGTATACTACTAAGTTGAGAATTTTCAAAAAGAAAAATATAAACAACAAAGCCAAAAACAACTATAAGAGGAAAAACTACATTCATATTTGAAATATTTTAATCTATTTTCTCTTTAAATATAAAACATCATTTTTTAACATGTAAATTCATAAATATTTTATGCCTTTAATATTTCTTGGAAATAAATAAATAGTTTTATGTATGTTAATGAAAATGGCCAAACTTGAAATTTAAAAGATCAATCAAATAAAAATTGAAATTTTGAACTTTGAAATTTTAAAAAATTAACGAAAGGTATGACTAAATTGAAGAGATCGAATCCCAAGTGGAAGTGTGTGATCACCTTGCAATTTTATTTTCGATTTTACATAAATAAGATACGGTATAAAAATAATAATATAGTGGATAAACAATCGAGATTAGCATGCATTCAAGAGAAGAAAAGAGGGAAAATCTAATCTTTACCTTTGTAGATTCCCAAATTCTTCACATTGAAACCTTGTTATTCTTTAGGATCCCAAGAATTGGTTGTATGGTCTCCAAGACTTGGAAGAGGAAGAAGAAGTAATAGAGAAAAGAAAGAGATTTTAAGAGAAATAATAGGAGAATAGGATTCAGAATTTCCAATTCAATTGTGTCACAAACATGGGCCACGAAGACCAATGTTTTTATTTAATTAGTCCAATAATTAAATAACCATATATATTCAATCTATTTTAATATATATAATTAATAAATAAATAAACATCACATATTTATTTATCTCTGCTTCTCAAAAATTAATTAATTAATTAATTAATCATTAATTAATCATTAATTAATCAATTAAACGACTATATTAAATCATATTTAATATAGAATGAATCAATATATAATAATCACATATTTATATATATACATCTCTTTATATTTGAATCTTATTCAAATATTTTTCTCTCTTAATTATAAATCACATCTATAATTAACCATATTATATTAATCTCATTAATACACAATTGATTTGAACAATTCAAACTATTCTTCTTATATATGAGCTAACAATGGGACTTTATGGACCTATAGACTAAAAGCTGCAACGATATAAGATTAATTATATAAACTTTTCAATTAAATTAATCAATTTTCATTAACTTCCGGTCACTCCACTAAAGATCGATAGCTGCACTATTCGCACTGTAGATTTATTTTTGTATCCACATATATAACTAGTCGACCATTCACAAATTGCTCATAACTATAGTTAGGTCAAAAATATCATTTTACCATCCCATAATTACATCTAACTCCTTAAATACCATTGATCCCTCTAATGAACAAACAGTTTATAATCCAACTATAAACTAACACCTCACAGGCCAGTGTGTGAAACCTGAATCCCAATTTCCCTACTTAAGCAAGTAATTAAGAAAATAAACAAAGTATAAGTTAAATCTTATGTTGAAGGGAAGAAAAATTTTAAGTATTGGAGTAAACGTTTGAGTAGCTTTGAGTTGGAGCTTAACAGATGGAAATTTGGCGAAGTGTTGAAGCCTAGGACAACCATGCGTTGAGGCTCGTGAGACATGGGTGCATGGTGAAAGTTGGCTATGCATTGGTCTTGACATTGGAAGGTGTCATGTTGGTTTTAACAGAGGATTGTCCTTCCATTCCTGGTTTAAATGAAAATCGAACTGTTCGGGATGCATACGATAGATGGATTAGGACGAATGATAAAGCTCGTGTCTATATCCTTGCCAACATATTTGATGTCTTGGCAAAGAAACATGAGAGTATAGGTACTACCAAAGAGATTATGGAATCTCTCCGTGGAATGTTTGGACAACCATTCTTCTCCCTAAGGCATGATGCTATTAAATACGTTTACAATTGTCGTATGAAAGAAGGGGTCTCTGTTAGAGAACATGTCCTGGACATGATGGTCCATTTCAATGTGGCGGAGGTAAATGGGGATGTCGTTGACAAGAGAAGTCAAGTCGGTTTTATTCTAGAATCTCTTCCGAAGAGTTTTCTGCAGTTCTGCATGACTACTCTTCTAAATGAGCTATAGGCTTACCAGACTATGATGAGAGCTAAAGGTCTGGAACCGGAAATAAGTGTTACTACCGCTAAGAAGGGAGGAGCATCCTCCAAAAAGCCTGATGTTGCTTCCTCTTTACAGAGTAAGAGTATTCCTGTTAAAAAGAACAAAGGGAAAGGGAAAAAGAAAACCACTAGTAGAAAAGGCAAGGCTGACGCTGTAGACAAAGAAAAATGTTTCCACAACAACGAATAAGTGTACTGGAAGAGAAACTACCCTCAGTACCTTGCAGAGAAAAGAGCAAAGAAAGCAAGACAGGGAAACTAGTTCCTAAAGATTGCTTGTTGTCCTCAACATGACCAATGGGAGATGTTGCTGCCTAAAGATAATCTTATCTGCTTTTATTATGTTATCTTGTTGTAAAGAAGAAATTGTATATATTTTTGTAAATGAAATGTTCATTAGCGAAATTTATGTTTGTTCTATTGCAACTTCTGTTAGAAACAACCTAGTTAAAAGCATTTGCAAATATTTAGATATTTAAAACGGCTAGAAATCAATAAAGGCAAGGAGTTATTTAACCTAAGTGAACTTGAAAAGTTTAGAGTGTACAAAACTTGTTAGGTAAAATAAAAATCGAAATACTTCGATTGGATCAAAGTATAGAAAGTTTGAGATTTCTAAGTCTATTTGATAGAATATGAAATCCAATAAAAAAGTTTCTAATTGCCTTAATTATTTTCCTAACATCAATCCAATTTTAAGGTATTTCTGAAATACATATGAGATATGGAGATCTCATAAAAGGTGTTTATGTTATGTAAAATTTGTTTACATAATTCAAAAATATGAAAAGATCGATCTAAGTGTTAATTTCGAACCCTTAAGTGTTGGAATTTTGTTCTAGAACACCATGTATTATTTATTTCCATAAAAACTTGCATATATCAATAAAGAGTTATTAAACTAACACTGTAAACAAAAATTGTTTAAACAAGTCAGATGCATCTTACTCAAAGAGTTGAGAATACCTCAATGTAGTGGGAGAAATGTATGTTTTCCTAGCCATTGTTAAGTAACAAGTGTTGTGAGAATAAGATGCATTCTCCATATAGATTAATAAGAAGTCTATTGTACACTATCATATTTACAGCGATTCTCTCGGCTAAAGTGTTTGAGAATCTCCTAGTAAGACTAGGAATACCAAGTATATAACCTAGGACAAGCGGGAGAAAAATCAGGTATGGGATACCGAATGGTAAACCATGGGTATGTGATGCCCTAATTTATTGTATTTCTCTATAAAACTCAAAAACTCAATATTATATATTCAGATATATATATATTACCACTGGAGTTTTAGTCTAAGTGGGAGTTTGTTGGGTTTTATGTCTTAAAACTCGTGGTTTGTAAACAGTAAAACTTATTCTGAAAATTCAATAAGTTGTTATTGAATATATGAATTGCTTACATCGTTTTAGAAATAAATCCAATAAACTAAAAGATCCATGATTATTATATGAGTATTTGAACTTTATATGGAGATATAAAACTAGATCAGGTTCGAGTAAATAGTCAAAATAATCTATAGTATATGAATGAGGTTGGGTGCCTTATTCTGGTAACACTATTGGATGTAACACACTCTGTAGTTGTTTCAATGAGTTGTAAAGTGCTACAGACGAAGTGATCCTAATTCGTACATATTATGACATGAGGAGTGGGGACATCCTGTACAATGGGTTTGTACAAGATCGGACTACGAAATCAGTCACTCTTACTTTATAACATTGTTTACTGTTTAAGACTGACTATTTCAAAGCGATGATCTAGGTAACTTAACCTTAATCCTGAGCTAACTATGAACTCCAGTTTATTTGGGATTATCCTTAGATTTGTATAGGTGAGGGTTGACTTAACAACGTCGACTCAATAAATCTTCATTTTAGGCGTAAGACTGGGTAGATAGCTGAGGACATAGGGTGCAAGATGGAATTCACTCCTACCTACTTTTAGGGTAGTAGAGAGGTTGTTCCCTTAAGTGCTAACTTCGGGTCTTGAACAAGGGGCCCCACCCTGTCATTAGCCCGAGAGGAACTCCGTTTGTTGATTGGATCACAAATCAATTGTTCATCAGTGGGACTTAAGGAACAAGAGGTAATCTCGGGGGTAAAATAGACATTTGATCCAACCATTATTACGAACAACCTGTGCAGGTTTAACCTACTAATCATGGTTATATCAAGTGGACATAATATATCTACAGTGAAGGGAGTGCAACTCTAGGCTTTAGTGGAGTGACCCAGTAGTTAACGAATGGGGGTTAATTCGATGTAAAGAATTTAACCAATTAATCTCGGATCGTTGGAGCCCATGATCTGTAGGTCCACAAGGTCCCCCTACTAACTCGTAAATGTATTAGTCTTAGAGTAGCGTGATAATTTAATTTGAAACATTCAAATTAGAATTAAGGGAATTAGTAATTATACGTGATATAATTATGCGTTTAATTTTGGAATAAGCGGAATTGGAGGATCAATTAATATCTAAATATGATTTAAATATTAAATTCATAAATAGGAATTCATGATGGAGGAGTTGGTGTAAAATTAATTTAATATTTGATATTAAATTAATTAGAATTAATTAAATTATTTAATTATTTATTTATTATTAATTTTATTAGAAAATTAATTAATTAATTAATTTTGTAAAATTAATAAAAGTTTTTTAATTTTGAAAACAAAATTGATTTTGGAAATCAAAATTTGTAAAACAAAAATTGAAAACAACAAAATGGAAAAGGTGGGAGATCTCCACTTACTATCCTATAAGCTCACACATATTTCCACCTTTACTTGAGTCAAATTTCCGAGCATGAGCTGCCCTTCATGCAGCAATATTCATTGCATGATAGTCCTGCAATAATAGAGAAGATTGAAGTGGAAATCGGGGATGCAAACTAATGCAATTCATGAGTTTTTGCTGAAAAGCTTGAGAGGTTGAAGAAAGTGTTCTTCAAGTTATAACAGTGTGCTTATTCTCCAAGTTCCCTTTATTTAAGCTTATTTTGAGTCCCACAACTCAATCTAAAGCTCCAAGAGAATAGTAGGGAATGCCTTGAGGTGATTCACAAGTTGATTTGGAAAAGACTTGCAGTTGAATTCGAGATTCAAGTGACTCTACAAAAGTATGTCATGAAACCCTCTTATTAGTTTATGAGCATGCTTAATTTATAGCCTAAATTAATGAATTAGAATGCTTATTGATCCTTGTTGCTTCCGCTACTTGTTGGTATCTTCTAACAGATCCTAAAAACCTAAAAGATACCTTGTTCTCAGTAGATGCCAATTTATGGCAAGAAACTATAATTGATGAATGGACTCTCTTTAGTCAAATAGAACTTGGCATTTGGTAGACCTACTCCCTGGTAGCAAAGCAATAGGATGCAAATGGACTCTGAAGAAGAAATTCAAATCTGATGGAACAATTTACAAGTTCAAAGCCAGACATGTAGTTAAAGGTTTCAAACAAAGAGAAAACATAGATTTCTTTTACACATTTCTCTCTTGTGACTAGGATCACCTCAATCGATGTGTTGTTTTCTTTTTTTGTCCTAAAAAAACTTGTAGTCCGCCAGTTGGATGTAACGACTGTATTCCTAACCGATGAACTTGAAGAAGAGATTTACATGGAATAGCCTAAAGGCTTCATAGTCCATGGTCAAGAGAACAAGGTTTACAAGTTAGATAAATGTCTTTATGGCTTGAAACAAGCTAGCTCCTAAGCAATGACATGAGAAATTCGATAATCTCATCACTTCTAAGAGATTCAAAGTTAATGAAAGTGATAAATGAATCTATTGAGAATGTCCTAAAACTCGCAGTTCATAATATATGAAACATATGCTATTTTGTAATAAAATTATTATTGAGACTTCATTCAATAAAAATATTATTGAAATTGCACTCTGTTATAAAATCCAATAAATGAACCCATGGCTATAGTATGAATACTTTAACTTTATGTAAAGACATAAAAGATGATCAAGTTATAGTATAGCCTAAAAGGTCTATAAGTATATGGATGAGATTGGGTATCTCATCCTGGGGACACTATGGATGCAGTCTACTTTGTATACTGATACAAATGATGTGATCCCGAAATCATTCATAAGAAGACATGCCAGTGGAGGCATTCTATGCAAAAGACTCTTGCATAAGACAGAACCACTAAATAGTCACTTTTCTTTATAACGACCGTTTACTGTTAAAACTGACTATTTCAATTGGATGACCTAGGGTAACTCGATCTTAATTCTGAGCTAACTATGAACTCTGATTTATTCGGGGTTATCCTTTGATCTGCATAGGTGAGAGTAGTTTATCAGCACTGCTCAATAAGCCTCCCATTTTGGGGATCAAAATTAGATAGATAGTTGGAGACATAGTTCTACAAGATGAAATTCACTCCTACCCAATTTAGGGTTAGCAAATAGGTTGTTCTCTTAAGTACTGATTCCTGGTCTTGAACAAAGGGTTCCCGTCCTCTCATGATGAGAGGGACTTGGTTTATTAGTTGGACTATAAACCAATTGTTCAATAGGGAATCAGTAGTGACTTAAGGAGCAAGATGTGTTTACAGGGGTAAACCAATAATTTTGACTTAGCTATAAATACGAACGACCTGTGAATGATCGACTTACTGATCATGATTAAATTAAGTGAACAGAAATATATTTACAGTGAGGAGAGTGCAACTATCGAGCTATAGTGGTATGTCTTGGTAGTTAATGAATATTGATTAATTCAGTTTAAAGTGTTTAACTGATTAACCCCAAATCGTTAGAGCTCATGATTTGTAGGTCCATAAGGTCCCTCTACTAGCTCGTAAAATGTTGAACCTTGGATTAAAATATTAAGTAGATTTGAAATGTTCAAATTCAATTTTAAGGTTTGGTTTGAAATGTTCAAATTCAATTTCAGGGTTTTTGATAATTATATTTGATATAATTGACGCTTAAATTTATGGAAATAAACGTATTTGGAGAGTTCAAAATATTTAAATAATGATTTAAATATCGATTACATGAATAGGATTCATGTTTGAATTAGGTGTTTTATTAATTTAATATTTGATATTAAATTATTATAATTAAATTAATTAAATTTGTTTAATTAATTAATTGATTAATTAATTTCAATTTTGAGAGAAATTCAATTTTTTTAAAATTGAATTTAAATTATATTTAATTTAGTTTTAATTTAAATATAATTAAAGCTGGAAATTAATTTGATAGTGGAATTATCCAGCTCTTGTAATTTAAGTGGATTATTCCCTCATTTGAAACCTAAGCCACTTAGCTAATGCAATTTGATGTGTCAAGTTGTTGAAAGACTAAGTACTTGCATCAATAAAGTAATTAAAAGCTTCACTTTTTCAGAATTCAGTGGATGGATTCAGAATTTTGAAGAACTTCAAAATTCTGCAAAATCCTTGAGTTGCTCTAAAACCCTTTCCAAATTATCTTCAATTTCCTTTCAATTCAAAGTTCCACCACTCAAATCCAAGGCTGAAAATGATAGAAAAGATTCTCTTGGTGGTCTACTGAAGATTTGAAGGGCAAATTAGTGGAGATTAGTTAGGATTTGAAGGAAATCTACAAAGGTTATACTTCTGAAATCCTTTTTGTATAAAGTTGTATTTATAGCGTGTTTTTCACTTAAATTAAGTGTAATTAGAGTATTCGATGATTCTGTTAGCTTCCATTTTATGCATGTTTACTCTATCAGAATCTACTATAAGTTCGAAACAATCTATGCACTATCATATGTTTGTATGTAGATGATTTGTAATCTTTAGATCAAACCTGCACATTATAAATAATGTGAAATCCTTGTTGAGTGCAAACTTTGATATGAAAGACTTAGGAGAAGCAGATGTAATCTTAGGCATAAATGTAACTAGGTCTGAAAAGGGAATCTCTTTATATCAATCTCATTATATAGAAAAGATTCCAAAGAAATATAATTACTTTGAATGTAAACCAACATGTACTCCTTATGACCCTAATGTTAAGTTGTTCAAGAACACTGGTGACGGTGTTAACCAATCTGAGTATGTGAGCATCATAGGTAGTCTCAGATACACTACTAACTGCACTAGGCCTGATATAGCTTATGCTGTAGGATTACTTTGGAGGTTTACAAGTATACCTAGTATAGAGAATTGGAATGCTATAGAAAGAGTTATGAGGTACTTGAAGAAAACCCAGAATCTAGTATTACATTATCAAAAGTTTCTCATTGTCCTAGAAGGGTTCAGCGATGCTGACTGAAACTCTCTCTCAGATGATTCAAAGGCTACTAGTGGCTATATTTTCAATATAGCAAATGGAACTGTTTCTTGGAAGCCCAAGAAACAAACTATTTTAGTCTAATCTACGATGGAGTAAAAAATTATAGCACTAGAAATAGCTAGTGAAGAAGCAAGCTGGCTTAGAAGTCTGCTAACAGAGATTCCCCTATAAAAAAACCGATACCAACTTTATTGATCCATAGTGATAGTACTGCAGCAATTGCAAAAGTTCATGACCGTTATTGTAATGGAAAGAGACGATAAATACCTCGTAAGCACAATACCACTAGAAAGTTTCTCACTACTGGTGCAGTTAGAGTGGATTACATACGGACTGATGATAACTTGGCAGATCCTTTGACAAAAGGACTAGCCAGAGAGAATGTTTTCAAAACCTCAAGAAGAATGGGACTCATGTCTATAGAAAGATGAATCATTGTGAAAACCCAACCTATAGATTGGAGATCCTAAGAAACAGGTTCAACGGGTAATAACTGATCACAAATAATATGAAGTGAATCATGCTAAACAAACACAGAGTTCTCTTCCTATAATCTAGGGTCTGAGCATGATATCTTGAAGTGTAATAAAGGTTGAACTTAGTTCTTAGTGAGATCTATACTTGATGTCAACTGGGTTACCTAGCTACAAGAGTACTCTTGATAGACTCACCTATGTGAATATGAAAGTGAAGGTCACTTCCTATGTAATTTTAGGCAAATTCTCTAGAGCATTAACTACATCGGGATACACGTGCTAGGCCTTAAAGCACGAACTTTCAAACTACACCCTAATAATGTTGTTTGTGAGATATTGTTAGAGATAGAGTTCAAAACCAATAGTTACTCTAATATATTCTAAATCATCTTCACTATGTAAAGGTTCAAGTCGTAAGACACCTTTGCTTATAAATAGTATTGTACAGACTAATATTACTCGATGAAAAAGATTTTCTTTTGTTTTAAATTTTCAAGTGGGGCATTGTTAGTGAAAATTTATTTTTTTAAAAAAAAAAAAAGAAAAAAGAAAAAAGTGAATCCCACATTGATTATTTTATCAAGGGGAAACCTTGTCATATACCCTCGCCTTTCCTTGTGGGTTTAGGCCCCAAGGGATACCCATGTTTTAGAGGGGGTGAGGAGATGGACAAACGTGGGTATGGAGATCATCCCACACGCACACGCACGCATGTGTGTGGAATTATTTGGAAAATAATTGTCTATTTTATTTTTATTTTTTTATTTTATTCTTATTTTCCAAATTCGTTATGTTTTTGTCATAGTTGTCTGTCACGTTCGTTCGATTTCCACTCTGTGTGAATGTATGCATGTTTCCCTTCTTTCGCACACTCTCAAGGCCCATAAATTGCCTTTTGTGCTTCAGAAGGGAAACACAACATTCATTCTTTTCATTCGTTCCTTTTTTCTTATGCTACTTTCTTTCACGTTTCTGAGCAATATCAGTTCAGAGGGGTGTCAAAATTTCGGTCGGTTCCAGTGCAGTTCCGATCGAAATATTGTTTTTTTAGGTTGTTTTATCCTGGGGACAATGTGACCTTATTCCGAACAGCTTGCACAAAAAGGGCAAAGTCGCAAAACATCTTAAAGAGAGTGAGATTCGCAGCTCAACCTTTCACAATTTGTTCGTTTTGTAGGTTCTAATTTTTTGACGATCATCGTTCATGTTATTCATGTCGTTTGTGTGTTGTCTTCTTCTGTCTGTTGGGAAGCTGTATCCAACAATTATTACTACTATTATTAACACTAACCTTATGTGTAATTGTGTTATAATTACACCCTATAAATCTGTGGAGTATTAATTTCAAAATCCTCATCATTTTCAATAATAATAGTTTGAAAGAAACTAAAGCATTCAAATCTTAAAGGGACGGATGACAACTCAAAAGTTTTTTGTGGTCTTCATTGCAGTTATGATCTTCGTTACTTGTTTTGTCTCATCGACTAAGCTCTTATGTCTCTCATTTTTTAAGACTCTTTTTATAATAGTTTTGTAAAATTAGCTTATAAATAACGTTTCAAAATCTAAATCAAAATTATTTTTTAAAAAAAAAAATGGTTTTATTTGTAGAATATAGATAACAATTCAAATATGTTGGTAAGAATAATGAGATTAATACATAAGAAAAGAAAGTAAGAATAAGGGAAAGTAGACATAAATTTGTTTAAAAGACATAGTACTCAAACAAAGGTCATCTCATAATCATTTGGTTTTTTATTTTTTATTTTTAAAAATTAAGTTAATAAATACTATTTCTATCTATTTTTTAGTTTGATTATCTATTTCTATGAGTGTTTTTAAATACCAATCTAAGAGTTGAAAATTACAATTAGGTTATTTTTAGGTCCTTTGGTAATCAGATTTTTATTTTTAATTTTTTAAAATTAAGCTTATAAACATCTATTCTATCTCTAAATTTCTTATTCTGTTTTTTACTATTTACCAATGTTTTCAAAAATCAAACCAAATTTTAAAAACTAAAAAAATTTGTTTTTATTTTTGGAATTTAACTAAGAATTTAACTAATGATTTGAAATTAAGAGAAAATAAACTTAATTTTTAAAAGTCAAATGGTTTACAAACGAGACGTTAAAAGATTGTTTTTGTTGGTTGGATTGGTTATCGAACTAACAGAAACAAATGGAATAAGTAATATTTTTGTTGAAAGTTGGATGTTTGAAGGCATGACAGGCTAAGGAAAAGGAATGGAATGCTTTGGTCAATGATTTGGGCCTTATTGGAGTGGTGGATGTTATTTAAAATATAGAGAAAAATATAAAGCCAATGGATATTGTGTTCCTTCACGAGTTGGCTCATGAGATAAACATATACTTCTCTGTATTTAATGTGGTTATTATCAAAATATTATTGCTTACAAGTCTCAACCTTCTTGACTGAACCTTCACCAAATTACATTTGTAAATCTAGTTTAGATATTTTGGAAAAGTTAAGCTCTTTTTTTTTTTCTTTTTTTCAGTCTTATTTTCCTATGTGTTTGATATTTTGCACCAGAAAGATTAGGGATGCAATTTTTGCATTTTCAAGGTACTTCATTGTTACTAAACTAAAATATTCTTCTCATCACTATAGACATCTATAGTGTAAGGAAAATTAAGATAGTTATTATATTTTAGTTTATATTAAGCTTAGTTGATTAATTTAGATTAATTAGTGATTAATTGGCATTAATTAGTTAATCAGTATTAGTTTCTTCTAAGGCTATAAATAGCCAATTTAAGATGGTAAGAACAAATTTTTTATCATCCATTTGATATAGAATTTGTGTTCATTGGAATATTTCTCTCATATTATCAACGATGTATTGAATTTAGCTTAAATAATATTTCCCTCATCAAATTGGTGTCAAGAGTTTTGGATGACGGACAAGCACACCAACGTTGGACGTTGGACTCTCTAAGGATATTTTCAAACCGAAATCACCTCACTACCACCGCCACCATTACTGCCACCATATTCATCGCCTCATTTTCATGTTCATCAGTACTATACAGCTTCTAGACGTTCTAGCCCATCCAACCAAATAACACATAAATCCAAGTATCCTAAATACTACCTACGTCCATCTGATTTTGAACCCAAAAATGTTCTAGAACTTCATCTATTAAGAGATATCTGTAAATCGTTACAAAAGGAAAAAGAATATGTGGGTGAAGATGAAGCAGATGTGAGTTATGGAGAAGAAGATAGTGACAGTGAAGAAACCAAAAGGAAAAAATAGGCCAAATCAGACTCTTCCAAACCATTGGCGTCCATGGATGATTGATGTAAAAGAAGGCAAAATCGAACAAGACAAAGGAGCTAAAACCGAAAGAGAAAAAGAAGAAGAGGATTCGTCAAATGATTTTCAGTTTACTACTGTAGAGACTCCAGATGTTGCAATGTTGAAGGAGGAGGCCGTTGGACAGAGACCCAAGAAATCTATTAACATAGTGCCGAAAGAGGAAAACAGAGAGGAAATCGGAGGGGGAGAAAAAAAGTTGTCACCAGAGGAGGAGCGCGCATCGTCGATGGCTGCCGAAGCGTCGTCGGATGCAGATTCGCCGAAGTATTCAGTCGCCTATCAGAGAGCCGAGATTCACGATGTTGATGGAAGAGGCCGAAGTCTGATGTCGCCGGAGAGTGGTCGGACCGCCGCCGCCTTTACCTCAGTTGAACGGAAGGAGAAGCCGCCACCGTCGCTAGCACCGGTGAACGTTGAAGAAGTAAACAAATCCTGGGTATTGGTGTTGGTGACTCACGGTGAAGAAGAAAAGAAGATAAAAGGAGGGGTAACTTTGGTATTTCACTGTAAAACCCTAATTTTTAGATGTGGGTCATTAATGGGCAACTTATCTACCTTAGGTCCCTTAATAGATCATTCAAAGCCCAATCAATTTGAAAGAGATGTTTCCGAAGCATGATTTTAATTCAAGGGAAAAATATGTTTGTTTTTTTGTCCCTATGTTCAAATTTCTATTTTGTCTCTATATTTTAAAATAATACATATTTAGTCCTTAAATTTTGAATTTAATTTTAATTTAATTCTTAAATTTCAAAATACTATAATTTTATCTTTGATATTTGAATTTGGCTTCAATTTGATCTCTATATTTCGAGATTTACGCTCTTAACCTCAATTTTTTTTTTTCTGAATACTCATTTTTCGTCTTTAGAGCTATTTTATGTTACTAAATTAAAGATTATTAAAATAATTATAATTAATTAAGTTTAAGTATTTTTGTCACTTTTAAAATTAAATTTAAGATTCCACTTCCAAATTATTTTTAATTAATTAATAGAAATTGAAGTCAATTATTGGAAGTGAGAATTTAATTAAAAAAAAATTGACGTTAGAAATGTAAAATCTTGAAATCCATGGACCAAATTGAAACAAAACTCAAATCTCAAAGATAAAATTATAACATTTTGAAACTTAGGGACTTAATTGAAACAAAACTCAAAACTTAGACTAAATGTGTAACATTTTTAAACCTAAGGATCAAATATAAACTAGAGTAAAAATCTAGGGACCAAAAAGATATTATTCCCTTAATTCAAATATGGATTTTACTTCCAATTTGGATTTAGAAAATTTTGCACCGAGATTTTTCACTTAGAGTCTACCACACTTAAGTTGTGAGAAGGAAGCTTCACTTTTTCACCTCAAACTCAAGATAATTTCCTTTTTTAAGTCAAGGTGAATGATGAGAATTAGGATAATTAGTATATTTTAATTTATATTAAGTTTAATTGTTAATTTAGATTAATTAATGTTTAGTTGACATTAATTAGTTAATTAGTATTATGTTCTTGTAAGCCTATAAATAGCAATTTAGGTTGCAAGAAAAAGCTTTTAATCATCCTTTTAATATGGAACTTGTGTTCTTGGAGAGTCTCTCTCATCTTAAGGGATGGATTTTCCTTACTTGGTTATGGATTTGGCCTAACTAATGTTTTTCTACCTCGCATATACTTAATTTTTAAAAATAAAAATAAAAAAACTAAATGGTTATTAAACGGGGCGTAAGCTATTTGAAGTTGAATCCATTTTTTAAATTACTATTCATCTGCATCTTGTTGTACATCTATAACTAAAATTCAACAATTAAAAAAAAGAAAAATAAATAAATGGGTTATATTTTCAATTACAAGGGTTTAAGGACTCCAACTTACTGTAAGATTTTCTAGTAACTCTTGAACTAACTACGACTCTAAAGAAAGGTGATTGTATCTCCGATTGCGACTACAGATTTTCTCTTTGTCAAATTTGATTGACAACAAGGAATTTCTTTTCAATTTCAAATTTAACTTTTTTTTTTATGATTATTGTATTTTTTCCAACAACGTCTTGGGGGGTGGGGGAAGCATACAAACAAGAGCATATCTCAACTGGCATCGTGTTCGTACTATTAAACTCAAGATTTGAAGTTCGATTCCCCCACCCCACATTTTAATTACAATATCTTTCACAAAAAAAAAAAAACAAAACGTTTTATGGGGAGGCGACACCAGAAGTTGAGTGTGAGGGAGAGAGGAAGAGGGAGAAAACAATGGAATTAGGGTCTTTTAGTTTAAATTTTAATTTTTTTTCTTTTATTTGCTTTTATTTTTCCCTTAATTTTTTGGTTTATTATTTGTTTGTTTTTATATATTTGTTACCTTCTACGTTTATATTTCCCAATAATATAAGGTATATTTTATTGTTTCATTCATATTTATATTTTATAAATGTGGGGTATACTTAACAATATAAGCTATATATAATTTTAATTAAAAAAAAAAGGACAAACATGTTCTGTTAATATATATAAATAAAATTACTATCAGTATATATACGTTGGATATATATATATATAAAAAGAAGGGTATGAGAAAAAGTTGTTCAAAATTAAATTTTCAACATATATAATACAAATAAGATTGAACATTGAATATCTCGCTCTTACTAAATCCCATCAAGGATTCAAATATAATTACCAATAAAACCCATCAAGGATTCTCAGATGGCATGTATATTGATTCTATTTTTCAAGAAGGAAAGCAGAGGACTAGTTTGAAGTACTTTTGGATTTGAAATATAATTATTTTTCCAATCCATCTTGTCACGTCAGCTTTATTATCAACTCTCTATCCAAATTTAATTGTTTATTTAGTAAAACTAGAGATGTCTAATTTCCCTACCAGAATAGACCGCACCTGAAACGGGACGAGAATTCCTCGATTAAGCAGGGAGTGGGGAAAAAAATCCCTTGTGAGCTAAACGGAGATGGGGAATGCATTTCTCACCCGCCCCGATTAGCTTCTATATATTTATTTACTATAGTTATCTAATGTTATGTTTTTGTTATTATAATTATATAAATATTACATTTGAATTTCGAATTTGATTATTTATTGGAAAAGATGATAAATATGTTTAAATTGAATATTTAAATTTAGATTATATATGTGAAGAATTTGATTTATATTTATTTCTTTCTACTAAAAAAATTAATTAGCTTTTCTATGCCAAAATTTGAGTAATTTAACTTTAAATTCAAATTGTTATGTAAAACTAACCATAATAAACAAAAATTCAATGATAAAGTTAATTATTTAATTAAAATTTATTCACATTAATAATTTAAATTAATTTATTTTTTACAAAAAAAAAAAAGTAACGGAAAAAATTTCCCGCGAGAAATCCCGTCATGATTCCTATGGAAAATTTCATGGAGATAGGGAATGAAATGGGGAACAAGGATGGGGATGGCATCCCCCTACCCTGTGGACATCTCTAGGTAGAACGATCTTTTAAATCTATTCTTAAAATTTCAGGGACTAAATTGACCAATTTAAAACATGAGAAACCAAAATTGAAGGACCAATTGGGTTTTTTTTTTTTTTTTCCAAAAATATACATGCAAAAATTACACTACAAGAGATGATTAAGAAAAAAAATCAAGTCCAACAATTAATTTTTAGGATGTAAACTATTTGGACATCAAACATGAATAATTACTAGACACATGAACAACATGAATAGTAATATATGACTTTTGGAACACTAAATATTGGACATCTATTCATTATTATAATATTCATAATACATGAAAGATATTGTCTGGAATGAGTAATCAAGATAAAGAATGACTCGTGCCAACCAACTCAAGTCCAATTTACATCGAGGTGGAATTCGTGTAAAGAGAGAAACATGGGTGATAGTTGTGAACATTCCATCTTGAGTCACGTGCGGGAAAATTAAAAAAAGAAAAGAAAAGAAAAAAGAAGAAAAAGGAAATATTCATTAGTCAATTTAATCTGTAAAGTAAATGATTAATTAAGAGTTAAATATAATTTTACGTTCCATAGGCTCACATGACAATGATATTATATTATATCTGCTTTAAGTCACTTTCTAGAATATATGCTTTTATAACTACCAAATAATAAGCATAATCGAATCATGATTATATTTATAATTAAAATAATAAAAAGGAAATTATTGGAGTAATTTACGCTTATAAAGACGGGCACGTGGAAGATTTTGGAGATTCAATTCAACAACGTCCAATATTGTTCCACATGCATTCGAAGCTTATAATATAAACTCTTTCTTTTTCTTCCACACATGGATTTGAGAATCAACTCCCTTTTCCTTTTCCCCTCAATTTCTTGTTTTTTTCCTCTTTATTAACCTCTTTTTTCATCCATGTTCTTATGGATATCTTTTTGGCTAAATATATATCATTCCATTATTTAAATTTTTCAAATTACTTTTAACCAAACCACACATTTAAGTAGGTTAAAAAGTATAACGTTAAAACTTATATAATAAATTAAATAGGAAAAAAAAAATTCAATAGACCATTCGAGAAGATTACCATATTTGGGAGTTGCAACAAATGCTCGTAGAGGATAAATCTACAATTTGGACTTTGAATTGACTTTAATTTATTGTGTGAGTAACTAAAATGTGAATAACTTAATTGTGTTGGAGCGTTAGATATATAGAAATGTCTTTAAAAGTTTTCACCCACCATATCTCTACGATGTTTA
Source organism: Benincasa hispida (assembly GCF_009727055.1). Taxonomy (NCBI): domain Eukaryota; kingdom Viridiplantae; phylum Streptophyta; class Magnoliopsida; order Cucurbitales; family Cucurbitaceae; genus Benincasa; species Benincasa hispida. The sequence continues at coordinate 58,162,533 of NC_052353.1, read as the reverse complement.
TTATGGACAATAGAGGATCAAAATAATGATGGAGAAGTCTACTTTAGTTCACAATGACCAGGTTTCGAGCTCATATGCTTTTTTCGTTACTACCATGATTTCACCAAGTGAGTCTTAGATAATGACATTTTTTAATACTTCTTTTTCATAAAAACAGTTGTTGGTGTGCAAATCTCATTGAAGTTTTGGGCCCACAGACGATAGACCTCATTTGGGCTTGCGGATGCATCTGGACTAACTTGCAAGAGAACTCATACCGTTATGGTACCAAGTTGAACACATTTTGATGTCTAAGTTGGAAGTATTTAGTTCAACTTGGCACTCGGAAGATTACTTACCCCTTAAGTTGGAGAAATGAGACTTCCTATAAAGCTTATCATCTGACATCGCTTGGGACATGAGCAATATAGGTAGCATCTATGTAGGCATAGTAGTATGTCCTCCAGGTTGCATATTTTTCTACTTGTGAGTTCAACTAGATTATTACCCATTTGGTGATAGGCATCAAGCTTGATGTGGCTGACTCAATACCCGAAACTTGAACTTTTTATTTGGGGACGTATGGACCCCTAGGCATACTCCTAAGATGCCTTGGGCATGGACCTCGCTTAGGGAAACTCTCAACAACAATAATCTTACCCAACTATGGTTGTGCTTATAGTTTTGTTGGTAATTGTTTCTAAAAATAAAAACTTAACTAACTAATTAAAAATATAGTTTTTTAGTACAATAAAAGTGAAAGGATTCGAACTACGGATCTCATGATCGTTAATAAATCTCAGATGTCGATTGAGATACGTTTGCTTTTGACAACTAGAAATATTAATATTAAGTTGAGTGTTAAAATTAAAAGAAATTACATCTTAAGTTTATTATATTATCTTCGATTCTATTTATTTCATAAATAAAAACTCAATAATTGAAAGAAAGCAATACATCATTAGTGGGAAAAAGGTCGTGCACGTGATCGATGGGGCAAAGCATCTCACAACCTAACAAATAATTGCTTCCAAGGTCAACAAAATACGCAAAATCACAATTCATACCCAAGCAAAAAATAATAATAATAATAAAATACCAACTTCCAAAACGACGTCGTTCCTAATTCGTTGCCTTCCCAACCGCCATTGTTCATAACTTTTCGACCGTTATTATTCCTAACAACCCCAAAAATTTAAACAATAAATTTATTAACGGTCGAAACAAAAAACGACGACGTCATAACTGTTTAATCCTCCTCCAAATGGGCACCCGAAATTCTTGCCATAACTGCCGGTGGGCCATTAATTATTGATATCTCACGACCCACCGTAATTAACTAAAAACCAAGGGCTAAAATCGTCATTTCAAAAAAATAATATTTATAATTCACACGCATTTTATTATAAAAAAAGCCTCTGAATTCCAACTTCCTTGGCTACGTCAAAAACTGTCGGCAGACCGACTTTTTTCAGTATACGTAACTGTTTTTCTTCGGTGGTTGTGCTATCGGAACCTGAAGTTTCACGTCGGCGCCGTCGAATTTAAACCACCGTCAACAATGCAGATCCGCCGTGGGTACTTGTGGAATATGATAATGTTGGTGAATTGTGTAGTGGTGATCAGGAAGTTTCTTTTGGTTGAATCAGCTCAGCTTCCAAACCGTACGTTGGCTTCCCATTGGCTCCCCGCCACCGCCACCTGGTACGGCAGCCCCGAAGGCGATGGCAGCGACGGTCAGTACGATTAATTAGTCTTGAAAAAAAAGTTTATTAGTACTTCAATAGTTCTTACAGGTTGATGTTTCTTTGTTATTTGTTATTTTTTTTTTGTTACATTACAAAATTTGTTGGTTTGATTACAAATTTGGTCAGCCTTATAAAATTAAATTCTTATGTTTTAATAAAGCTTCATATTACATAATACATAGTTCATACAATAGGAACCATTAATAAAAGTTTTATTTAAGGAAGAGACTAAATTCTAACTCTTTTTTAAATTGTAGTAATCAACTTAATAATTTAACCAATTTAGTTTCTAGAGTTTGAGATTTGAATCTATCTTATTTCTTAACTTTTAATTCTTAAACGTTTATGAATTCAATATAAAAAAAATTACAAATACAATTCATGAAGTTTGAATTATCTTAAATTTTAGAAATAAATACTAAACATAAAATTGAAAATTTAAGATTCTATTACACTTAAATTGAGATTCTTATCTATTGAAGTAATTATTTTTAGAAAATTATGAATCGTCGAATCTATTAGATACATAATTTAAAGTTCAAAAGAACTTATTAGATATTTTATGAGCCTCAAAATTCACCACTAAACTTATAATTAATTAATTTACTTAAAAAAAAGTTGTAATTTAATTATTTTTATAAAAACAAAATGCCCTATTCTATCCACCCTCTTGCTCATTAAATGTCTATATTTTAGTGGCCGGCAGCAACAAATTAAATTTCTTACTCGAGGACAAGTGACATGAAATCTTTTTTAAAAAACTTGTAATTCTATTGCATTTAATAAATAAATAAAATTAATTAACATATTTAAATAACTATAAAAGTAGAAAACATCAATAATTAACATGGCAATATGTCCTTATTATTACTTTGCATTGAATCGAATGAATGAATAGAATTTTAAAATAGATAGATATGGACACCTCAACAACTACTTCTTTTTGGATTTTGAGATTGATATAGTTAAAAAACTATTTAAACTTGATTTGACATCTTAGATTGGACTTAAACGGTAAAAGTTTAACAGTGAACCATTCTTTTAATTTTTAAATTATAAACTTAATTCCAATAATTTGATAAAATTTTATAAATAGTCTCTATATAAAAATCTTCATGAATAATCTTTAAATATTTTATCAAATAAACCACATGGTAAATTAATGGGAGTGTGGGGGAATGGATTGGATCAGGTGGAGCATGTGGGTACGGTAGTTTGGTGGACGTGAAGCCATTCAAAGCGAGAGTAGGGGCAGTGAGTCCAATCCTATTCAAGGATGGGGAAGGGTGCGGCGCGTGCTACAAGGTCCGGTGCTTGGACAGAGCCATATGTTCCAAACGGGCCGTTACCATAATAGTAACCGACGAGTGTCCGGGTGGGTACTGCGCGAATGGCCGCACCCACTTTGACCTAAGTGGTGCCGCCTTCGGACGTATGGCGGTGGCAGGTGCCGGTAGCCGTCTCCGAGACCGAGGCGAATTGAGCGTCGTGTACAGACGGTAGGTGTGTGAGTAGTGAGATGAAAGGAAGAAATTAAGAGTGGAAGAAAAGGGTATTTTGGGAAGAAATTAATAAACAGTTGAATCTGATTGTGTATGCAGGACTCCATGTAGGTATCGAGGAAAGAATATAGCGTTCCATGTGAATGAAGGTTCTACAGATCATTGGCTTTCGCTTTTGGTGGAGTTCGAGGATGGAGATGGAGATATTGGTTCTATGCAAATCAAACAAGTAAGTTAATTAAGCCTTTTTCTTTTTAATTTAAATAAAACCTTTTTTAACCTTTTCTTTTTATATATTTATAATCGTTATGTCACAATTTTAGTCTTAATTTTGAAACTTCTCATTATATAGGAATTTAAACTTTAATAATATTCTAATTTTTTTAATTTCGTGTTATAAACATATCTTTTAATATGAATCCAACTTAATGGATAAAATAAAAAAGAAAAATACTTAGATGCATTTTAGATTACATTTTTTGAAAAAAAAATAAATCTAGACTACACTTATCTTTGTGTACTATATTGGCCAATACTCTAATTATAATTTGTTACGTGACAAATTTTTCTAGCTTTTTTTTTATGTAATTTTGACTTTATTTTAATAAAGTGTTAATGAATCTCTTATGTCAGATTATGTTTTTGAAACTTATGCTTCTTTTTTGCAACTTTGTTTACTATGATTTCATTAGCCGAATTTGAACTTTAAAAACATTTTAGAAAATAGATAACATCCACTAATATTTTTTGACTTAATTTTCATAATTGATTCATAAAATTTCAATTGGCATATTAGATATTTTGTAAAATTTAAAGATCTATTAGATAAAATCTTCTTGTAATATCTATACTTAAAGTACTTTTTTAAAAATTTAATGTGGAAGATTGAAATTTCATGAAGTTATTAATCATGGAACTAAAAATACAACCTTAAAAGACCACACATTTATGATCCAACCTAATATAATCTAACTTTATAATACTTTCTTAGAGTAGCTCTGTCCATGTGACAAACGGGGGCCACAAAAGAGAAAAGGGCATAAGAGACAACACATAGTGAGCATGTTGAAAAATGATGATAATAGTTTTGTGTTGTTTGCCATCTCATTTTGACTTGAATATACATAGTTTAAGACTATAAACATTAAAATATCTCAACTTTATAGTTTAATATAATGTAAGATATGATGAAATAATCAAAATATAATATAATGTAGGCAAATTCAAATGAGTGGATGGAAATGGCACATGTGTGGGGTGCAACATGGTGCATGAATGGAGGGCCTCTAGTTGGTCCATTTTCAGTGAAGTTAACAACATTATCCACAGCCAAAACTCTCTCAGCCAGAGATGTTATCCCAAGGAATTGGTCTCCAAAGGCAACTTACACTTCTAAATTGAACTTCAACTAAAAATTAAACCCTGTTACTTTTTAATATAAAGTCCCTAAATGTGATCATATACTATATGAAAATATATTGTCATTTTCTTAGATTTATATCATAATGTAGCCCTCTCCAAAGGGAGAGAGAGCGTCTTTTTTGTAATCTTTGTATCCACTTTGTGTAATGCTCTATGTTGCTAGCTAGCTTGTTTTTAGATTATATATGAATGTGTTGAAAAACAAAAGTTGGAGTCTTTTTTGGAATGTTACATATTGTCATAAATGTAATATTATGGACAACTTAGCATTATAATGCTTCAATTGAGTGGAAAAAAAAAATAGATTAATAAAAATATTTTACATAACATTTGGTCTATAAGCTTTAGATATTAAGAATCTAGTCTATGTGTATTTTAAATTTGTAAAATAACTATTTCGTGTATATGTGATAATTATTAAATTAAAGTGTAAATTTATTTATAGTTATAAATTTGATCTATAATAAGTTTATCGATATACATGGATGTGATGGAAGCACATGGAAACATATATATAGATATAATATAGGAAGAATAAATTGAAAAGGATAATAATGGTGGGTGTGATAAGAAGTTAAGTAGGGGGCTGGTTGGTGTGACCACCTAAAACGTGGGAGTGTGGGCGCTGTGGGATGCCATTTGTATATATAGTGTTGGGTTTTAGCACATGCCTTTCTATCTCAATCTTCTCCATCACAAGTTCTTGAGCTTCCTTTATAAAAGTACTTGTTAAAGTATTAGCTCACCGTCCAATTAGAATCAATAGACTAGTTTTAAGTGATACGATGATGGGTAATCTATAATGTTGAAGATATTAACCTAAAAAAAAAAAGAAAAAAAAGAGACAAACAATCGAAGAAATTATAAAGTTTCATTGAGAATGTATAAAGATCGATGAAAATTTTCAGGCTTTTCCTTACTTTGCTTAGTTTTTGGAGACACACTCTTTACTTATGAGGTACAAGAACCTTTAAACTCAAGCAAAATGATTTTTCTAGGTTTTTCTTGGATATCTAAAATATTCTATGTATTTTTTTTATACGTATATTATTATATAAAGGAATTCAATTGAGAAAAATCATATAACTACTACTCATTGCTTGTGTATAAAAATAGTAAAGTAAATTAGTTTTTTAAGTACAATTCGGAGTAGGACGATATGAACCATAGACCTCGTGGTTATCAACATACTGGTATGATAATTGAGCTAGGTTTAGTTTGACAATAAATCAAATTAGTTAAAGTGTATTAAACAACATCATTATTTATTCCATAATCTAAATCAAAGTGAAAAGGAGTAGAGAGGAATAAAAAAACATAAATATTTATGTTGAAAACTGCTGGGCTAATAAGTTGGAGAAACATCGTGCAATAATTTGGGCTTGCACAATCACAAACCCAACACACCAATTTGATTGAATAAAATAAAGCCCAACCCAATAACAAATTAAAAACCTGTTGGATATGACTTAAGTCAAACCATGAATTCTCTAGAATTCTTTCAGACGTGCATGTGTGTGCACGTGCGTGTGGATTCATGTATGTATGTATTTAGGTATAAGATCTTTTGAATCCAAACAAAACGATTTCTAATAGTTTTTTCTTGAATGTCTAAAATATTTTATATATTTTTTTTAGCAACATATCACTATCTAAAGAATTCCCTAAAACTCCTTAAGATGTATATTGTTACGTGGGATATGTGTTTCAATTTTCACATGAAGTAAAATGATCTAGATTTATTTCATAGGTAATAATTGTTGGGAATAAAAAAGTATGATTTTTCTCCCAATATTTGGAGTTGGAGATTGAGCATCTGAATATAAGATCGTTAGTAAATGCTAGATGTCAATGAATTATACTCATTTCAGCTAAAACATGGGATTTTTTAACCTTTTTAAAAGTGTATTTTTTTTTTTTTATGAGAGATATTTTAGTTAGAGAGAGAGTAAAGACGTACTCAACCTTGATATAATTTTCGCCTTTCTTTATCCAATTCTTGATATAATATAGATAATCTGAAGATAGTTTAGTAAATAAAATATCAATTACTATTTTAAAACTCGAGAATAGAATCTCTTACCTGCAATAATTGAACAAGAAAAAACATTGATCTGAAAAACTTTGCTATGCTTGTTGTTGTCCCTCCTCCAAGTTGTGCATGGGTTTATGGTTTTCTAAGGTTTAAAACGGGCTTGTACTGGGCCCAAATTGAAGTTTTTGAGACTGAAAAACATTGGTTTGTTCGTGGGATTTTGGGCCTAAAAAATTATCCATAAGAAAGGCTTATTATTGGTCAAAAAAGAGATAAGGAGCTCACCACTTTTGTCACGGCATTTGCAAATTGATTCTCAACCAATTACACTCCTTTCAACTCCATCTCTGATTACATCTATCAAGGATGATTTTGAACTAAAGAACATAATCGATAATTGATAAAGTTTAGAGACAACCGGAATAGAAAAGATATGAGACCTCGGTCAAAACAACATGCAAGGATCTAAATGGGCTTGGGAAGGGGAGGGACAACACCTAACCCCCAACCACAACCTCCACAAGGTCGATATCGAAACTAGCCTAATGACATATGGCAGCATGTCCCGATCCAAGGGAATGAGCCAAAGATCCAAAATTTTATACTCGACTTCATAAGACATGGGACATACCCAACACATGCCTCAACCCTATTAAATCATAGATTGGCCCAATTTGATCCTTAAAATTTAATCATTGTAAATATATCATTATAACTTCAGGTAAAGCTACTAAAGTCAATTATCACGCTTATCATATTCTTTCACTCTCTGACTTAAACAATGAAGTATGTAGCAAATAGCATACCGATATTCCGCTTTTCCTTTCTTTTGCCAATCACTTTTTGTTTTAAATTAATTTACTGTTATTATCACATGAAGATCAAATTTCTTTTCTTCTATATTCAGATTTTGACATCAACAACATCTATATACTTCTATCATTTGGCCGACATGTTTAATCATGATTTCAAATCCATGTATTATAATTTAAAAAAAGACCCTAAAATTGTTCACAATAGTGAAAGTATTGACGTAAAAAAAAAACAAAGCAAATACTAGGAATGTCACCTAACAAGCTAATGATGCTATCTCACGGTTTTGTTTTGTTTTTTTTTCCTTTGGGTTTATTTATTAGATGGAACATTATGGTATTGCATTAAAAAAACTTTAGTCAAATATTTAATATATAATTTTCGCAATGCCTCCAAAATTGTTAGCTACATTTATTAAAAATACACACAAAAGTGAGGTTACAATTGAAACCTTATTTTAATTTTTGAAACTTTTTAATTTAATTCATTTTAAAAAGAATTTATTAAATACACGAAACAAAATTGAATTATTTTTTTAAAAAAATTATTCTTAAAAGTCATTTAAAAACTGTTACACGACTCTAGGAAAAGTTGACCACTACTTTGAAAGTGGCCGCCATTGCAACTCAAGAAACGAAAAAATAAAAATAAATAAATGAAGAGAATTGATAATTATGGAAGAGAATTAAGAAATGGATTAGGTTTAATTGGTAAGACAACCCATATTAAATAAATAATAGATACTTAACTATATGCCAACAATATCATTAATTATTTTAATTGGGCATGCAATTTTTCTAACCCTAAACACTACAAGTTCATCACGATTATGCCGTCAATGGACGGCGTTAAGGGCCCCACCTGCCCCTATCATAGCCAACTCTCTCAATACTTTCCACCTTATTTTAATATGTTAGAATTATTATTGTTGTTGTTGTTATTATTTATTAAAATTTTACAAATATCATTGAAAAAAATAAATTATTTGGTCATGATTTTTTCGTGATGAATATCTACGAGAATAAAATAATTGAAAAAAACTACAAAATAAAACCAAGAGGATGTTCCAAAACATTGTTCTATGCATATATGTTCTCAACATTGTTCTATGTATATATATTTTTTTAAAAATTGAGTACAAAGTCTCATTATCTACTTATAATTTAAATTTCATTTGCTATATAAATTTTGAAGGTATTTTTATTTTCATCTTAAAAAATTTTAGAAGTTCATTTCATTTGGGTGATTAAACTTTTAGAACATCTAATTTAATATTTAAACTTTATATGGAAGAAAAACAATCATTTTAGGCGTCATTTGACAATATTATTTTTGGTTTTTGATTTTTAAAAATGAAATCTATTTCCTCTCTTTTTCTTATATTTGTATATTTCTTAAGTTTAATGGTTGAATTCTTAACCAACTTTCAAAAACAAAAATAAGTTTTTTAAAAGTTATCTTTTTTTATTTTCAAAATTTAGCTTGATTTTTTAAATCAATGATAAAAAGTAGATGACAAGTGAAGAAATTTGGAGGTGGAGGTAGTGCCTATACGTTTAATTTTCAAAAAAAAAAAAAAACCAAAAACTAAAGTCCCGTTTGGTAACTATTTTATTTTTTGTTTTTGTTTTTGAAAATTAAGTCTATGGATACTACTTCCACCTCCAAATTTTTTCATTCGTTATCTACTTTTCATTAATGGTTTAAAAGATCAAGTCAAATTTTGAGAATTAAAAAAAATAGTTTTCAAAAAGTAGTTTTTGGAATTTGGAATTTAGCTAAAAATTCAAAGAAAGATGCAAATCTGGGTAAAGAATGTGGATGAAATAGACTTAATTTTCAAAAATAAAAACAAAATACAAAATGGTTACAACGGACCTAAATAGTTATCAAATAGAGTCTTAATTGCTTATTTATTTTGCTTTTTTTTTTTTGTCCGTATGTTCATTAATGTGTTAACTTGGACCTGAAGCCGATCAGAACAAATATGAAGTAATTTAATGGATATTAATTAACAAACGATCATAATTGTTATTTTTTAAAAAAGTTTAGATAGATGAATAATAGTCATATTTTAAATAGTAAAACAGTAAAATAGGAAAATAGCCTTTCAAAAGTTTAAAATTCAAAAATAAAATAACATAAGTCTCATTTGGTAATATATATCATTTTTACTTTATATTTTGAAAATTATACATATTTCATTACAATTCTTTAATAAGTTTTTCCCTTTATATTAGGAAGAAAAAAACACAATTAAATTACAGGTCAAACTTAAAAAATGGAAACAAGTTTTTCTAAAACCTACTTTTGTCCATTTTCAAACTTTAGCTTAGATTTTAAAAACATCTAGGAAAGTAGGCATTTAAACAAAATATATATATATATAGGTAACATTAATATTTATGATCCTATTATTATTTTTTTATAAAAAAAAACTAGAATAAAATAGTTAATAAATGAAACCTTAAAAGTTTCAAATTTTGTACGCTATAATCGATTAAATGATATATTTTTGGAGTTTGAGAGTGAAACCATGTATGCAAAAGAAAATGATTCAAATGAATATAGCTCAAATTTCACACCATGTTGACCTAAAAAAATGGTTATAACATAAAGATGTAGATTACACAATATAAAAGGCAAAAGGAAACCCTAAAAATGGAATATAAAAGAGAGAAGAAACATAAAATACAAAGACAACTAAAATCCGCCATGAAAGCCTAAAAACAATGGCTTTGATGGAACAATGACGCACCAACGAAGAAGGGGAAAGAGATCAAAAAAATACGCCTCAATGCCCCTCCTTCCACGGTTCTTCTTCACAATGCACTAAAAAATACGAACAAACAACATAAAATCAAGAATCTCATCAAAGAAATTCCATCTTTATGATGCCTAAACCATTGGATTGGTCTTCCAAAAACATGCGACCAAATCGAATGATCCAATGGAGTAAAATTTCAGAAGAAAAGAAGAGAGAAATCTAATTTTCAATCTTGATCTTTCCATAAGAAAAGCTTCATCGGAGCAGAGGAAGACGAAGATGAAGTGGATTCGGAATTTTCAATCTTGTTCTGATTATCATCGGATTCATTCATCTGTTGCTGATTTGAAGAACCAAATGGGATTTGTGATTGAAGAACCAAATTGTTTGTTGTGTCTAAATGATCCCAAACAGGGCTTCCCGGACCCCAACCGGCCGGAATTGCATTAAACCAAGCCTCTTCCATTTCTCCCCATACCATCTCCGGCGGCTCCGGCACGCAGCCGCCGTTCTCCATCAGCTGTTCATCCGGTTTTTCTTCCTCTGGCGGTGGAAGAACGACAACGCTTTCTGGATGAGCCTCCTCTGTTATTGGAATTGTGTGCTCTGTTTCTGGCTCTGTTTTTGGGATGTCTTTGTTACGGAAACGATCAGGGAAATTGAGTCGAGCATTTTCGCCTCGTAATTTGAATGCTTCGCGATCGTAAGCCATGGCTGCGTCTTCAGCAGTGTCAAAGGTGCCGAGCCAAAGACGAGTTCGATTACGAGGGAGACGAATTTCAGCCACCCATTTGCCCCAATGCCGCTGTCTAACTCCTCTGTAAAGCTTAGTGGCACTTATGGGCTGCAATGGCGGTCGAAACAAGTTACCTCCATCTGGGCCTAATCTGCTCATCATCATAGCTCTTCCTCTTGGACTCAAATGAAAATCATCGCTCCAGTACTTGAAAAGTCTCTGCTGCGATGCCACCGGGTCGCCGTTGAGAAAGTATGGCGGATAGCCAAACCCCTGTTGTTGATTGGAGCTAAAAGAAATCATCTGTTGCTCCGGTGACCCGATTGTCGTAAAGGGAGAGGAAGAAGAAGAGGAGGAAGAAATCGGTTGTTGAGAATTGAATGGAGTTGTTGTCACTGTTGATTGTTGAGATGCTTCGAAATCGAAAGGGAATTGGATTTTTGAAGAAGGGGGAGAAAGAGAAACAGGGGAATGAAGAAATGGGTTATGAAAATCTGAACTGCAGATTTTCTTGAGAGGTCTTCTAGACAAGAAAGCATCATCTAAAACTGGCTTCCATTGTTGCCTCTCTGAGCTAATTGCTGCAACATCTTTGCCTTTTTCAACCTTCTTCTCTGGAAATTTCTGGGTTTTTTCATCGATAACCATCTTCAATTTTCCTGTTTTCTTATCCTCCGCCATGGATAAAAACATAGACCTTACTATGCTCACACCTCTCGCTCGCAAAATAGAAAGAAAAAAAGTCGGGAAATTCAGGAAACAAAGTGTTTATTTATAAGAAACTGGAAGAGAATTTGGGAATGAAGTGGATGGAACTGGAATGAAACAGGGTTTTATCCGGTTGAAGAAAAAACAGAGTCGGATGAGAAACCCATTTGATGGAGCGAGAGAGCGGCGGAGCGGGGGCGGAGACGTGGGAAATGGACGGCGGAGGATGCGGCGGCGTGTTGGGGATGTGAATTGAAAGACAAAAATGGAGAGATTTGGTAGTTTGTGAGAGGAAGATGAAGAAGAGTGTGGGGTTAATTTAATAAGTTGAATGAGAGAAGAGAAAAAGATTTGAAGTTTGATGAATGGCAGAGAGAGAATAAGTTTAAATGTTGTGGTTGGTTAGCTACGAGAGGGCCCCACTAACCGATTTATTCTAATTTTAGTGTCGTTTCAATTTTTCCTTTCTCACACGATATTTTTATCGTACTCTTCTCAAATAACGAAAAATGAATTTAAAAAGAACATTTGGAGTCAAACTATTCAATCTAATTAGAAACTAATACTATTTCAAAATTTTAATTTACTACGGTATTTATTATTTGCTATAAATTTATTATTTTACATTCATCTTTTTTTATTCTTTGTTACTGTATTTACTATCTTATTCTCAAATTAAAATAGTTTACATCTCAGACACATACTATTATAATTCAAACTAAAATAATCTACCCTACAAACAAATACTATCGTCACCCAAAATTTTACCATCTATCTGAATAGACTACGATAAATTATTATCTGTATTTATGTGTGTCATGATAAACACAGATATATTCTATTACGGTCTATTGTAGATAGACTGTGATATTTTTAAAATTTTCAACAATTTTATCATTTAAAATAATTTACCTATTTTATTAAAGTTAAATTATAGCCTTCAATTTTTAAGAGTAGATACTTCATAGATTTTTTTGTTAAAATATATTTTTGGTCTCTAAATTTTCATAGAAATAACAATTATATTCAAGTATTTGAATTTTAGTTGGTAACAATTTAGTTTATATACTCTCAAATTTATAATTATTTAGTCCCTAATCTTGAATAAGTAATAATTTAGTCACTATACGTTGAAATTTGTAATAATTTTAGGTGCCTTGAATAAATAACAACTTAGTCACTATACTTGGAAATTTATAATACTTTAGTCCCTTTTATGAAAAATCTCTTCAAAATTAAGTGTCAATTTTATATTGTAATGACTTAATTTTGATAGTTTAAAATATGATTCCCGATTAGTTTATTAATCAATATGTGTAAAAAATTTATTAAATTTTAATAATATATTTTTTATAATAAGGATTAAATCGTTTCAAAAATTGTAAAATACAAAAACCAAATTATTATAAATTTGAATTTGAAATTACATGAACTAAATCGTTAGGCACTAAAGTTGATCATGATTAAATTCTTATTTTTATATAGGTTCAGGGACCAAAAATGATTTTTTACCTAGATTTTTAAAAGGTTTGTGAAACTACTGGTATTTGAAAATTTTAAAGAATAATTGATATTTAGGTATAAACTAAATTTTGTTTAATAAGACCACCTTTCAATTTATTGGCTAGTAGGTTTATAGGTTTGTAAAAAAAAAAATTGAATGTGCCAATGATTTTACTAGACACAAAATTAAAATGTTAGGAGTCTATTGATAAAAATAAAATATTGATCAAATAGATACAACATAACCTAAAAAAATTTAGGAATTAAATAACACGAGATTGAAAGTTTAATGACACATAAAATACTTTTTTGAAGTTTTGGGAGGAATAGAAATAAATTTGAAAATTTAGAGATTAAATTTATGGTATATTATTAATTATTTCAATTTTTTTTTTTCTAATGGTGTTCAATTTTGGTATTTGGGTTTAAACTGATAATCTTGTGAGATAAGACATGTTTAGAACTTAACATATGATAGAGGGGGGTTGAACCTATATCACATAAACTCTTTCTCATCTAAGGTTGGAATAAGATAACGTATTTACTAACTTTTAATGGCGACTCACAATCGTATCTTGTTATAAAAAATAAAAAATAAAAAACTTCTTAAGACCCTAAATGTTTGAATATATATAAAAAAGTGGTTGAAATTTTTGTGAGATTATTTAGAGTAATAATCATTAAGGTCAAAAGTTCAATTATTTATCCTTATCATTGTTATAAGCAAACATACGAAATTATGAGAGAAGAAACAAATCAATTAAACTAAGACCTTAATTAATAACAATTTGATTTTTAGTTTTCTATTTTTAAATACATAGTTTCTTTTCTCATAAATTTCATACTAGAGGTCTCATATTTTTTGGTCTAGCACTTGAATACTGAGTTAAATTTTAAAAACAATAAAAATAAAAATAATAAAATAAAATAAAATAAAAATAAAAAAACTACTTTTTAGTATCTGTTTGGTAACTATTTAATTTTTTATTATTTATTTTTCCGTTACTATTTTAGAAATCAACCTTGCCTTATAACCAATTTATTTATCTTTTTGTTTTTTTTTTTTTAAATATTTTATAAACGTTTTATTTAATTGCTAAAGAAAGTCGAAAAACTATGTCAAATGGTTTTTTGAAAAAACAAGTTTCTTCGGTAAGATATTAGCATCTTAAAAAATATGTGTGGTTTTCTATTTTCTTAAAAATAGAAAACAAAATCATGCACCAAACATATACGGTATCTTTAAAAAAAATGGAAAACTAAAAACAGAAAATCTAAAATCTAAAATGGTTACTAAAACACTCTTTAATTTTCGAAATTTGACTTGGTTTAGTAAAATACTCCTAACAAGTAAATAACAAAACGAAGAAATCTATTGATGGAAATAGTGGTTATAAGCTTATTTTTTTAAAAAAAAAAGCATAAAATAAATAGTTATCAAACATAGTACAATTATCAAATTAAATGTATTAAATAATATAGTTTTAATTAATCTTTTTTTTTTTTTGGCAAGTAACTTATCTTTTGAGTACATCTAAGAATATAAAATTGGTAAATTAAATCATGGGTAATTAGTTTAAATGGTAAAACTATTAAAAATATTTTTAAATATAGTAAAATGTCATTGTTTATCATTGATAGATACTGATAGACAATGATAGATTTCTATCGGTGTCTATAACTAATAGAAAATGACATTGTACTATGTTTATAAATAAGTTGACTCATTTTCTTATATTTGAAATATCCTTAAATAATAGTGAAATAACGAGTTTAATTCCAAACTTTATTTCTATTAGATTAAGTGTCTAAAATATTTTTGAAGTTAATACGTCCCAAAATTTTAAGTTTATGTTTACTAAGTTTAGAAAACTATTTAAAATTTTTTAAATTGAAAATTTTATTAAATGAAAAAATTGAAATTTTAGAGATGATTTGTCACATAGATCACAAATGTCATACAAGACGTCCAAATTAATTTAGACACAACAATCAAACAACAAACAGTAAATCAAGAATGAACACATAGAGATTGGAAACCCAGTTAAGTGGTAATCCATCTATGTCTGGAGGAGGGTGTTTGGAAAAGTTTATTCACTAACATATAAAATTCAAGCGATTACAATATCGTACTTATCTGTAAAATAATGACAGTTACAGTGATACACGTAGAGCCCAACTTATTTGATCACTTATGCTTTTCCTATATGTGAGACTCCTTCTCAATTGAACTTAGCCCCCTAAGTGTGTGAGACTCCTTCTCACACTCACAATGAAGATATCTTTCTTTCTTCTTGTGAATTCCCCTTCACGTGGAGAACTTAGGCACTCTCTAAATTTGAGAACTCCTTCTCGAGGATCTCCTTAAGGAAGAAAATCTCTTCTCAAACAACGTTGCCTTAGACTCCTCCTTGAAATACTGCTTTGCAAGATTGAAAGATTCAAAACATGAACATCTAGAGAACAAGCCACCAAGAGCTAAGATTATCCTAATTTGCTTTTCAAACAAAGAACATTCGGTAGGTTGTTTGATAAAACACAATGAACGATCTTACTCCATAGTCCATGCAATAATTCTAATAATGATATTTCTTAGACTTAAATAGCACAGTAGAAAGATAGAAAATATTCCTAAGTAATGGCAAAATACCAATAAAAAATGTGACCTGAATGAATAAGATAAGAAAAAAAATATTTTGCAAAAAGAACTTGTGAAATACCTTCTAAGATAACTTATGAGACAACACCAAATCTAATTCTAGAAACCTTAAACAAATAAATAGGCAATAATATAATCGTAACAAAATTGATTAGATAATTTAAAATAATTTGAAAATAAAATAGGGGGGATTTTGAAATTTGGAGGAGTAAAAATTTGGATGTGTGATGGAAGTGCTCCCACGCGCCCCCCCGACCCTTTCCCACTTTCGGCGGAAAATGGTTCCGTCTTTCTCTCTCTATCTCATAAATAAATTAAAATTTAAAATAATAGCAAAGTCAAAGTGGTATTCTTTGTGGAGTTTAAAGTCAAAAACATTACAGAACCATGTCGGTGACTACTGCAACGGTCGGTCATTTATTCTTGACCTTTTCTTTCCAATCTAACTTCACTTCAAAATATCATCTCCAGGATCTTTTTCTCTTCTTAATATCTATTTTTACTATTTTATATTCTTCAAATTAAACTTATTACTTCTACTTTCATCTAACTAATTGTATTTCAAAAGAAAATTAGTTCTTATAAGATTTTTTTCTTTTAATTTGACTAAGAATTAAAATATCATCAAACACTAAAATGACGTAATTTATGATTCTACGTTTTATATGTATGATTTTCACGTATCTTCACAATGGTATAAGATTTTTTTACCATTGAAGATAGTTATTTTTATTTATATACACACAATTATCTCATTATCTAACTAATATGAGACTTTAATTTTATTTCCAACAAATATTAATTTGGATTCTTAAAAAAAATAGATTTAATTGTTGGAAAAAACCTTTCACTTCTACCACAAGAATAAGCAAAATAAAAAAAATTTATATATATAATAAGAAAACTAGGAACACAATAATTTAGGTTGATAACTCAAAACTTGGAGAAAAACCACGACTCACAAAAAAGAAATCTACCACATAAAAAATTGTTACAATCAATAATTCTCTCCTCAATCGCAATTACAAGAGCATTCTCTTAAAGCTTATATACTCACATATTTTCCCATTATGAAATTAGAGAATACATAAAGAAAATTTAATTAGAGTTAAACACACTCAAACTTAAAGTGTTTTTAATCGAGATAACTTGAGACCAAAGACATAGACATCCTTTATAGTGTTTGAAGTTCATGACTTTCTTAAACTTTTTCGATATGCGATAACCACACTTCTAATATTTTGTCAAAACTCAACATTAATTACACTTCAAACTCTATTTTTTTTTATTAAATCAATCCATCTTGAATAATAGAGAGAATCTCTCGATCGAGAGAGAAAACGAAGAAATACAATAAGAAAGAATCTATATTGAAGAAGTTATTAACAACCAGCCACGTTGAATATTCTTTTCTATTATAACGTTCAAACCTGCATTTTTATTTACCTTTTTCTTTCTTTTAACTTCATTTTTCTACAAGTCTATCCTTCTCGAAGTTGGCATTTCCTTTCCGAAATGAATTTCTCTTCTCCTCCAATAAAGACAATCTTTTACTGAAGATTTTAAATTGATAATAGACAATGGTTTTGTTTTTTTTCTTCTTTTTCAAGTTGGAATAAGAGAGTAGACATGAACATAATTCAACTAATTAAGATATATATCTCATGTACAAGAGATTACATATTCGAACTATCATCTCACATGTTAAAAAGAAAAATTGAAGATATTAGTGTCTTAATCGATTGACCTTATATCTAATAGTCGTAGTTGATACATCTTTGATAAATATTTGATCTTTTATTACAACTTCTCAACTATTATAATGTTTATTATTCATAATGGTTTCTCTCTTTTTTGTAGCTATATATATAGTTTGTCCTTGCGTATTTCAAAAAACAAGAACATTGTCTTTACAAATTTATTGCGAAAGCGAGACAATAGGCTGATCTTTTTACAAGTAGAAAGAGAGAATAAATATTTATTTGGTTTGTTATTTTCTTTTAATTATTAGAGTTGTTGAAGTCAAAAAGTAGACAATTTCCACAAAGCCAAATTACATCTTTTTAAAAATAAAAGAAAATAAATATGTAGTCTCAAAATATCAAGACTCGTGAATGAGACCATAAGCCGCGTATAGAAATTTCTTCCACATAGAGCAAGACTTTTCTAAAATACTAATAATAATAATAATCATTATCATCAGTGCTCGATTTCTTTCTTAGAACAACATAGTAAGCCAACAAAACAAAAAAAATTAGATGACTACATCACGAACCACAAGTTTTGAAAACATTCGGAACAAAGATTACAGAGATAGAAAAACTCAAGTTTCTCCAAAACTTTAGAAGTAAGAGAATGTGGTAGCCAATTTTGATATGGACAAACATGAGAGAAAGAAATAACCCCCAATATATCAATCCAATTCTTAGCCTCCTTAATAATGAAAGAGACCTTAGTGATATCATCTCCACATTTATTCAGTATATTGATTATCTCTAAATAATCGATTCTACCAAGAGATTCGAATGAAGGATTTGGGCTACACTCTCCATTTCGATACAAATCGTCATCACTTGAAGAGTTTTAACCTCCCCGTACTTACGAATGAACTTTGTACCAACAAGACGAACATGACCTAGATGATCTCTAAGCACCCATCCCAGATTTTCCGCCTTCAAATTATAATCATAATCATAATTTTAGATTTAATTAATGTTCTACTTTGTGCCATCAATAATGTCAGAATTTTAATTTTTTTCCCTTTAAATTATATTATTGTACAATTCTTGAAATATAAATGTTAGTACAATTAATATTATTAGATAAGCTTGTTAAAGCTCAAATAAAGATAGTTAAAATAAGCAAAAGTATATGTCTAACAGGTATTGAATATTTTTTAATTATGCATTTTATAAGAAGATTAACATAAAATTAAAAATGATATATTTCAATTTGAAATCTTATTCCATAACTATTTACTTTTTAAAACTTAACTTATAAACATTTTAATTTATTAATTTCTTTTTTTACTTACCTTCTAAAAGTATTTTCAAGAAATCTTTTTAAAAATTTATTTTAAAAAATTAGTCATATTTTTTGAAAATTTGTTTTTATTTTTAAAATTTGGCCCAAAATAAAAAGTTGACCTGCCATTTTTTTAAAATTTTGAAACCAAAATTTAAAGAAATAAAAAAAGGAAAATTATTTCAAAGGGTAAAACTGTTGAAAATATTTACAAGATATAGCAAATTTTTAGAACCATTAATGATAGACGCTGATAGACTTCTATCAATGTCTATCAATATATAGATACTGATAGAAGTCTTAGTATCTATCAGCGTCTATCATTGATAGTTTTAAAATTTGCGATATTTTATAAATATTTCGATTTATTTTTCTACATTTAAAAACAGTCAAATCATAAAATTTTAAGGACTAAAACAAAATTTAAATCTAAATAATATCGAAAATACAAAAATATCTTATATTTGGTATCAATGGGGTAATGTCTGAATCCAATGTGGCCTTTCAAAAAAGACAAACACATTAAAATATATAGGTGAGCTGTATTCTTCTCCAATTGGCCAAGCTGGCAAAGCAACATGAATCTCCTCGAACTCCAAATTCAATTATAAATAAATAAATCATAAGTCAACTCCATTTCAGCTGGAAAGCTTCAACTTTAATCCATAAAAAAGAACACCATTAATATAGGATTATTATAAATTTAATCCATTTTCAAAACTTATTTTCATAAATGTTTTACTTTTTTTTAAAATATTTTTATATATAAGATTTAATGGCGTTTGTGGATTAGAATACTTTTAAATGTGATGGACAGTTGGAGAGAGAATGTGACATTGAAAGAAATTTTTCATATTTACCAAACATCTTTAATGTTGGAAAGAGAAAATATATTTACTTGTTGAGATTTTATTCTTTTGTTTTATTGGAGAAAGAAAATGCATTTATTTATTAAAATTTTATTCCTTTGGTTAATTGAGGAGAAAAATTGCATTTAATGAAATTTTATTTTCTATCTAGGTTGATTTCATGTATCAACTTATTTTTTTCTAACCGATTCATGATTATTTTAAATATATGTTAGAACATCTTATTAAGTATTTAAAAATATTCTAATCAATATACTATAAATTAGAGATTGACTAAATGCTTGACATAAATCACAGTATAAACGAATATATGAAATATACTACAAAATATAAATCTCATATTGGCTTATTATTTGACATAAATCACAGTATATACCATAATTTTTATTTAAATCACATTATATATATATATATACCATTTAAGTAATCAAAAATCCCAACAATCAAAATTTGTTGGGAAGGTGGAGAGAATGAGAGATAGAGAGAAGAGGGATAGAGAGAGAATGAGTGGGAATTTTGAAAAAAGATTGGTTGAAATATAAATCATGTCGGTGAATCAAGGGAATTTTTGAGTTTTTTTTTTTAAAACATGTTAATTAATTATAGGTTGAGGATAAAAAGGTAATTGAATCTTAATTTTTATATAATTAAGAAGTAATTTGGAAAATTTTGAAAATAATTAGAAAGTTGGATAAAATGAAATATAAGATCTTTGTTAAGACGTTGTGTATTGTTATCCCTTAATATTATCTTCTTTTTGGCCCAATTCCAGCTATAGATTCTATTAAAGTATTACAAATTCCTCTGTTTTTTTCTTGCCCAAAATGATGGTTCTTTCTCTCTTTCCTTCAAAGAAATTCATACGTTCCTTCTTTTTCTTGTTTGTCCCTTGTTCCAACAGTTTCTTCCACTACTTTATGGGTTGAACCAAAGAAAAAAAAAATCTTTTAACAAATGCATAAACTTTTGATAGTTCTTCAGCTCTTATCTTTGACAAAAATATCTCAAATTTGCTTTTTGATCTTTTTTGTAACTGATAATTTATATTCTTCTTAAGTGGGATTTCCATTTTTTCCACAATGTGCTTAAGGAATTTATACTTGGACTTTGATTAAGTGGATAGTGGAGTTAAATAAGTTCATGAATCTTTTGGTTTTTTTGGGTCTTGTTTACAAGTAAAGCAATTTCACTTACCAAACCCCACACTCATCCATCAAAACTTGCTTTTTAACAATGGGTTACATCTGAATTTTTATATTCTTCACAGAATTTTTGACTCATCCTATGTCTATGGAAACTGAAAATTGACTTCTACAAACAATTACAATGGTAGTGGAATTATTTCCCTTTTGACTCTCTTTTCTTTTTCCTTATCAGAATGTAATAAAATACAGATTCCTTTCTTTTGTCTTTTGCTTCTGAAGTTGTTGCTAGTTGCCTCCTTTCATTGATTTTTGCAAATATTCTCTCTTGAGAGCTATGAACTTGGCTGCGATTTCGTCGTAATCGGGCAACTTCGGATGAACATGACTTGGATACTTATCTGCACCTTTCATACATTTTGTGAACTTATTTTGAATTCCATTGAAACCAACAGAAGTTTCATACTTACCATTTGTCCTGAGTTCTTCTGGTTTTGCATTAGTTTCTTTGTTTTCAACTGGCTGGCAATGAGAGTACACAAAAACATCATAAACCACAGTTCCATTCCCATAATTGCTTGCCTTTTTTGTCCTCGAAAACGTATCAAATTCGATTTCCTCATTTGAATCTTCATTCCATGAATCTTTGCTAGACAAATCGTAATCCGTATGCTTAACCGCCGAAGACCGAACAACATAATCGTCTGTTCTACACTCAGAATAGACATAACATGGCTGCTCCAAGCAGTAGTTTTGCAGTTCAGATGACAAGCTGTGGCATGATAAACAACAACACTTCATGAATTTCTTCTTTGTATTATTTAAACTATGATTCTCTTGCTCTCGACACATCGATACTATCCTCAGTTCTTTCGGAGACCCAATTATAATCTGATTAGATCTCCCTGAAACCAATTTCGTATTCGAATCATCATGCTTTTCTATGAGACTTTGATCGTTTCCATCTCGAACATTTTCTCCCATGCTTGTAACAAGTGATTTGAACTTGAAGAATCTTTGATCCAACGAGTCTCCATATTCCATCGAGAGGTCAGAAAGCTCGACGATGTTGTCGAGATAAACGATACTTTCATCACAAAATGGAAGGATTTCAGGAGAGGATGCATCATTCTCTCTGTCTAAGCCAACATCCTCCCTTTCATTTGGAGAAGATTGACAAACTAAAGAGCTGGAAGAAGTAGAATGACACCGAGCATCCACGACATCACGGTTGTTGTCTCGTGACGAATTGAGAGAGATTACTACTTTCTCCAACTTCTCTGGTTCTTCTTTTCCCTCACCATTAGTTTCATCTTCATTGTCGTGTACCTAAGGTTCACTAAATCATCTTAACTTACAATGCCATTTCATTACAAGATTACTTGAAATAAAAAAAAAAAAGGAAGCAAAAGGCAAGAGTTGTGATAGCAGCAAAATAAGAACCTGTTTCTGATGCCAATCAGGAGAGTATTCAAGAGCCAAAATTGATGGATAAAAGCAATCTCTTGCTATATCATTGATAAATCTTTGCTTCTCGTGATCTGAAACAGGCTTCAATAAAAGCTTCTCTTTGATCTATACAAAAACAGTGAATGTTTCAATATTCATAACCCAAAATCCTTAAACACTAATCAAACAACCACTCACCTGTGAGTTCACAAGATTTCCAGGACACAATTCAACAGCAGCCACAGCAAAACTCCGTCCGAAACGCTTCTCGAACAGCTTCCGAACTGATTTAAGCTCAGGAAAATCCCCACATCTTGCTGAGGCAAATATGAGACTTGAAATTGCTTCAATAATATCATCAGGGCACGTCCTGAAAACCATAAACTAAAACAAATAAGATTGTTTTTCTTTTTCCCAAATTAAACCTCCTTAATAAATGGTAAAAATTTGGCATACTTGTGTTTCTTGATATGGGAAAACTTCACCAAGATGAATTCACAGAAATTTTCAATCAAATCATAAGCCTCCATCAAGATTTCATCTTGAATAAGCTGTTCCACCTGATATAGAAATAAAATGAACTAAAAGTTCTAGTAAAGAACTCAATCAAAGAGTATTCTGGTGAATTCTAACATACCCTTCTGAAAGCAATTTGTTGATAGCCATTGTTAACCAGCTCAAACAAATCTTCACGTAATTGCTTAACAATTGAATATCTCTTCTTCTTGAGCATCTGAAGCCGACACAGAGCTGTTCTGATTAGCTTCTTACTGTATCAAATCACAAATAAAAATCAAGACTTTGCAAAGATTAAAAAAACCCATTAGAATTGAAAGGATATGAAAATTGAAAACCCCACCATTTTGAAGCTTTTCTCCACCCAAATAGAAAGCCAAACATGCTTGAAATTACCACAAATTTGGAGATTGAGTATCATTTCATAATAACAGAACCACCATTACTGAGCGTTTACAGTGTGTTGGGAGTTATTTAGGAGAATTGGGTTTGAAAATCTAGAGAAAAAAACGGTTTGTGGTCAGTGATCATATAAAAAATTGGTCTAAAATAAGCATTATGATTGAGAACAGAGAGGGAACGTGGGATGAACTTAACCGAAATTCATGGCTTATTAAACGCTGGAAAAAAGCTATCTTTTCGAACCCCTCAATCTCAGCAAGATATTTGAATTAGAAATGTATGAAAATTAGCAGAAAAATGAATAAAGTTACAAACTTTGATCATATTTTAAACATAATTAGGGTTCTAAACTTGAAGTTCTATGTTTCACCTGGTTTGGAAGAGATTGAGAAAGTAATTATGTTTATTTTTAAAGCCAATTAATCCTACAATCTTTGTAATTTTTCATTTGTTCGT
Source organism: Benincasa hispida (assembly GCF_009727055.1). Taxonomy (NCBI): domain Eukaryota; kingdom Viridiplantae; phylum Streptophyta; class Magnoliopsida; order Cucurbitales; family Cucurbitaceae; genus Benincasa; species Benincasa hispida. The sequence continues at coordinate 58,138,803 of NC_052353.1, read as the reverse complement.
CGTCATGTTTTATTAACACAACTATAATTTTGAAATTATGTTGAATCAAACATTTAAGAAATGGGGGGTTTTTGTTCTGTTTTTAACCCTTTTCTCTATACACTTGAACTAACAAAAAAAAAATCCTTGTAAACCTGAATTTTTTTCCCCTTCACTTCATTGGTAAATTAAAGAAAAATAGTCACAGCTATATTTTTTTTTTAAAAAAATCATTCTTCTACATATTTTGATTTTCTTCTGAGTTAGACGACAAAATTGAGTACGACTCAACTAATCATAAAAAAGTTCATCTTTAGTCTGAAAAGATAATCATAGTTTGTCAAATAAAAATTTTAATTTTATTTTAAATTTTTTTTTGTGTGTGTTTAGAATGGATTATACAAAGATAGATGTCAATGTGTCCATGTACCTATACATCGTTCTTCCTAAAATCAATTATGGTAGGAAATTTGGTAAAAAAGTCTTAAACTTCAATCCTTTCTCTATTGAAATAACAAGTTTCCCAACGATTCCAAACAAATAATTTGATGAATCCATCATTTGAATCGATCAAAACTTCAAATTAAAAGAATTATAAACAAATCCAAACTTATATTATAAACATCGAGTCTGGATTCAATTAATCAATCCCACATATTCTCAAGAAAAACATGAATATTCCACTTCTGAACAAAGAAAAAGAAAAAGAAAAAAAATCTTAATCACCTATTTTCACACAAATCTATCACAAGCAAGTAAAGAAACACAATATAATTACATAAAAAGGGTTAAAAAGGAAAAAAAAAGGTTAATAAGAACATTGAAAGAGTAAAAATGAAACTCCCATTAAAAGGCGAAAAAAAAAAAAAATGAAGAGCAACAAAATTATGCCCAAAGCTTTAGAATTCACAAGGAAGCACCGTACGTATAATTACTCGACAAAATCCCAACTTTCTTATTTGGTGACAAATTATCAACCACCAATGAACAATTAACAAACACATAAACTTTCTTCAACGACAAGCTCCCAACCACCACCGTCACCGGCACTTTCACTTCCACAAGCAGAGGAATTTTCCCACTATGTCTGTTCTGCATCAGCGCTTCTTGAAGCCCACTTCCAAATTCACTATTCCCACTCAGCATAATGCTTATGTCCGTCACATTCTTCGCCGGCTGCCGGAAATCCGGAATCTTTCCGGCGCAGAGCTCCGATTCAGAGTACATTACAGAAACAGAGCTGTCTCTGCCATAGATGAAATCGATGTTTTCATTTGGGTTATCGGCTTTAACGATGACGATGAATTCAGTGTAGAGACTGAAATCGGATTTGACATTGAAAGCATGGACACGGAAATTAGTGACCTTGTAAGAAGGGATTTGGGGGTTAAAATAGTAGAAAAAGAAATAGCCGAGGCCGAACAGAGCAAAGATGATGAAGAAGAGGAAACAGTAACAGCAACAAATACATTTTAAACAACAACCAATGCCGCCACCGCCACCGTGGGCTTTGGAATGGTAACGGGGGACGTTGCGGCGATAGGGCGGAGGGCGGAGGCTGGCTTGGTGGTGGTTGTCGGAAAGCATAACATATTTGGGTTTTGGAGGAGCTTCCATGAGAATGGTTAAAAAAGAAAAGGGATATATTGGAAATTGAAGTTGAAAGGCGTTGACTGTTTGATGGGCATAGCTTTGTTAAACAAAAATGAGAGGAAAATGGAAAAAGAGAGGCTGTTGTTTGTTTGTTGTGTTTTTTTCTTTGTTTGTTCTTTTTGACTTTACCTCAAATTTGGACCAAAGGTCAAATTAAGAGAAGATTGAAGGGTTTTGGGGTTTTTTTTAGGTTACCATTGCTCTGTTTTAGCGGATTTGTTATGTGTTTGTGGAGATGAATGAACGAATGGATTGAGGATTTTGATGCTTTGGTTATTATTATTTTTATTGCTTTTTTGTTCAATGTCTATTTTTAAACTTATAGAAGTTTTTGCTAACCAAAACCTCTCATTCATCAATGGAACAGAACAAATAAAACAGAGTTTGGTTAACCCTTTGAGTTTGAGAATTATTTGAAGACTAAATTACATATAAAAAATACTCTTAACATTTGTAGTTTGTTTTAAAAGTACGGTTTGTTTTATAAGTATTTGTATGCTTTCAAAAGTGATATTAATATCATTGATCTTTTATAAACATTTCAAAACTGCTTTTGAAGTACAAATCTTAAAGAATTATAGGTGGAAATTGAGTCTAAAAACAGTGTGGTGATGGTCTAAAACTAACGATCAAAATTTTTATTCTGTGTTTAGTGTTGCAGCATTACAAGTCTCAAAAAAGTTTATAAGTCTTTTTTTGGTATAATTGGACACTTGGTTGAGCTGTACAAAGATGGGTGCAACCTACATCCGAATATTTTTCTACAAAGAAAATCTTTAAATTTTATCATTTGTTTTAAAAAAAAAAACATTCGTACTTTTTTCAAAAGTTACCACATTAGCCTAATTTATAATGTTTTAAACTTGCTTTTGGAGTAAATCTATATAAAATTTCATATGAAAATTAAGACCTAGAAATTTATGTTCTAGACTAGTGTTGCATCATTACAAGTACTTCCAATTTTTATTAGAAATTTTAAAGGAGATTTTTACTTGAAGTAGAATTATAAGATGTTTATGAAAGATTAAAGATAATGTTGAAGGATAAAGTTGTAGGATATATTTTTATAATGTAAACTAATTTTGAAGGTTTGCATATATTTCAAAACCAAATGTAAAATATTAGATATTTAAATTTCCTAGAACTACATTACTACATTACTTTTAGTTTCTGTTATCTATTGTGTGTATTAAAGAGTGATGGATGTGGTGTGAGACAGATAGAGAAATTCGACCACGACATTAATGAAACCTTAAAGAAAGAAATGTGGCTGCCTCATAGGTACCACGTTAATCAAACCTTGAACATATGATCAAATTCAATGTGATTCCCTGCCTTACAGCTTCCACCCCTTATGAAACATTGCAATAAAAATATTCAATATAGTTGTTCGCATGTGTAGAAGTAATTTTGGAATGATCAAAATCACTTTACTTATATTTTTATTGGTTGAAATTTGAATCAAAATCGTAAAATCAAACCATATAAAATCATATTTTATGAATTTCTTTTAATTCAACAAATTGGCTGAGTATATTCAAATTTCTAACGTCTTTTTTTATTCTCTTTTAAACGTCCTGGTCAAAAAAACATATTTTGATTGATTCAAAATCTAATCTATATTGGTATGAGAATACCAGTTTATATTCGAACATGAAATTGATTTTTAACTAAAAAAAATATGTATGATAAAAATGATTTTAATCATTTTAGAATCAATCGGGTAAATCCAAAAAACAAAACATAGGTGTGGCATAAAAAGATTTATTCCCTGTATATGAATAAAGTTCTGAGAATACATATTCTGTATGTTCTCTGCCACAATAACTCCTATTATATGTAGGTTCCTGGTTTTAATACTTGATGGGGTACCATTGCCACAGCACTACAAAATAGAAAGTTTATGAAGAAAAAGAAAGAAAGAGATGGTCCATGGCGTTGGGTATTTATGAAAGAGACAAAGATCCATAACAATTTCAACAAGCTTTCAGAAATTTATTAATGCCATTCACATCACACTAAGGATACAAATTTATTGCCCTCTTTTCTAAACCTTTCAAATTTTCAAGTCCCGCTTTTGCAATGTACAAAGTTTTTACTATTCTCGTAATACTATAAGACACTATTTGAGAGATTGGAATGTAATCATGACTATGATAATAAAAGGAGTGTTGAAATGTGTGAAAAATCGAGGACATAACATAAATGAAATCATGAAACGTCAAAATAGTAGGAAAGAGGGTTAGACTAAAAACTGTCGGAATGAAATGATTTTATTATTACAAATCGAGCCCAAAACGCTCAATCTAAAAATGAGTTTTGGATTACATTACAATCCAAATTTATTTCATTACGGATTCCCAAATAGCCTTCAATACTCTCTTTGTTCCACATTATAAATTAATTTTGTAAATATGAGTGGACTTCATATGGACTCCACTCTATTTAAAAGTATGTTAACGTGTCATACGATAAATAGAGAGACGAGCACATAGTATAGGACATTTTTCGTATAAATGTATGCTTGGTTGTGATTTCATATTACCGAAATTATATTTGTTATTATCAAAATCACTTTTCTTTCAAAAATTGTTGTTGGGCAAAATTTGAGATTGATCCTAGAAAAATCTAAATTTTTTCAACCATTAATTAAAATGTGCTTTCATTGCATGATTGACCTAGACTTACCCCCAAAATTAGCCGAATACTTTTTGTGTTAAATTTTTCCGATATTGATTATGTTTTAAAATTAAAATACACATATAAATTTTTAGTAATTTAGTAGTTTTCAAATCACATCTAAAACCAAACATAGTAATTTGAAAATCAATTTTATAATCAACTGTATCTAAATCCATTTCTATTGAGGATATTTTCATTTGTACTTATTTTTGTTTAGTTCATCTAGGTGTCTAATCACAAATAATCACGTGACAAATATATATATATATATATTTTTTTTCTTAAAAATCCTTTGCAATCGAATGAGATGGATGGAGATGGGGTTACATGCAAATATTACTTTATAAAATTACTCTAAACATGAACTAAAATAATTTATAGTAAGGATTGAACTATGTGATAGACCAATTTCTCATAGCTTTTTTTCTCTCTTCTTTTGTTTGCATTGATGGCTCTTCACGTTTAAGGAGGCACTTTCTATTCTGATGTTTTGTTTCTGCTTGTTTTATGGTGATAGTTTTTGTAAGCTCGGATTCCCTGTGACCTCATCACTAAACTAAAAAAAGACCTGTCTTTTGCCTGTGACTTGCTTCAATTCTCACTCTCTTTCTCTATTTCAAAATCTTTCCCCTTTATATATATCCTCTTCATTTCCTTCTTTCTTTACTCAATCTTCTTCATTTTCTTTAACACACCCTCTTAAAAACTAACCTCTTTTCTTCACCTTCTAATCTAAAACCATGAACCCTTCCACTTGGTTTTCTATTCTCTTCATTGCTTTCTTCTTATTCCCAACACCCATTTCCTCTAGACACATTTCACAACGAAACTCACGTAAATCACTCTACTGTTTTCTCGTTAAGTAGTTAAAATTACTTTTGTTAGGTTCATAATCATTCTAAAATATGTCTTTCATGGTGATTTCCATGTGTGTAGATCATGGCCACCACCGCAAGATGGCGACAACCACGGTGAAAGAGAAATTGTACTCGCCGGAAAAGAAGGCAGTGATAGGGAGAAAAGGGGCGGACACAGTTGAAGTAGCGGGGTCGAGCTTGCCGGATTGTTCACATGCGTGTGGCTCGTGCTCGCCGTGTAGATTAGTGATGATAAGCTTTGTGTGTGCTTCACTTCAAGAGGCTGAAACATGTCCAATGGCTTATAGATGCATGTGCAATAACAAGTCCTATCCTATTCCTTGATATAAAGTCTTAACTTCAACTCTTAGGAAGATCGATCAATTTTACACTGTTGGATGTCGAAGGGAGAAAAAAAAAAAAAAACTAAAAATTATAATTTCATCGTATTTCCAATGATTTAGAGGGTACTAACTACAATGAGAGAGTCACATTGTATGTACAAATATATCACTCTTGTTTTAGTTTGTTATTCTTATAGTTTTTTTCTTTCTTGACTTCTTTTTTGTGGGAGTTAGAGTTGTAACCACAGATCGAGCTTTTTAGCAACATTTTGACATAACTTAGATACATTTATCAACGTGTGAATCGTAATATTATCCTAACTATTCTAATATCATTCACAAAATTTAATTACTATTATATTGTTGTATTTGTCTTGAATTGGATGATTAGGAGGCTTGAAGAATTTGATTCACCCAAACTCATTTATATTGTACTAGTTATGCTAAGTACAATTTTGTGTTATTTTTAAAAGTCCTTTACAATCACTATAGAGAGAATTTAGATCTTATTTGGTTTCAATTAAGCTTATTTCATCTCTATTTTTTTTTTTTTTATAATGATTTGTATTTTTTCTTACATACAACGATTGAATTCTTAGCCAATTTCAAAAAATAAAAACAACTTTTTAAAAGCTACTTTTTTATTTCTCAAAATTTGGCTTGGTTTTTTAAACCATTGTTGAAAAGTAGATAATAAAAGAAGAAATTTGAAAGTAAAAGTAGTGTTTATAGGCTTAATTTTTAAAAACAAAAATAAATAACAAAATGATTAATTACCAAACGAGATCTTAATTTTTTATTTTTGAAAATAGCCATATAAGTACAACTTCTATATATTGGTTTCTATGTGTTGTCCTACATTTTAGGAGTGTTTTTATAACCAAAGCCAAATTTTAAAAACTAAAGAAATTAGTTTTTACACTCATCTTTGTTCTTTTTTAAATTTAGGTAAGAATTCATATGTTTAGATAAAAAAAAAAAAAAAAAAAATGAAAACCACAAAGAATCGTGTGAAACAAAGACAAAGTTAAAAAAAAAGTTATCGAATGGACTTTATTTATTTTTTTAGGACAAAAATATTAACATATTAATGATATTATTTACTGGAAAAATTTATATTTGGTCATGGACTTTATTCTCTTGGGACACATTTCATCTTTTTTTTGGGTCAGTATAGCTACGTACGGTTTTGGTACAAAATTAGAATATTCTTAGAGGCCTTATTCTCTACAAATTTGATTTAAAAGATAACAATTACTATATATACAAATAAAATTTATTGATTCAACATTCACACCATAAAATATCACAGTGGTTCCTGAATTCAGATAAAAGATCCAATTTTTACCCTCACTCTTCACATTTTCACTAATTCACACACTAATTTTAATAATAAAAAATTATTAAAAAATCTAGAAATTTCTATTTAGTCTTTAATTTCTATAAAATCAAGTTTGAAAAAAAAATATATAGTTTAATTATTGTACAATTTAAGCATTGAATAAGCTTTTCATTGACATACAGATAGTTGTCGAGGCTTTCAGTTGATCAAATGATATTTATATTCACGATCTAGCACTTCAACTATTAAGTAGTCTTAGTGGCAAGACCGTGTCAAACACAGGGAACCTTTGAATTTCTCAAATAAATGGTTTGCAGCCCAAGTGTAACCGGAGGGAGGGGGTTGGAAGTTGATTGATTTGCAAAAGAATAAATTACACCAATTAAAGATTTAATAGAATATATGAAAATGCCTAGCTTGGGTTGCAAATGAGTTCTCCCTATTCAAAGTACTCGATTATTGAATTCTCATCACCAAAATTAATTAATTGCTTACACATAACCAATTCAATTAGAAAAACTAACTAAATTGTCCTAAACGACTAACTAGGCCACTGGAATTGATGAAAAGCATACGAATTCCAATTGTCTTAATTGTGTTTAAATATAGGACACGTTAGGCGGAATGTTTAATTTTCAAGCGTCTAATTAACCATTCATTTCATTTAATTCTAAGTTGGTTATGTTGGGATTTATGCCCCAAAACCTCGTAGTTAATTAGTATTTGATATAATAATGCATTATTTTATATATGCAACAGTTAGTTGTTCATTAAATGAAAAATCCAAGGTTATTTCATGAGACTCGAATAGTATGTAGTGGACATACAGTTGGACCATGTGTCAAGTATAACCTAAAGGGTCTATAGTATATGAACTAAGGTTGGGTGCCTTTTCCTGGTAATACTATGGATACGACCCACTTTGTAATTGTTACAAATATTGTAAGTGTTACAAACGATTCGATCCAAATTGATTATGTAAAGACATGCGAGTGGGAGTATCCTATACAAATGAGTTTGTGTAAGATTGAACCGAGATATTTAATCTTTCCTTGTAATACTGTTGATGGAAGAGATTAATATTTTATAGGATAATCATGTAACCCAATCGCAATCTTGAATGAGTTACGGACTCCTATCTATGAGGGTTGTCCTTTGATTTGTATTGGTGAGAGTGGCCCGAGTCGCTAACTCAATAAGCATACCATTTTGGGGACATGTTTGAGTAGGGAGCGGGGAACATAGCTACATAAGATAGAATTCAACTCCTTCCCGCCTATATGGTAAGTAGAGGAGTAGTTCCCTTAAGTGTTGATTCCAGATCTTGAACAAAGGTATACTCGCCTTCTCACTAGCCCGAGAGGGACTTAGTTTATGGTAGGACCACAAATAGATTTTTTATTAGAGGGATTAATGGTACTTAAAGAGTAAGAGGTAATTACAGGGGTAAAACAGTAATTTGACCTAGCTATAATTACGAACTTCTCATGAAAGATCAACTTATTGTAAGGGTTAAATCCATGGACTCAAAAATATTCTACAGTACGAAGAGTGCACCTATGGGTCTTTAGTGGAATAACCCACAATTAATGAATGTTCATTAATATAATTAAAGAGTTTAATTAGTTAATGTCGAATCATTGCAGCTTCTAATCTGTAGGTCCATTAGGTCCCCTTGCTAGCTCACAATGGACAAACAAGGACTAAGAGTTTTGAAAGAATTTGAATTGTTCAAATTAAATAAGGAAATGATGTTAATTTGTATATGATACGATTATTTTAATGTATATAAATGCATTATAATATAAAGTTGTGAATGAGATTCAAAATTAAACATTATTATTTGGATATGATTCAAATAATTAATATGTATAGGATTCATATTAAAACTATAAGTTAGTGAATATGAATGAGATTCATATTAAAATCATAGTGTTAGATTTTGTGTGGTTGACAATATTTGTTTAAGCATCTCAGATGTTACGAGATGTGTCTCTGCATTGTTGGTTTCAGAAAGAGGAATGTCTACGACAATGCTAATTCTACAAGATACTTTCCTTATTGGTGGTTTCCTTTGCTATTTTGCCATTATTTTTTTTCCATGTTTGGCTCTCGATTTCTATGGAAGTTAGGGTTGTCTAGTGTGTTTCTGCTGCTCTTATTTAAAGGGTTCTCTGTCTTTTCAAAAAGGGTTAGCCGTATTATTCTTTTGGTGAAAAGCTCGATCTGTGTATTCGACCAACAGTATAGTGCATTGACGAATCTGTGTCTTTTGTGTTCTAGAGACGTTCTTGTTAGGTTAATGCTCTAAATCTAGTGGGTCCTGTAGTTTTTAATTGTATTGTTCAAACAGTTTATTTATTTAATAAAATATGAGGTGTTTTATTTGACATTTAGTAGCATTAATCCACAAAATCAATAAACAAACATTCAAGGTTATCTTATGTAGCTTAAACATGTATGTAGAGACATACAAGTGGATCGTGTTTAAATAATAACCTGAATGGTCTGTACTAGATGAATAAAGCTGGGTACCTTATTCTAGTGATACTACGAATACGACCCGCTTTGTAGATTTTACAATTGTTTTAAAGTTCTACAAATGATTTGATCCTGATCATTCATGTAGAGACATGTGAGCGGGGGTATTCTATATAAAAGAGTTTAAGACTGAACAACGAAATGAATAGTTTCATTATATAACATCGTTAATAGTAGAGACTTACATTTCACTAGGATGACCATAGGTGACAAGACCTGAATCCTGAGTGAGTTGTGAACTCCTGCCTGTGAAGGCGGTCCTTTGATTTGCATGGGTGAGAGTGGCCAATTTTCCAACTCAAGAAGCCTACCATTTTGGGGATTTATCTGATTGAGCAGCTGGGAACACAGCTATATAAGATGAAATTCACTTTTTCCTTAATGTCAGAGTAAGTTATAAATTGCTCCCTAAAGGCTGCTTCTGGGGCTTGAACAATATGACATCATACCCTCTCTTGGCCCGAAAGGGGTTTGGTCATAGTTGAACTATGACTTATTGTTCTTTAGAGGGATTAGTGGTTGATGCGTTATTTTATGCGGTGATATAATGAAAGGAAATTGTGGTAATGAAAAATGTGTTGTGCAACAAGTTTTCTCAGCAGGACTCAAGTATAAATCCTACTGAGTTTCCTGGTAAGTCAATGGTTGAACTCATGGACTAAGGAACACAATATGCGGTAATAATTTTTAAGATCACTTTGCGGTAACAATTAAATTAATGGTTTGGTTGGTTTGTTGTTTGAAGTATAAAAAGTATGTAGCGGATTTGAGAAAATATTGATTATGCAACAGATACACTGAGTATGCAGAGGAAGGGGTTGAGAAGGTCTTTAGCTATCGTTTCCCGAGAATGCGTTCAAACTATGCGATCATGCTACACTCATATGACAACAATCATTTTCCAATGCAAGGCGGTAGCTACTAATTCTAGGACGCATGCGATGAATGAGATAATGTCTATAGAGCTTATTCCTAAGTCTCTACTTCTTACCTATGTGATGATGCAAGATGCACACAAGGGCAAGGTGACCGCATACAATCATAACCTATCTCTAGGATGCATGCGATGCGTTAATAGCAAACAACACTTATTCCTAAGCTCTTATCTCTTGATTATTCGTTTCTAATCTGACTTTCTCGAGCCTAGATTCTAACCTAACTTTTCTAAGCCTAGATTCTATCCTTAGACTACCCTCCCAAGTATCTCTAATGGACGAATGATGCATTCATAATACAAGATAATCGTATAGAATGAAGATCCCCAATTATGCTAAGTGCCCCTCAACCCATTTGACAGATTTAGCTACTCATGCGTAATATACAGAGAGTGAACAGATATAAAGATGTAAATTCCATTTCTATAAATCAGTTCAGAGTACAAAATGAATGGAATATAAAGATAAAGAGTCTGGTAGCAATTCCTTGCTTCCCAAGGCTTTTACACTGTTAACTCTATTCTGCTCAAAAGATGTTCCTACTTCCGCAGGAGTTGGCCCTCTCTCTGATCTCGACATTTCTGGCACTCTTTCAAGTTAACCGGAATGATCTCTCAGTACAATCTCATTTTCCTCGCTTCCGCCTTCTAAGTAACAAAAAATTATGAACAAGGTTACTTCTATCTGAGGGGAAAATTCTCTAACTGTCGAACTTCTTTACTAAAGGTTGCCTTCGGTATTTATAGAGCTTCAGGGAGAAAGGATTCTTCTCTCTTATGATTGCACTAATGGGATGACATTAATTCTCTATCTGATGCACCAAATATTTGTCACCGAAAAATTGAGTGTACTTGCTACAGTAGTTCGTTAACGGCTTGTCAACTTAATTTGGAATCGACTGTCATCAGCTTTCTATCCCACCGTGATTTATTACAATTCTTACCCAGATACACCTACCAAAGATGCGCCGATTCTATGCGGTAACCTTTTTGAGCAGATAATTGCGAGTGCAAATGGTCACATAGCCTTGCATTAACGCAATCTCTTGATGCGCTCGGTCATTGATTTCTTTGGATCGCATTTTCCGCTTTGCACCAACTCATATTCTCACAAAAACACATAAGTTAACTGTTTTAATGCGATTGATGCATGTGACCGCAATATTATGAAGTTAATGCTTTTGGACGCAATCTTGTATATTTTTATCAACGCAAACCTATATTTTTTTTTATAACTTAGTACCGAATAACGTGCATTTCTGCCCGTTATCACACCTCCAAATTTAAACAATGCTTGTCCTCATGCATAAGCTAAAGATTTCCTTTAGAAAGTCGACCGCAATCTCTTTTCCTAGATTTCTCAAGGATGCCTTATTCAAATCCTATACACCAAAATTTCCTTAATTCCTATCCAAGTCTCTTCTTAAAATATTTCTAAAATTTAGGGACCGCAAGCTTAACCTTCAAAAAGACTTTACTATATTCAGGGCATCACATGATTTATTTCAAAAAAAGGTTTTTTGCTTGGGTGTTAAATGATTTTTTTTTTTTTTATCTTTGCGTATTTTAGACATGATTTTTTTTCTTCTGACCTTGTGCTAATCCAAGTGCCTCGCCTTCGTTTTGGCTTGCCCTCACGTGTGTCATGTAGACATCCAACTATGAGCAAGACGCTCTTACTTTGACTAAACTCATGCCCATTTGACAGTGGAGTTGCGGTCATTTATTTATGCGTTGATCACGATTCCTACCTTCGTTTTGGCTTGCCCCCACGTGTGTCATGCGGACCCAACTACGAGTAGGATCCGATCACAACATTAAGATTTTTCTTTTAAAGATAAGCAAGGCTAAAAATAGCAAGGTCGAAAATGAATACCGCACCCCCAAATTTAAAATGCGACAATGTCCTCATTGCCAAAAGATTGAAAGAAGTCATGCGATGTTCTTAGGAAGTTTCATAAAGGGTCAGTTTGAAAGAAAGCTAGCAGACCACTAATTTCTAGAAATATTTTATGAGGTGACTATCCTAAAATTAAGTTGAATCTAGTATATACAAAAAAATAGAAGCATGCGTTTCATCATTGAAATCATAAATGGCAAAGAGAAATCATGCGGTGACTTACTAAATTAATCAATGTTAAATGATTGTGGTAACTAAAGAGGATGCATTGATAAAATTTTTAAAATTAAAATGCCATATGATAGTGCAAAATTTGGAATAAAGTCAAAGAAAGATACAAACAAATATTTGTTGACGCATCCTGCTTTGCGGCTATCTACTTTCTTTGGATTGCAGTGACGAAATTAAGTAGTTGCGTCTTCGTGTAGCGCCTCCACAATCGTTTACCTTGATCATTTGCAAAGAAAACATTGAGAGGGTCAAATAATCATAAAAAAAACAGAGTTAGCAAAATCGTTTACCATGATTATTCAACACAATCGCATTATTTTATATATATATATATATATAATATTATGATATAGATTTAAAGTGAAAGACAGATAAACAACATTTGAAAATAACATCATAGTGTAGGCAGAGTTCATGAATATAAGTAAGAAAAGGATATTCCAAAAGACTTGTGCCCAGATGAATTTTCTATCGCTATGCCAGCCGTAAGGGCCACTTATTTCGCTCTCATTCGAGGATTTCTTAAGTCTACAGAGGTCTTTTTCTCGACGAAAATCACCCCGTAATATGCCTTGACTCTTTGCACGGTAAACCTTGAATGTACGGGTCCCTTCCTCATTAATCAGGCTCGACCGCATCATGCAAGAATATTTCTTTTATTATAAAGGGTCCGGACCAACGCGACTTTAATTTTTTGGGAAAGAGCCGTAACCGTGGATTGAAAAGTAAAACCTTTTGTCTGACGTAGAGATTTTTGCCGCATAGCCGGTTGTCATGCCAACGTTTTGCTCGTTCTTTTTAAATTTTGACATTTTCATAAGCTTGCATTCTCCACTCATCAAGCTCGACCAATTGGAGTTTTCTTGCTTCCCCTGCTGCTTTTAAGTCAAAGTTAAGCTTCTTCACCGCCCATAGCACTTTATGCTCTAGTTCCAGTGGTAAATGACATCTTTACCAAAAACCAATGCATACAGAGACATGCCTATCGGTGTTTTGTACGCAGTCCTGTATGCCCATAGCGCATCGTCCAGCTTTGTTGCCTACTGTTTTTGCAAAAGCTTTACCACCTTCTCCAATATCAGCTTAATTTCCCGGTTGGACACTTCAGCTTGACCATTCGTCTGTGGATGGTATGCAGTGGCCACTTTGTGGAGGATATTATATTTGAGCAGCAGATTTTTGACGAGGTAATTGACAAAGTGCGAGCCTTCATCACTTATTATGGCACGTGGAGTGCCAAAACGAGTGAAAATATTTTTCTTCAGGAATTTGGAAACTACCACCGCATCGCTTGCGGCGCATGCTACTGCTTCTAAGGCTAACAAAATATACTTGTGACCATTTGAAGGTGGGAATGGTCCCATGAAATCAATGCCCCAGACATCGAACAACTTCAGTTCTAAAATGATGTTCATGGGCATCGCATGTTTCCATGAAATGTTACCCATGCATTGGCACCGGTCACACTTCATCACGTAGTCTCGTGCATCCTTAAATAGTGTTGGCCAATAGTACCCATTTTGTAATACTTTTGCTGCGGTACGCTGGCCTCCAAAGTGTCTGCCATATGATGAATCATGACATTGCGATAATATGCGTTGATGACCATCATCAGTACACATAGTCGCAGAATCTGGTCCGACCCCCTCTTATACAGATTTGGCTCATCCCAAAAATATAATCTGCATTCATGCCTGAGCTGCCTCTTTTGGTAGTCGGTATAATCTTCAGGAAATTGCTCGCAACCAGATAATTTACCACGTCTGCGTACCATGGAAATTCATCAATATGAAATAGCTGCTCGTCTGGGAACATTGTGCTCACTTCTGACTGATTGCGGTCAATCTCTGGATTCTCTAATCTGGATAAATGATCCGTAACTTGATTCTCCATCCCCTTGCGATCAATTATTTCCATATCGAATTCCTGGAGGAGGAGAACCCGTCTAATCAATCTCGACTTCACGTCTTTCTTTGTCATTAAATATTTTATCGTTGAGTGGTCAGTATGGATGAGTACTTTTGTTCCCAGCAAATATCCCCTGAATTTCTCCAACGAAAATATTATCGTAAGTAACTCTTTTTCTGTGGTAATGTAGTTAGTTTAAGAAGGATTCAAAGTCTTACTCGCATATGCGATGGGATACAGTATTGTTTTTCTCTTCTACGCCAGCACTGCTCCCATCGCATACTCGCTCGCATTGCACAGTAATTCAAAGGGAAGTGTCCAATCTTGTGCGATTAACACGGGTGCAGTCATTAATGCATTCTTCAAAACCATGAATGCATTGCGGAAATTGTCATCAAAGTCAAATTTTCTATCGGCCTCCATCAACGCACTCAGCGGCCGTGCTATCTTTGAAAAGTCCTTGACAAAACGTCTGTAAAAGCCGGCATGTACCAAGAAACTCCTGACAACCTTTACACTTGTTGGAGGTGAGAGCTTTTCAATTGCTTCAATTTTTGCCTTGTCCACCTCCAACCCGTCCCTAGATACCTTATGCCCCAGCACAATGCCCTCCTTCACCATAAAATGGCATTTCTCCCAATTAAGCACGAGGTTCGTCTCCTTACATCTTTTCAATATCTTCTCCAAGTTGTCAAGACAGACTTCGTATGTGTGCCCATATACAAAGAAGTCGTCCATGAATATTTCTTTCAAGTCTTCGAGGATATTATCTGAAAAGATGGCCATCATACACCTTTGGAAAGTGCTCAGTGCATTGCAGAGGCCGAACGACATGCGACAAAAAGCAAATGTTCCATACGGGCAGGTGAAGGTGGTCTTTTCTTGATCTTCTGGAGCAATCATGATCTGATTATAACCGGCATACCCATCCACAAAGCAGTAGAAGTCATTTCCAGCTAGACGATCCAACATTTGGTCAATAAAAGGTAAAGGGAAATTATCTTTCTTTGTTGCCGTATTCAGTTTGCGGTAGTCCATGCAAATCCGCCACCCGGTGACGGTCCTTTGTAGTATCAACTCGTTATTTGCATTAGGGACAACCGTCATCCCACCTTTCTTCGGCACGCAATGCACGGGGCTAACCCACGTGCTGTCTGCTATCGAATAGATGATGCCCGCGTCTAACCACTTGATTATCTCCTTCTTTACGACCTCCTTCATCGCGGGGTTGAGTCTGCGCTGATGTTCGATCGATCTTTTATGGTTTTTTTCGAGACGAATTATATGCATACATTATGTGGGGCTAATTCCTCGAATATCTGCGAGCGTCCAGCCAATTGCTTTTACATATTTTCTCAAAATGCTCAGCAGCGCATTTTCTTGGTTTTCATTAAGTGCAGAGGAAATGATTACTGACAGCTTCTCATTCAGTCCCAGAAACGCATACTTCAGATGGTTCAGAAGGGTCTTCAGCTCTAGTATTGGTAGTTATTTTCAGGACGATTGCATTGTTTTTCTTTCTTCATTCACTGTCAGCTCAACTTCTTGGGTTGCGATCATCTCATCTTCCTAGTTTGTTTTTTCTGTGATTGCATTGCATGTAACAATGGATGAGATCGCATCCTCATCTTCATTTTCATCTTCAGGCTTCTCTTCTTCATTCAAACTCTATTCATCGTCGGATTCATTAAGGTCTTATTTTTCAGGATATTTCACGGCTTGAATAATGTCAAACTTGATCTTCTGTCCATTCACGCTCAAGATGATCTCTCCTTTGTGCCCATCAATTTGGGCACGACCAGTCGATAAAAATGTCCGCCCCAGAATAATGGGCACATCTTTGTCTGCTTCGTAGTCCAAGATGATGAAGTCTGCTGGCAATATAAATTTTTTGATTGTAACCAGCACATCATTCACCTTCCCCTCTGGATGCACCAAAGATCTATCAGCTAATTAGAGAGTCACTGTTGTGGGCGTAAGTTGCTCCATATCCAGCTACTTGAAAATTGACAGAGGCATTAAGTTGATGCTGGCTCCAAGATCGCATAGTGCTTGCCCGATGTATAATCCTCCAATGGAGTAAGGGATAGTGAAACTCCTAAGGTCGCACATTTTCGGTGGGATTATAGATTTTGAGCTCTGCGTCAAAGCCACCGTGGCGAACTTACTAGTGCCTCTCTTCTTTGTCACCATATCCTTTAGAAACTTCGCATATGCGGGCATCTCCTCAATTGCTTTAGTGAACGGAATATTAATATGCAATTTTTTTAACATATTCATGAAGCGTTGGTACTGTACTTCATCATTTTTCTTCTTTCTGAGTCTCTGTGGAAAAGGTGGCAACTGTACTCTCACGGTCCCCTGTTCTTTTGGCTCTGAGGTGGACACAATCTCTGGCTCTATCGCCTCTTTTTCTCCTGCTTCTTCTCGAGTCACCACAATCTCTGGTTCTAGCGCAATAGGAGCAGTCCGGCTAGGCTCCTTCTTCTCCCCTACCACAGTCTTTCCACTCCGTAATGTCACCACTTGACACTGCTCTTTACCCGTACCCTCTGGGTTGCGTGGGAGTTCCGTTGAATTCGGCAGGGCCCCTTGCGGTCTGTTCTTGAGTTCGCTCGATATCTGGCCTATCTGTATTTCCAGGTTGCAGATAGACATCGCTTGGTTTTGAAGCACAGTTTCATTCTTCTCAATATATTGCTTCAACAAACTTTCCAAAGAGGAAGATTGCGACACCTGCGAACTGCTGGCTTGATTACTCATCTGACCATTGCTTCGTAGGAAAAATCCCAGTGTCCCTTCTTTTTGCGCCACTGATTGGAAATTTTGCTGCTGATTTTTTGTATGCAAAGTTTGGGTGGTTTCTCCACCTAGGGTTTTACGTGTTAGAAAACGGGTTATTCTTCACAAAATAAATTGATTGTGGGTTTTGCGGGCATTCCTCCATTGCGTGTCCTTCATCGCAAGTAGCACACCTTGCGGTAATCTGGTTGATTGTGTTCACTTTCCCACTATGCGTTGCTGGGCTGTTGATTGCGATTCCTTGTATCAAGTTCATCATCGCAGTCATCTGACTCTGAAGGGATGTGATAGCACCATTGTTCACGTCACTATCCTTTATTCTCAATCTTTGATCGCTCTCTCTCAGTCCTTATGATTTTTAGAGATGCGATCAAGGGTGTTCTTAGCCTCATCATACGTTTTATCTAGCAGACCTCCAGCGGCTGCCATGTTGGCAGCGGTTGTGAAGTAAAGTTTAATCCGTGATAAAAAAAATCTCCATTTGTAAGCAGTCTGGTAATCCGTTGTATGGGTAGCCTCTTAAACCTCGCCAAAGCATTGCTGAGCGATTCATCCATGTCCTATTCAAAATTGGTTATTAACTTTGTTCTCCAGGAATTCTCCGTTGGTGGGAAATATTTCTTCATAAACTTCCCTACTATTTGCTCCCATGAAGTAATCTCCCCCGGTTCGAGAGAATACGCCCATTTTCATGCCTGGTCACACAACGAAAATGGAAACAAAGTTAGTCGAACTTCTTCGATAAAGATATTAGGGAACACAAAAGGATTGGAGATCTCTATGAAGCTCCGAAGGTGGCCGTGCGGGTCTTCACCAGGCCTCCCTCCAAACTATCCAGCAGTCTGGATCATCTGTAGCATCACCGGTTTCATTTCGAATCGCGATCCATCAAGGGTGGGCCTCACAATTTCAGGGGAGAAATAGTAGAGGTTGGGCGATGCATAGTCCCAAATTGGCCTATTGCAGTCGTTCGCCAATAGGATGGGATTAGCCATGTTTTCCTTCTCTTGTTGTTGGAAGCTATCTCTCAATCTTTGTCGGAACGTTCTTTCAATCTCTGGGTCATAATTCACCAGAGATTGAAAGCTGTAAAGAAATCAGAAAAATTACCGTTAGCACACTGAATTGTCGAAGTCCCCAGCAACGGTGCCAAAAACTAGCAGAACCCAAGTATAAATTCTACTGAGTTTCCTAGTAAGTCCAGGATCGAACTCAGGGACTAAGGAACACAATATGCGGTAATAATTTTTAAGATCACTTTGCGGTAACAATTAAATTAACGGTTTGGTTGGTTTGTTGTTTGAAGTATAAAAAGTATGCGACGGATTTGAGAAAAGATTGATTATACAACAGATACACTGAGTATGCGGAGGAACGGGTTGAGAAGGTCTTTAGCCAGCATTTCTCGATAATTTGTTCAAACTATGCGATCATGCTACACTCATGCGACAACAATCATTTTCCAATGCAATGCGGTAGCTCCTAATTCTAGGACGCATGCGATGAATGCGATAATGTCTATAGAGCTTATTCCTAAGTCTCTACTTCTTGCCTATACGATGATGCAAGATGCACACAAGGACAAGGTGATCGCATACAATCATAATCTATCTCTAGGATGCATGCGATGCGTTAATATCAAACAACGCTTATTTCTTAGCTTCTATCTCTTGATTATGCATTTCTAATCTTACTCTCTCGAGCCTAGATTTTAACCTGACTTTTTCATGCCTAGATTCTATCCTTAGACTACCCTCCCGAGTATCTCTAATGGACGAATGATGCATTCATAATACATGATAATCGCATAGAATGAAGATCCCCAGTTATGTTAGCTAAGTGCCTTTCAACCCAATTGACAGAGTTAGCTACTCATGCGTAATATACAGAGAGTGAATATATATAAAGATGTAAATTCCATTTCTATAAACCAGTTCAGAGTACAAAATGACAATGGAAGATAAGGATAGAGAGCCTGGTAGCAATTCCTTGCTTCCCAAGCCATTTACACTATTTACTCTATTCTACTCAAAATATGTTCCTGCTTTCACAGGAGTTGACCCTCTCTCTGATTTCGACGCTTCCGGTACTCTTCCAAGTTCACCGAAACGATCTCTCAGTACAATCTCACTTTCCTTGCTTTTGCCTTCTAAGTAACAAAAAACTATGAACAAGGCTAATTCTATTTGAGGGGAAAATTCTCTAACTGCCGAACTTCTTCACTGAAGGTTGCCTTCGGTATTTATAAAGCTTCAGGATGAAAGACCTTTTCTCTCTCATGATTGCACTAATGGGATGACATTAATTCTCTGTCTAATGCGTCGAATATTTGTCACCGAAAAGTTGAGTATACTTGCTACAGTAGTTCGTTAACGACTTGTCAACTTAATTCGGAATCGACCGTCATCAACTTTCTATCACATCATGATTTATTACGCTTTTCACCGAGATGCACCCACCAAAGATGCGCTGGCTCTATGCGGAAACCTTCTTGAGCAGATAATTGCGAGTGCAAATGATCGCATAGCCTTGCGTTAATGCAATCTCTTGATGCGCTCGGTCGTTGATTTCTTTGGATCGCATTTTCCGCCTTGCGTCAACGTATATTCTGCACAAAAATACATAAGTTAATTGTTTTAATGCGATTGACGCATGCAACTGCAATATTGTGAACTTAATGCTTTTTGACGCAATTTTGTACATTTTTATCAACACAAACCTGCATTGTTTTATAACTTAGCACTGTAATAACGTGCATTTATGCCCGTTATCAGTGGTACATAAGGAATTAGATGTAACTAAAGGAGCAAAACGGTAATTTTGGCCTAGTTGTACTTATGAGCAATTTATGAAGGGTCATCACTCTGTTGACTGGTTATATCCAATGGATAGAGAAATACATTCGTAGTGCGAAAATTGTATCAATGGGTCTTTAGTGGAGTGATCGATAGTTAATGGATGTTAGGTAATTTAACTAAAAGAGTTTAATTAATTATCCAAGTACCACTGGAGCTTCAATCTACAAGTTCATAAGGTCCCCTCCGTAGTTCAACTGGGGTTATTGAGAATTGATATTGGATTAATTTAAATTGTTCGAATTAATTGAGGGAATTAATTTTATATGATATAATTAATTTAAATTACTTATATGTGATATTATTAATATAATGTATTTGATATATTATAATATAAAGTTTATTTGAAAGAAAATAAATATATGATTCAAATATTAATTATATGAATTGGATTCATATAATTATTTTTAATATGAACTTGATTTATATTATATTATTGAGAGAATTACGAACTATAAGCAATAGGTTATATATTATATTGTATATAATATATAGAACATTATATATTATTTAATAAAGTGGTTGTTATATTATATAATATTGATTAAATTAAAATTTGTTTTAATTTAATTTAATTATTTTTGACTTTATTTGAAGGAGGGAGTTATGTAACTCCCTCTCTCTTAGTTCTCTCAACAAAAAATCATGAGAGTGGGAGTTAGAAATAGTTCAGTCATCTTCTTCGAAAAATCACTGAAGGTCTGTGAATTTTTTGACCGATCTGCAATTCTCTCATTTTTGCCTACTCTGCAAGAGAAAAATCTCTTTTCAAAACTCATATCTCTCCCTCTAACAAAATTTATTAGAGAAGCCCACAACTCTCTCTGTAATTCTCAACCTCTATGGAGAATACAAAAGGTTCTTTTATGATGGCGTCCATATTGATTTGTTGGTTTTTTGTGTTGTTCCAAGAAGACTTCGTGATCGTTTGTTGAGAGGAATTCGTGAAGATCTTGTTGTTAGGATTGGTGTCCTAATTATCCCAAAGTCTCGTAGTTTGTAAAATGTGTACACATTGTTGTTAGTAAAATAAGAGTTATTTGATTTGCATTTACTCATATCCAATAAACAAAGATTCATGGTTATTTTATATAAACTTAAGCATGTATATGAGATATGCAAGTGGATCACGCCTTAAGTAATAACCTAAATAGTTTGTAGTATGAGGATAAAGGAGGGATACCTTATCCTGGTGACATTACTGATATGGCCCGCTTTGTAGAGGTTTACAAGTGTTGTGAACTACTACAGATGGTTTGATCCTGACCATTCATGTGGAGACATGCGAGCGGGGGTGTCTTATACAAAGAGTTTGTATAAGACTGGACCACGAGATGATTATTATCTTTATATAACGTTGTTGATAATTGAGACTTACATCTTACTAAAATGACCATAGGTGACATGACCTTAATCCTAAGTGTTTTGTGAAATTCTGTCTATGAGGACAGTCCTTTGATTAGTAGGGGTGAGAGTGGCCAGATTGCCAACTTAACAAGCCTACCTTTTTTGGAGATTTGTCTTATTGGGGAGTTGGGAACTCAGTTACACAAGATGGAATTCACTCCTTCCCCGAAGCAGAGGTAAGTAGATAGATTGCTCCCTTATGGGCTGATTCCGGGTCTTGAACATAGTGGCCATATCCTCTCTTAAGAGAGGACCCAATCATAGTATGACTATGACTTATTGTTTATTAGAGGAATTAGTGGTACTTAAGGAGTTAAATGTAACTATAGGGGCGAAACGGCAAGTTGGCCCAACTGTACTTACGAGCGATCTGTGAAGGGTTATTGCACTATTGATTGGTTAGTGTGGACATAGAAATATATCTATAGTGCGAAGAGTTCAATTGTCGGTCTTTAGTGGAGTGCCTGGAAGTTAAGGATGGTGGATCCCGTGACTAAAGAGTTTAGTCAGTTATTCACGTATCGTTGGAGCTTCAAGCTACAGGTCCATAAGGTCTCCTTGGTAGCTCAATGGATTCAAGTTGAGAATCAGATTTTGGAGTTGATTTGTAGTGTTCAAATTAACAAGAGAAAATTCAATTATATATAATATAATTGGTGTGATGTATGAGATACATCAAGTGGAGGAATTAATGTAAATATGATTTACATTAAGTACCATAAAATAGAAAAAGAACTATGATTTATATGTTTCATGAGATGAAATATTAAAATTATAGGTTATAAATATAAATATAATAAATTAATTATATGATAATTAATTCTTTTTCTCTAATAACCGATTGAATGAGAGGTTATTGGAAGTTTTATGGTAACAGTGAGATAAAAGAAAAATTATTTTCCTAAATTTAGTAGTTGCCTCACTCGAAAAGTTCTCACAGAGACAAGCTATCAAGTGAAAGAGTTTCACTAAGCGATAGCTGTTGAGAGACTAAACGATCGTTTAAGAGTTGACAATACGATCGTTGACCTTTTGATCATTGCTACACGATTGAGTGGCTAAGTCTATATGATAGGTTGCCGTTTACTAAACGATCGAGCACATCGTCTATATGATAGACAACATCTTATCTCCCACTTGCTTGATCGTCTACTTGATCATAGACCTCCATTATCTTCCTCAAGTCAAGATCAGACAGAGCCCACAACTCTTGGATTCTCACACCGAGAATACCAAGGTAACCATTGTGGCGGTATCCTCACTCAGTTCGTGAATTGAGTAAGACTTAATTGGATTCGAGGAGCTGTTCGCTGGTTGTGTTATTCATGTGGTGATCATTGCATTCATGTGTTGCTGTCTTTGGACGCATTGTAGATTGTTCGAGGGATTCTTGAAGAATGGTTTTTCAAAGGTATGCATCCTCTATCCCTTGTATCATCATATAACATGCTATAATTTACATGCATAACTTGTTGGTTTTAGGTTAGACTGTAATTGCTAGTGTTCAATTTGAATGGAATTTGAAATGATCCCTTCCGCTGCTCATGAAAATCCTCGTGCATGATTTCCTTCACTTGTCTTTAAGATGTTAGTAGTTTCCAATCCCTTATTCCTTATCTATTACAAAATTAAGGCATGTTGTATTTTATGTCTAGAATGCATAATTAGGTTCTGTAATTTTAGTTTTATGTGAAATTAAGAATTGGGATCGATTCCCGCTTCTACATCGGACCTCACAGTCCTTCAGTTCTCTATGTTTCATCACATCAAGGGCAAGAAGATCTGTCAAGAAGGGATTCTCAAGCTAAGATCTATTGAAAATATATTTTTAAGCTTAGAGGGAGCCTAAGTCATTCGAGCAAAGGGAATCTTGATTTTGAGGGAAAGATACAACACAAGTGAGAAGGAGTCTTACGTCTTAAGGGGAACTCAAGCCTGTTAAAGAAGGAGTCTCGATCTTAGGGGGGGCCGAAGATTTGCTTCACTAATTATTCAACTTAGGAAGAGCTTAAGACACCGTGAGAAAGAGTCTCACACCCAGGGGGAGCCTAGGTTATTAGTTGAGTGATAAAGTTGTACGAGAGTCACTATAATCATGCATCTATTACAGATAAGTACTACACTGTAATTGCTTATCATTGATATTAATGAAGTTATCTTTCCCACATACTCTGCCCCTCAGACGTAGATGATTTACACTGAACTAGATTACCAATTTCTAGTGTTATTTTCCATCTTTCTACATTTTTTATAAATTTCTTGTGAATTGTTATAACATAAGTCGTAACATTGTTAACTTGCAGTAGATACCTCCTTATTGTTTTCACACATAGGTTATGAGAGAGATGTGCATTTGTATATGATTTAAATGCACATTTAATTAAATATGAGATGTTTAATTTAAATCATTTAATTAAGTTAATTAATTAATTAAATTATTTTAATTTCATTTTAATTAAATAAATTTGAAGTGGGTGGTTTTTATTTTTTGAAAAATCAATCCCACTTCACATTAAAATAAGTTGGGAAGTTCTTCTCAAAGTAATGAGTGATGGTAGAGAAAAACTTCTTCTTCCTTTCCCATTGATATCTCTCTCAAGTTTTTTTAGAGAAAGAGTTCTCTGTAGAAAAATTCTCCTCCACAACAAGATTCTCTCTCTCTTTCAAAAGTCAGTTCCTATAAATCAATCCTTTCCAAGAGAATTGTGTGAAGACACTCTTGGTGGCGTCTACATTGGTATACATGGTGATTTGTTCGTCGAGGGAAAGGAAATCTTGGAAAAGGAACTATTGAAAATTTAAGACGATCTTCAAAGGTATGTTTGTTCTTCCATCTAATTTCATGCTTAACTTACTACATATTGATGTTTTTTTTTTTTTTTTGTGTGTTGTAATTTTAAAACAAGATCGAAGCAAAGCGACCATTCGTTTCCACTATGGGATTTGATCCCTTCATGTAAGAACAATATTCATCTAATTTGATTTGTAAGCTAACCTAGCCTATTGCTTCTTATAATTAACGTACAATCTAATGTCACGAATCGTACATTAATCAAAGCAATGATCATAAAATCCTCAAGCGTACGATAATACAATCATAATCTAAATAAGAATAGAATTGAACCAGCAGTACAAAATAGAATTTGGTTTGAAAACTCACAAATATATGAATGTCAGAAAAATACGAAGAAAATAGGGAGAAATCATGGTTGAATTGGTTGGATTCATATATCTTTTGACCTAGGCGGCAAATTTTCTCTTTATAGAAATTGTGATGGCAGTCACGACACTGACAGACGGATGCGCACAATGAGGTTTGGAGCGTCGCGACACTATGTGCTTTTCTCGAATAAGACACATTCTGCCTTTACGACATAGAGCATGGCACCATAGAATGCTGCGGCACCGTGAAGGCATGGGCAAAATTATTATTCTTCATTCTTTATTCTCAGATGATGCAATTTAGCTCCGTTTTAGCCCGTCTTATCTTCTTTCTATCACTAAAGCCCAGTTCTACCCTTAATGTGCTCGAAACTTACAAAATAGCCAAATAGAGACATAAAATGCAAGAACAATCTTGAATTAAGTGGGACAAGATAGGACATTTTCAGTGCTATCAAAAACCCCAAACTTAATTCTTGATCGTCCTCGAGCAAGGTAGAATAAAACACACATTCACACACATTTATGCTTACTCAAGTTACATGGTTCGGTACTCAAGTTACAACAGTCTCATTGAATTTAACTTGCACCCAACAATGAAATTAATTCATAATCAATCAGTGAAGCACAATTTAAAATTGATTCTAAACTTATATTCATGCAAGAGTGAGTTCAAAGTGAAGGGATTTGGAATTCCCTCACAACGGAAGTGAATGATCACTTTGATAGAATATACAAGCATGCAATGGAAGCAAAAAGAATCAATAAGCACTCTAATTATGTTTAATTTGAGTTCTAAAAGCATACTAAAACACATTTTTCAGAAGTGGGTTTCAACTAACATACCTTTGATGAATTTCCTCCAATCCAAGTTGCTTTTTCAAGTAATTCCAGCTACAATTCTTCAGTGAACCACCAAGAGTTCTTCTCTACTTTCTCAGCCTTGAATTTGAGTGGTGGAATCAAACTCGGAGTGAATTTGATGAAGGAAATTGGAATAGTTTTTAGGTGAAGGAGACAGTAGTGGCAAAAAAACATTTTTCCAGCTATCTCCCTCTCAACTCTTCAACAATTGAAGAGATTTTTATCAATCAATTACATGCAAGCACACCTCAAAGAGGACAATGCCACCTCCAATTTTGATTTGAAGTAGGCTAGGTGGGTGATTCAAGGAGGAAACACCTCCTACTCAATTGAAAATGGGAAATTCCCACTCAAATTCCAATTTTCAATTTTTATTATTTTAAAATCAAATTTTAATTAATTATAAAATTAACTAAAAATTAATTTAATTAATTCATAACTAATTAAATTTAAAATATCGAAATTCAATTTCTCAAATTGAATTGAAATTGAAAATTATTTTAATTTTTAATTAATTAAAGATACTTAATTAATTAAATAATTCAATATCAAATATTAAATTAATCACACATCCAATTTTAATCATGAATCTTATTCATGTAATTAATATTTAAATCATTATTAAAATATCATAAACTCTCCAATTTTATTTAATTTTAATAAATTAAATGTTAATTATATCAAATATAATTATACAAACCCTAATTCGAATATAAACTTATTCAAATTCAAAACCCTCATTTTAATTTGAACATTTTCAAATTGAATTTGAATTTGAACAATTCAAATTTGATATCATTCCAAATTCACTCAATTTATTAATTCAAAGTGTTCATGTTTTACAAGCTAGTAGAGGGACCTTATGGACCTACAGACCATGAGCTCCAACGATTTAAGATTAATTGGCTAAAACTCTTTAGACCAGATTAGTCAATATTCGTTAACTATCAAGTTACATCACTATAGCTCGATAGTTGTGTTGGATGGACACCATCATGCAGCAGAAGAAATCAGGATCCATAAGCACTCTAGTTCATTAATTTTGGTTGAAAAGAAACATGCTAAAAACAGAGTATAATGGGTTTCATGAACATACCTTGGCCAAACCAACGAAATCGCCATTTCCAGCTGCAAAATCCTCTGAATCCTTGTGTAGACCACCACAACATCTTCTCTACTATCCTCTTGGTGCTCTAGATTGAATTGTAGAACTCAAAATAAGTTGGAATTAAAGGGAATATGGAGAAAACTCACTGAAGAAAACCCATTGAAGAACACCTTCTTCTTCCAAAATTTTGAAGTAAAATTCAGTCGGTTCTCTTCACCTTTCTTCACTCTAATCTCTTGAATATATTGCAGACTATCATGCAAAGAAATGTGTGGCATGTGATGCAGCTCATACTTGGAGTAAAGCAAAGAAGGAGGTGGTGGATTCTTAGTAAGCTACTTGAAGATGAAAAACCCATTTTTTTCAAGTTTGTGTAATTTTTTTCATTTTCTAAAAATCCAAAATTGATTTTAAAATAATATTTTATTTCTAAAATCAAAATTTATTAATTTTAAAAATTAATTTCAAAAATTAATTTTCTAATAAAATTAATAAATAATTATTTAAGAAATTTAAATAATTCTAATTAATTTAATATCCAATATTAAATTAATTTTTACACAAATTCATCTTCATATAAATCATATTTAAATATATTTTCTCCAATTTCGTTTGATTCTAATTTGAACGTTTCAAATTAACTTATCACGCTACTCTAGAGCTATCCATTTTCGAGCTAGTAGGGGGACCTCATGGACTTATACAGATCATGGGCTCCAACGATCCGAGATTAATCTACTAAAGTCATTAGATCGATCTAACCCCCATTTGTTAACTAATGGGTCACTCCACTAAAGCCCATAGTTGAACTCCCTTCACTGTAGATATATTATGTCTACTCGATATAACCATGATTAGTAATTTAACCCTTCACAGGTTGTTCACAATAATGGTTGGATCAAATCTCTGTTTTACCCCGAAATTACCTCTTGTTCCTTAAGTCCAACTGATCCCTTAATGAACAATTATTTTGTGATCCAATCACAAAATCGAGTCCCATTCATGCCAAATGAGAGGGCGGGATCCCTTGTTCAAGCTTAGAATCAGCACTTAAGGGAACAATCTCTTTATTATCCCTAAAGCGGGTAGGAGTGAATTCCTTCTTGCACCCTATGTCCCCAGCTATCTGTCCAGTCTTATCCCTAAAATGGCAGTCATATTGAGTTGGCGTTGTTGAGCCAACCCTCACTTATGCAAATCTAAAGGCAATCCCAGATAAACAGGAGTTCATAGTTAGCTCAGGATTAAGGTCAAGTTACCTAGGTCATCGCTTTGAAATAGTCAGTCTTAAACAGTAAACAACGTTATAAAGTAAGAGTGACTCATTTCATGGTCCGATCTTGTACAAACTCTTTTGCACAAGGACACTTCCACTCCTCATGTCTAACATGAACAAATTAGGATCACTTCATTTGTAGCACTTTATAACTCCTTGTAACAACTATAAAGCAAGCCGTATCCAATAGTGTTACCAAAATAAGGTACCCAACCTTATCCATGTACTATAGATCATTTTGACTATTTACTCGAACCTGATCCACCTTTATGTCTCCACATAAAGTTCAAGTACTCATCCAATAGTTAAGGGACTTTTAGGTTTATTGGATTTCTATTTAAGCAATAGATCTATTCAATAACACCTTTATTGAATTTTCAGAATAAGCTCCATTGTTTACATACCACGAGTTTTAGGACATAAAACCCAACAAGTTGCACTCTCCTCACTATAGATATATTTGTGTCTACTTGATTTAACCATAATCAATAAGTCGACCCTTCACAAATTGTTCGTGATAACGGTTGTGTCAATATACAGTTTTACCCCCGATATTATGCCTTGCTTCTTAAGTTCCACTGATCCTCTTATGAAAAATTGGTTGGTGAACCAATCACTAAACCATATTCTTCTCGGGCCAATGAAAGGGTGGAGCCCCTTATTCAAGACCTAGATTCAGTACTTAAGAGAACAACTTTTCTTCTACCCCAAAACTAGGTAGGCATGAATTCCTTATTGCACCTTATGTCCTCAGCTATCTACCCGGTCTTACCTCTGAAATGGGAGGCTTATTGAGTCAGCACAGTTGAGTCAACCCTCACCTATGCAAATCTAAGGATAATCCTGAGTAAAAAAGAGTTCATAGTTAGCTAAGGATTAAGATCGAGTTACCCAGGTCATTTAAGCGAAATAACGTCTTAGACAGTAAATAGCGCTATAAAGTAAGAATGACTTATTTTTTGGTCCGATCTTAGGGAAACTCATTGCAAGGATGCCCTAACTCTTCATGTCAATACATGAACGAATGAGAATCACTTGTTTGTAACATATTTACAACAACTTGTAACAACTACCGAGTGGGTCGCATCCAATAATGTTACCAGAATAAAGTACCCAACCTTATTCGTATACTATAGATTATTTTGACTATTTACTTGAACCTGATCCATTTTTATATTTCGACATAAAGTGAAAGTATTCATATAATAACCATGGATCTTAGTTTATTGGATTTAAACTTTATAAGTGCAATTTATAGATTCAATAACAACTTTATTAAAGTAATGTCGAATAACATCTTTATTAATAATAGAATATATTTAACTTTATAAACTGCAAGTTTTAGAACATATAACTCAACACGCTTGTGTCTTTGAAACTCATTATACAACACTTAAGAAACAAAGCAAACGAAAACTATTGGATAAACATTCACCCTTAGCATGCTTCTACAAATACCGAGAGGAAAATGGGAAGAAATTAGACTAACCCTTGAAGATCTAATCTTCTTGCTTCCTCTCTTCGGTGAGATCACGATCAAAACTACTCTTTATTGATCTCGAACACCACGAACATAGCCACATGAACACCACTACAAGGAGTCTTCCTTCTTATCCTTAAGGAGAGAATCTCATGAGAGGAGTGCACTTCCTATGATTAATTTTGGTGTTGAGAAAGTTCTGTTTTCTTTAAGAGAATTTGATAGAGGGGATGAAAAGGAGATAGAAGGGCAGAACTCTTCTACATAATTTCATCATTGAAAAAAGAATGATTATCATCTTCTCTTTTTTTCAAAACATATTTTTTTTAGAGAGGTGAAGGGATAACTCCCACATAGTTACAAAATTAACTCCATAAGGAGTTATTGATTTTGAATTCAAAATTCAAAAATAATTTTTTAATTCAACTATATCAACTAATTAATATAATTAAATTATATATTATATCCCATATAATATATAACCTAAAGTTTATTATATGAATTATATTCATGTAATAAATATTTGAATAATATTCAAATAACAATCTCTCTATCAAACTATATAATTTTAATATGAATCATATTTATATTAATTTTAACCTACAGTTTCTATAGAAATACAAGTTATTTAGGCCATCTTATTTAGAATATGCGACAAAAAGAAAGAAAAAGTTACGTCGAACGTATAGAAATTGGCTGTGAAACGCAAAAGTTGTAAAGTGTCGAAATTACACCCGCTAACCCCATTGTGATGGCAAAATGGAATGTCCAAGTCTTTGTTTTGCAGAAAACAGGTCACCGCATGTGACAATCGCTCGAGGACAAAAAGAGCAACGCATTCGTACTGCATGCGATGGTCAATCGAGGACAAAAAGGAACAATGAAATTGCAGCGTATGCGACAATCGATCATGGACGCAAATGATCAACGCATTTGCACCGCATGCGGTGATCAATTGTAGATGAAAAGAGCGACGCATTCGCAGGGATTTCTGAAATTGTGCAGCTTTTTTGTCGTACGATTTGACAAATTGAACATGGAACAGAGCAGACGTTTCCAACAAGCCATGGCAAGAAAAAAAGCAACTTTTTAGAGCGGGACAATTGACGCAGGAGGTGTCAAGGTCTATAAATAGCTTCCTCAATTTCAAAGAAAGGAGGCTGATCTGAAGAGACAACTTAGAGAAAATCTTGGGAGAAAGACGAGACAAGACCAAAAGGGAAGTTCTAGAGTAAGAAATTCACCCATTCCTGAAGAGAAGCTCTGTGCAAAGATCACTTCTACCTGAAAAACAAGCCTGAGAAGGAAGTTCTCCATTACATTCTTCCTACACGCCGACAAGAAAATCATCTCTGATCGGGATCAATGTCAAGACATTGACACCTTTTCCTTATTTGTTCTTACTTTCTATTCATCAATTGTGTACATCTCTAATCTTCCATTCATTATCTGTAACAAACGCTTATCTTTAGATTTTAATATCATAATCATATTCATCATCATTCCTCTGTTCTTCACCATATATCCATCATCCATTTCCTTCACCATGTGTAACTAATTCCCCAGGGTAAGGGGGAAGGATTAAGCGAGTAAGTTAATCCTTGTTGAAGAAATCGACTAAGTTTAGCTAACGCGTGCTCGACTGCATCTTTATTTGTGAGAGTAGAAGTGAAGATGTTATTCCACCTCTCGAAAGAAGGTTAGAAGAATGCGTTAACTAAAGCGAGAAGTATTTCCAGAGATGGAAACAACCTTGCGTTCACAACGTTCATCCCTGATTCACCATAGACATGGGAACGCGGTCAATCACTGAGAGGTGTAAGCAAAGGGAAAGTGGGACCTTAGTTGCATCCTCAATAGGATTGACGAACTTGCGATGTCCTTTCCCCTAACCCATTCTCTTTCTGACGCATTTCATAAGACTTGCCACCACATACCATCAGATACTTGCACATCTGCACAACCAGTCCTCAATTTGTTTATTTAATTGTCGATTTATTTATTTGTTACCACATTCTACTTTATTACCGCATTTTATTTTATCGCCGCACTTTATTTTATCACCACATTTTATTATCGCACTTTATTTATCACTGCATCTTATTTTATTACGCATCTTATTTTATCTCCGCAATCTATTTATCATCGCTTTTTATTTATCGTCGCATTTTATTACTGCATTTGACTGATTACCGCATTTTACTTTTCAAATCCAATTCATTATTCTTTTGTTTTCCCTGTCGCATATATCACATCAGTATCGCATTAATCATCGCAATCCTCGTGTTCGACTTCAGATCACTCTAAGAAACTTGCGTTTGAATTATACTTGGTTCCAGCGCAAGAAAATTTATGACACGCGCACACTACACGAACGCATACTACGAACGCATCTAAGCATCACTGCATACATCATTTTAGAACGTAGTATCGCATTTATCATTATTGCAAAGCGCATACATCATCAACCTTACAGGTTTTTGGCATACACATAAATTTCTGAATCAACAAACAACCTCTCTATCAAACTATATAGTTTTAATATGAATCATATTCATATTAATTTTAACCTATAGTTTCGATATGAATCATATTCATATAATTAATATTTGAATCATATTCAAATAGTTATTTCTCTCACTAAAAATTTATATTATAATGTATCACATACATTATACTTCATAATATAATATATCAACATACATTATATCAATTGTATCTCAACAATTAATTCCCTTTCATTAATTTGAACAATTCAAATTAATCCAAAATTAATTTGGTTTTCATTAATCCTTATTGAGTTAACAAGGGGAACTTATGGACCTACATGTTGAAGCTCCAATGGTAAGAGATTAACTGATTAAACTCTTTAATCAAATTAATCAACATTCATTAACTATCGGTCATTCCATTAAAGAACGACAGTTGCACTCTTCGCACTCTAGATACTTTTTTGTGTCTATTGGATATAACCAATCAACAATGTGTTCACCCTTCACGAATTGTTTGTAGGTACAGTTGGTCAAAATAACCTTCACGAATTACTCGTAAGTACATTTAGGTCAAAATTACCGTTTTACCCCTATAATTACATCTAGCTTCTTAAGTACTACTGATCCTTCTAATGAACAATTAGACATAGTCCAACTATAACTGCACCTCTCTCTAGCTAGTGAGAGGATGAGGGCTCTCATTATTTAAGACCCGGAATCAGCCCTTAAGGGAGTAATTCATCTACTTACCCTAACAAAGGGAATGATTGAACTCCATCTTGTGTAGTTGAGTTCCCAGCTCCCCACTTAGACAAACCCCAAAATGGTAAGCATATTGAGTTGAAGAATCTAGCCACTCCCACTCATGCAAATCAAAGGACCACCTTTATAAGAAGGAGTTCACAAATCATTCAGGATTAAGGTCAAGTCACCTATGGTCATCCTAGTGAAATGTAAATCTCTTCAAGTAACGTGAGACTAATCATTTCATAGTCCGGTCTTATAAAACTCTTTACGAAAATTATACGTCTACTACAAGCGGGTCGTATCTGTAGTGTCACTAGGATAAAATACCCAACCTTATACGTCTACTACAGAGCGTTTAGATTATTACTTAAACATGATCCACATGTATGTCTCCAAATACATGTTTAAGTTTAATAAAATAACCTAGGATCTTAGTTCATTGGATTGAGTTAATGCACATATAGAATAACAATTATTTTATTAATATTTACACAAGCTTATAAACTACGAGAATATAATAGATTTAGAACACCAATCCCAACACAAAGTCAATCTAATTATGTCCTAGTACCCCGAGATGACATTAAATGGCTTTCAATTTATTTCCCCTACACTCGCTCATGAACTAACTATTAAGTGCCAAAAAAATCATAGTAGTAATGTCAACTGAAATGCCTAAAACTAAACTTTAGGGATCCTTAAACTTGCGTTTATTTTACCTAAGGGTGTTAGCTTTCACACATCACTGCAGGGAGCTATACTCACTCTTTTCTTGCGAGTATCCTAACTAATCACAGTAAAGGTAACTTTTTCTACCCCTACTCATGCACAATATAAGTTAATTTTCTTTTTCATGATATTTTCTTTTCAGTGCAACAACAAATCAATTGATTTTTTTAGCAGGCATATAAATCATTTTTACTCCTCAGTATTACATTACAACCTAAAATGAAATACACCATCTAATCAGTGAGGCCTATCGGAGTGACAACAAAAATACAAGCTAAATAATACAATTCTAAGCATGCGAGACCTATTATAAGCAGATAAAGAACTTAAGTGTGCATGAAAAGAAAGAGAATTTTTTAAAAAGTCTAAAAAATCATGATTATTTCATCTCAAACATCATTTCATGCAAGTCAAAACACAAGGGAGTATGTCATCAACTAATCATAATACTGTACCACACAACATGAGCAAACATGCAATTAAACATACACAAATAGCCCAAGCTCAAATACTTAAGAGCTCCAGCCAGAACACAGACACTGCCCATCCTTAACTTAGAATCTAACATTGTCTTCAATGTGATAGACAATGAAAACAAGGGACAAAATGAAGAAATTTTCCCTGAAATTTTGGCACAAGGATGGCGATGATATCTGGCTCATCTAAAAATATAATTCTCTTCATCTTCTCATTGGGCTACGAAAACCTAAATATTAAGAAACATTGAAAGAATTAAGCTCAATAAGAAATAAAAACAGACATAAAAGAAACCTACACTAAGAAAGTAATAAAAATGTAAATCCTGGTTACTTCTAGGTAATGCAATTGTTTAAGGTTATTATACTCGACCGAACTAGACTTCATCAACCATATTCATCACAACTAGTGATCCACCATATCCCACCCCCGACTTAGGAGGTTGGCCACTATCCTGGAAAAGAATAGAACTAAAATATGCAGGATAAGTAATAGTGGGTACATAAACAAGATATAAATTAAAATTTATCTTCGTGCCTAAGGGTTAAGTCCCCTTATCAACATCAATATTAGCCCTAGCAGTCTTTAAGAGGGGCCAACCCAGATAATTCAGAAGAAAAAGAATCAACATTCATATTTATCACATAAAAATCAGAAGGAAAAGTTAGACCATTGACTTTAACCAACATATCTTTGACTAAACCAACTGACATAACAAGAGAATGGTTAGCTAACTACAACAAAATATCAGCGGGAGGCATGATGTGAGACTGAAAGTCAGCATACACAGGAGCAGGCATTATGTTTATTGTAGACTCTAGATTTAACATGGCATGTTCAAATTTATGGTGCCTATCAAATAGGGCATAGAAAACGTACCTGGGTTGTCATGCTTAACAGGAAGATTACCTGACAAAAATAACTCTTGTTTGACCATCTCTTCTTTCTTTTCCTCAACAGAGACCTCAACCCAAACTTTCTTGCCCTTTCCAGTAGGGTTATTGTCACCAAAAGACTGCATCGAGTGTATATCCTCCTTAGCAATAGAAAACCTGCTAAAGAAATGTGTAACAGGTATGTAAGAATTAAAATCTAGAGGTGGATCAAAACTTACCCCACATTTTCTAGGCGATCGGGTCATCTTTTTTTACAGAATCCTCATAATCCACAACCTTAACTGGCTCAATCTCTAGCTCTGAATCAAAAGTCGTGGAGCATTCAACATAGCTCACAACAGAGATGCCATTCACGTTACGCACATTGGACATGGGTTAGGAAGGAAGCTTCCCGTACTGAGTGTCCAGCGTGCTGACCACGTCTATCAGCTAGGAGATCTGGGTCACCATACTTTACATGTGAGTGGCAATGGTCTGTTATAACTGCTTTTAGCTTTGCTTGATTTACAAGATGGACTTCACCAAGCTCTTGACCATGTCCTCCAAAGGCATACTCGAACTGATCTTGTCATGGTTCCTCTAATTGTCTCAATAGTTGTAGTTGTACATCTATCCACCTTGTTGATTCTCAACATAATTCACCTCAGCTACTAGCTCTTGAGCTTGATAAGCCTTTGTAGAACAAACCTTTTTACAAGAGTAGATAATTCAGTAATTTCAGCTTTAAGTTCATTTACCTCTTGTGAAATTGAAGAAGAGTGAGAGATGCAATCTCGTTAGAAATAAAATTTGAAAATTAATCAAAGTAGTTCTAAATCATTTAAAACAAATTAATTAACCTTATCTTAATCGCATTAGGCTAGCATGCAATCGAAACATATACATTCTGCAGTACTATTAATTGAATATAAAAATTATAAACAAAGTAATAAAATCATATCTCATGCATATCACATTTATTAACATACACAATACAACTTTTGTATTAATTTTAATGAATAACTATATAATAAGCATGCTTTTTTATCAAACATTAAAACATACAATATAACTCTTATATTATAATTGTGCAAACTATATAGTATAATCATGCATGTACATATTTTAGAAATTAACCTAAACTTTAAATATAAAATTTATTAATTAATATAACTTTTATATTAAGACTAATGAAAACAATAACCATGCTAGCACATAATATAACACATATATTAAATAAATGTGTGACATGTTTATTAAAACAAGTAACCATATAATATAACATTTATATTAAATATGATGCATGTACATGCTTATTATATCATGCAACCATATAATATAACACTTATATTAAAAATGATGCATGAATATGTTTATCCTAAGGTAGATTTTAAACTATATGACATACATTATGCAACATATAATAAACATTAATTTAATCATACATCATATGCAAAAATTTAATTAATCAGCAAAAATAGACCGAATTTTAGCATCCTAAAACTTAATTAATATATCAAATTATATTAATTTAATTAAAAAATAAATAAAACAAAAGAAAAATGAAATTGCTGCAAAAAACCGTTCCACTTGAGGCTTGAACCTACCACCTGGCAATCGCTTGTACTCACATCTCAACCTCAGAACGTAGCAATGCTCTACGTTGGCTTTTTGTTGTCGTAGCGTACGTTACGTTGCCTCAAGTGTTTCTACGCTATAAATTTCCATGTCGGATAAACAATGATGGACAACAACAGCGTTGCTACGCTATCACCTACCATTGAAATGTTGCAACACTAGGCCATTTGTATTGCAACATAAAGCATAGTGTTGCAATGCTCTGCTTTACGCTCTAGCATAGAATGCTTTTCTCTGCTTCGTTCTTCACCTGTTTTTGCTCCATTTTCCACTAATCTTTTCAGCAACTCTTGCTCCTCAATCGATACAAAGTTATAGACTCGATTACAAAATCAAATGTCCAAAACAATGGGTCCTTACATCGATCTCATCAATGCAAAATTGTAATCTAAATGCCCTTTTTTGCAAACCCAAACATCAAATGAATAGAAAGCTACTCACCTCTTCTCTATTTATAGGTGAAAAAAAAAAATTCAAAATCACAACATGTCTCTAATACCAATTGAAAGAATCGAATTCCTCAGCGAAAGCGCATTTACGTTTGTACTTTCGAAATTCATTTTGGAAACACGTGAAAATAGACAAACAAACAAACAATACAGGATAAACATACATTTATATAAATAAGCATGCGTTTATAGAGAACCATGTATTAGAAGAACTAAAATTTGAAAACCGTCTTCAAGCAATTCTTTTCTGCAACTTACGAAGAGCCATAAACTCCTCTGCACAAACTTCTCCTTCGAACTCAACATACAAGAACACCACCACCGGGCCTTCCTTGCTATTCTTCAAAACAAGAATCATGAATGTGTGGACCGCTTGATTTTGTTAAAGGAAAGAGTAATTAAGAGAGAGATTAGATGAGATAATTTTGCAGAGAGAGTTTTCATTCCAAAACAACACTTGTTCTTCTTATTCTTTCACTATTCTACAGAAAAATTTCATCAACCTTCAACACACGAGAGAGATAGAGGAGGAGTTACAACTGAAGGAACTCTTAACGAAGCGCATCCATTAGCGCGTTCGGATCTTTCCGATTTCATTGTGACTGGAATATAACACATACATTCTAACAGATAGTTATGCAAATTAATACTAATTAACGACATGCTTTGATAAATAAAATACATAGGAATGAGTTCTCATACTAGTTGAAGACTCTCTTCAAAAACAAACTCAAACGCAGCAGAAGAAACTCTATGAACTCTATCGCCCAGCAAATCAGTCGGTTGCGGTAGCACGATCGTCTAGATGAACGGCAGCAACACGACAAGCACGAACAAGTAAGCCAGTGGGGACGACCACCACCAGTTAGAGCCCTTGGTATTCTCGGAATGAGAATCCAAAGTGTGATCTTTGGTGAATTTGGTAGAGGTAGGAGGCAAGGCTGATCAGTAGACGATAAGCAAGTGGAGAGAATGCTATTGTATAGCGGAGTGCTTATCATTTAGAAAAAGTTACACGATCGTGTATGTTTTACTAAGCGATCGTCTAATAAAAGGTATACGATCGTTTAGAAAACGTGGCACGCTAGGCGATCGTTTAGGAAAGCTAAACGATTGTTTAAAGAAAGACATGCAATCGTTTAGACGCGGGTGTGCGATTGTTTAGATTGAGAGACTCTATCATATTAGGCTCTCGAGTAAGCGACGGATACTTTTTCGCACCGATTGCGAATTTTTTTCGAACTTTTGCCAAATGAAACAAATTTTCAGTTTATTCTTCAGTTACCATAACGAACATGGCTGCTCCCACTAACGCACGATTTGAGGAAAATATTTCAGTCAATTATCTCATAATTAACCAATTTAATAATAAATTAATATAATCATATTATATTCTTAACCTATTAGTGTGATATCATATATCACTACTATAGTAATTTCTCTTCCACTTGATATAAATAATATTTATTATCTTCTTTCCTCCAAAAAATAATGTATCTCATACATTTAGCCAATTATATCATATATAATTAACCAGTTCATTTATATCATATATAATCAAACTCCCTCTTGTCAATTTGAAACATTTCAAACTAACCCAAATCTGATTCTCGACTTTAATCCAAGCTACCTAGGGACCTAATAGACCTGTGGCTCGAAGCTCCAACGGTACGTGAATAGCTGACTAAACTCTTTAGCCATGAGATCCACAATCCGTTAACTGTCAAGCATTCCACTAGAGACCAATAACTAACTCTTCTTACCACAGATATATTTTAGTGTCCATCGAATAAAACCAATCATGAGTACGATGACCCTTCACAGATGCTCGTAAGTATAGTTGGGCAAATTTACCGTTTTGCCCTGTACTTACATCTCACTTCTTAAGTACCACTGATTCCTCTAATGAACAATACAACATAGTTCAACTATGTTTGAACACCTCTCGGGCCAAGAGAAGGTGTGTGGTGCCACATCGTTCAAGCCTTGGAATCAACCCTTAAGGAGCTATCTATCTACTTACCCCTGCCTCGGGGAAGGAGTGAATTCCATCTTGTGTAGCTGAGTTTCCAGTTCCCAAATCAAACGAATCCCCAAAATGGTAGGTTTGAATCGGTGACCTGGTCATTCGTACCCATACAAATTAAAGGACAACCTTCAATGACGAGAATTCCCAACTCACTCAGGATTGAGGTCATGTTACCTATGGTCATCCTAATGAAGTGAAATGAAGTCTCTGTCATGAACGGTGTTATATAACGAGACGTTAACACTTCATGGTCAGGTCTTATACAAACTCTTTGTATAAGTCGCCGCCACTCACATGTCCCCTACTCGAATGATCAGGATTAGACCATTTGTGACAAATCACAATACTTGTGACCATTCCACAAAGCGGGCTGTATCTGTAGCATTACGAGGATAAGGTTTCTCTCCTATATCCATATACTACAGACCATTTTGGTTATCACTCAAGTCATGATCCACTTATATGTCACCACCCCAACAACTCCCCTTCATACATCGACAAAAAAAATATCTCCCTGTTGTGAGTTAATTTTTAAATTTATTTCATTTAGATATAGATTAAATCCTATTTAATATATAATAATATTAATTAATTAATTATTAAATATCACATATTTAATTTCATTTAAATCATATTCAAATCATATCCTCTCACATAATCTATAGTTTTAAATAAATCTTATTCATATTAATTGAACCTACAATTATAATATGAATCTTATTTATATTGTTTAATATTTGAATCTTATTCAAATACATTATTCTCTCATATAACTTATAGAATTAATATGAATCTCCACATTAATTTTAACCTATAATTTTATGGAATCTCATTCATATAAATAATATTTGAATCTTATTCAAATATTCATCTCTCTCATATAATAAAATATAATTTTGAATCTCATTCAAAATTAACTTTATATACATTATATTAATTGTATCTTATGCAATTAATTTTCTTATTTAGTTTGAAACATTTGAATTAATCCAATATTAATTATGTTGGGTTTGATGTCCTAAATCTCGTAGGATCCTGTAGTTTGTAAACACATGTATGAACAAGCATTTGTGATGTAATAATATGAGATATTTTATTCACTACAGTCTATGAAATATGAGATATTTTAGTTGCATTAACCACAAA
Organism: Benincasa hispida; assembly: GCF_009727055.1. Lineage (NCBI taxonomy): Eukaryota > Viridiplantae > Streptophyta > Magnoliopsida > Cucurbitales > Cucurbitaceae > Benincasa > Benincasa hispida. The sequence goes on along the minus strand of NC_052353.1, from coordinate 58,098,896 downwards.
CTAATAAACTAAGATCCCTGGTTATTGTTGTAACTTAAGCATGTATGTGGAGACATACAAGTGGATCGTGCTTTAAGTGATAACCTAAATGGTTTGTAGTATACGAATAAAGGAGGAAAATCTTATCTTGGTGACGCTACGAGAGTGGCTTGCTTTGTAGGTGTTACAACTGTTGTAAAGTGCTACAAATGGTCTGATCTTAACCATTCGTGCATTAGACATGCGAGCAGGGATACTTTATACAAAGAAGTTTATATAAGACTAGACCATGAAATGTTTAGTCTCGTTATATAACGTCGTTCATGACAGAGACTTTCATTTCACTAGAATGAGCATAGGTAACATGACTTTAATCTTGAGTGGGTTGGGAACTTCTACCTATGAGGGCGGTCCTTTGATTTGCATGGGTGCGAGTGGCCAGATCACCGACTCAAACCTACCACTTTGGGAATTTGTCTGATTAGGGAGCTGGGAACTCAGCTACAAAAGATGGANAATCCTGAGTGTTTTGAGAACTCCTGCCTATGAGGATGGTCCTTTGATTAGTATGGGTGAGAGTAGCCAGATTGTCAACTCAACAAGCCTACCTTTTTAGTGATTTGTCTGATTAGGGAGCTGGGAACTCAGTTACACAAGACGAAATTCACTCATTCCCCGAAGAAGGGGTAAGTATATAGATTGTTCCCTTAAGGGCTGATTCCGGGTCTTGAACATAGTGGTCACATTCTCTCTTTGGAAGAGAGGACCCAGTCATAGTAGGACTATTGTTAGGGTTGATGCCCTATAGTTTCATGTCCTTTAGTTTGTAAACAATTTGTACAAACGCTTGTGATAATCTTGATTTTGCTCATCTGAATGTTTTATTTTCTTTACCATAAACCAATAAACTAAAATCCCTAGTTGTCTTTATGTAACTTAAGCATGTATGTGGTGACATATAAGTGGATCATGTCTTAAGTGATAACTTAAATGGTCTGTAGTATATGGATATAGAAGAGAAACCTTATCCTGGTAACCCTACGAATGCGGCCTGCTTTGTGGAATAGTTACAAGTGTTGTGACTTGTCATAGATGGTATGATCCTGATCATTCGTGTAGGGGACATGCGAGCGGGGGCATCCTATACAAAGAGTTTATATAAGACTTGACCACAAAGTGTTAACGTCTCGTTATATAACACCATTCATGACAGAAACTTCACTTCATTAGGATGACCATAGGTAACATGACCTCAATACTGAGTGAGTTGGGAACTCCTGCCATTGAAGGCAGTCCTTTGCATGGATGCAAGTGGCCAGACTGTCGACTCAAACCTACCACTTTGGGGATTCGTCTGATTTAGGAGCTGGGAACTCAACTACACAAGATGGAATTCACTCTTTCCCGAAAGCAGGGGTGCGAGTGGCCAGATCACCGACTCAAACCTACCACTTTGGGAATTTGTCTGATTAGGGAGCTGGGAACTCAGCTACAAAAGATGGAATTCACTCTTTCCATGAAGCAGGCGTAAGTAGATAAATTGCTCCCTAAAGAGCTGATTCCGGGGCTTGAACAATGTGGCGCCACACTTTTTTATGGCCCAAGAAGTATTTACTCATAGTGGGACTATGATGTATTGTTCATTAGAGGAATCAATGGTACTTAAGGAGTTAGATGTAACTATATAGGCAAAACGGTAAATTGGTCCAGTTGTACTAATGAGCGATTTGTGAAGGGTCATCGTAGTGTTGATTGGTTAAATCCAATGGACACAGAAATATATCTGTAGTGTGAAGAGTGTAGTTGTCGGTCTTTAGTGAAGTATCCAATAGTTAACAGATGGTGGACATCGTGATTAAAGAGTTTAATAGTTATTCACATACCATTGGAATTTCTAAAGGAAATCAGAACTGAGATTTCTATGAGCAGCGGAACAAGATTATTCCAAATTACAATCATGAATAAACAATGCATTTACAGTCGACTTCAATACAAACGGTTATACAATTCATATAGAGAGATTACAGCATGAAAAACAAATGAACAAGGGAGACAAACTCTACGAACAATGGCAGATTTGTCTCCACGCTTTTATGTGCACGAATGCTCGAACAACAGCGACCACGAATGCTCGATCTACATGACCGCAACATTGCACGAACATATAGTTCTGGAATTGGAGGTCCATATACTCTCCACCACGATCAGATCGTAGTGTATTTATCTTCTTACCTAACAAGTTTTCAACTTCAGCCTGTATTTATCTTCTTACCTAACAAGTTTTCAACTTCAGCCTTACTCCTTGAACTTGTCAAGGGCTTCAGACTTACGTTGCATTAGGAAGAGATACCCAAACCTTGAATAATCATCTATGAAAGATATGAAGTATTCATACCCACCTCGAGCTCTAACCTTCATCGTACCAAGAAGGTCTGAATGTACAAGCTCCAAGGCTTCCTTGGCTCTGTAACCTTTTTCAGTAAAAGGGCGTTTGGTCATCTTGCCTTCGAGGCATGATTCACATATCGGCAAGGAGTTTTCTTCTAAACTCTTTAGAAGTCCATTTTTCATCAACTTCTCAATCCCATTGAGGTTGATATGACCTAACCTTAGATGCCAAAGATGGGCATTTTCCTTTGGAGAAACCTTTGGTCTTTTAGCTGCTATTGATGTACTGAACATTTCAATGTTAAACAAGGCTTTTATGACTAACGGCTTTAGTACATATAAGTTATTTTCCATTGAAGCATAACCAATCTCCATTCCATACTTGAAAATAAACACTTTATTCTCAAAAAAGGAGACAATGTAGCCTTGTTCAATGAGACAAGAAACCGAGATCAAGTTCCTCTTAATATGAGGAACTATAAAAACATTATCCACCAATAGATAACGTTTCTTGTCAACAAATAACTTCAGTCTCCCTACAACAACAACTAAAACAACCTCACCAGTACCGACTCGAAGAGTCATCTCTCCCTGTGGCAACGTTTTCCAGGAACTAAATCCTTGGTAAGAGGAACTAACATGATTGGTAGTACCTGAATCAAGGATCCAGGCAGAATCATCATTCTCTATCAGACATGTCTTCAAGACCAATAAATCATATTTACTATATTGTCTCCTCTTTTGAAGAGTGGTGGAATAGAGGTCGTTTGCCACGAAATTCGTTTCACACGATTCTTTTCACTATAAATGATCGGTCATTTTTAAAAGTTTTAAACGGAAATACTAATGAGTTCCTGAAATTAAAAACACATTGACCTACATTAGGTTTTAAGCAAATACCTGTTGTAAAATAATACAACATCCAATAAGGTTTTAGCAAAACTAACATGAACCCCGTGTGACATCTAGTTTCGCAATGATGCTTCAAAGGTTTAGGACAAAAGCCGCCCAAGGGAGGTCAGTTATCCCTCCTCTGAACTGAGAAGTTCTTAACCAGTCATTAATACCAGAACAACTCTTGTACCTGTAATGACAAGCCATCATTGATTTGGCCAAGAGATCATTAACTTACTTACAATCTCCCGTAAGTGTGACCTGCCATTTTAAGCCCTAAAGGTCCTTTCCAAAAGGCCAATACGAAGGGAAAAAATCCGATTGGGGCAGAACCTAAAGTGACCCTATCCATTTCTGAAGTTCACCTTGATATTGACCAACTACACAAAACCCATCCGAAGGGGGACACTCTAAAGGCGACACGAGGGCGTACAGAATGATCTCACGGTGTGAACCAATGACAAAGACCATACGACGTGTTGACACACACCCTTTACCCACTTACTATAAACACTCTCTCCATCCACCTTGATATTGACTCATGCAAACACCATTCGAAAGGGATACATCCTGGGCATCTCGAGGCCAAGCATGAATCTCACGGTGTGAACATACAGAGAGAAATGTGAGTGGAATCATAGACATATCTGATACGCCTCTTCCTCCCACTGAGTATTTTATGACCTAGGGTTTAGCTTACTTAGAAAAAAACACGGCTAAGGATTTTAATTAAGTGACTTTTAGGTTTTCTCAAGAGTAACTTTTACCTTGGTAGTAAAACAACTTTTGATCATCATCCATTAAACTCTTTAACGGAGTCTTTGACCAAAATGTCGCATGCTTGTTGAAAATCTATCTAATTCACCTTTCTAGGTAGGTTCCCAGGTAGGGGTGTTACATTTCCGTCAACTTAAGAACCCCAGCCTAGCCAGAACCCACCTTAGACAAAAGGTCCCTTATAGATAGGTATACAACAAATTTAATCTTTTATTCAACCAATTTAATCCTATTAAACCAATCTTAAAAGATTAATCTAGGTTACTAAACTCTTTAGAACCATTTGAACTTAGATCAATCTCAATCCAATTTTTAAAACCCTTTTAAAAACTTGAGTTCACCCTAAGTCTACATGCAACTCTAAATTATTGATTTTAGGTCTAATTTTCTTTATAACACTTATAAATGGAAACAACCACAATGCTAAGATAACACACACAAGGCATTCATAACGCTTATAAACAGCCTAAGTGTCATGCTCAATGCATTGTCCATTCATTGCTACTTCTTTTATGTAACACTTATATAAAACAGCAATGAAACAAGAAAAACATGCTTCCATTCACTTTTAGACTATAATAAAAGGATGATTCATGATAATGCTCACTGCATGAAAAATATAACTCTTATATTTCATGATGCATGCACATGCTTTCAAGTAATTTCTTCATGCAAGATTATAACATTTATAATACATGATGCATGAATAATTGCACAACCTAAGGTGGGTTTTTAACTATATGACAAACACTTTGACATATAAGTACCATACATCACAT